>NC_051176.1:223043868-223366567 GCF_013339695.2 Rhipicephalus sanguineus | reverse complement strand
TATGCTGAGTGCTGACGTTTCACCCAATTGTAAATCAACCAACTCGCGTTCAAAATAATTCTTTTCACTACTAGATCTTATCTTTATTAGCCGTTCAATTGAAAATTACAATACATCCGTTGAAGAAGGTATCTCTGACCACCATATGGTGTGTCTTACGTGTTCTCTCGAGGCTACAAAACAATAGCACTCCAGTTTGATTAAAGACTTCTCTCGGGCTGTGATGAAAGTATTATGGATTATCTACTTCATAACGTTGGACAATTTTCAAGGACATGATGTTGAGGTACTCTGGAACTCATTTAAGGACCTTATGCACGTACTGCCTTGAAAATTTCATTCCGGACAGAATTAAAAAAACGCGGAAAAATAATCCTTGGATAACAAGGGATATATGCACCTCAAACGAAAATTTAAAAGACTAAAACGGGCTAAATCAAACAACAATACAGTGAAATGGCACTAGCGAGGTTGAATGAGGCAGTCTATAATGCAAAGCAACATTACTTCAGTTAGACATTGCCTAATTCATCAGAAACTCGCCCGAGAAGTTTTGGCGATGCCTTTCCACACAGAAAAAGGCAGTTGATCGAATTATGTGCGATGGCGTGACTATCGATGATAACGCAGTATAGCTGAAAGGTTCAATGAGTACTTCCACAGTGTTTTTTCTAATCAAACTGAACCGTTACGTCAGAGCCGTAATAGCCTGCATGAAAATTCCACCCTAATTTCAGAAGCTGGTGTTGTTTCTATGTTGCTGAATTTAAAGACAAAAACGTCGCCTGGACCTGATAATATACCAAACCCCTTTCTTCGTCGTTATGCTGAAGTGCTTTCGAAATATCTTCTTGTTATTTTCCGCGCTTCCTTGTCATCAGCTGGCATTCCTGTTGATTGGAAAACAGCACGAATCGTTCCCGTCTTAAAGAAAGGAGACAGCATGCTATTAACAAACTATCGACCGATCGATCTCATTGACGTCATCATATTGCAAAATGCTGGAGCACGTCATCGCGAATTACATAAACAAGTTTTTAGCTGATAATAGTAATTAACTCCGTTTCAACATGGTTTTAGAAAGGGGCTCTCTACAGTCACCCAGTTGACAACAGTCGTACATCGCTTAGCCTCGGTTCTAGACAAATCAGGTCAGGTCGATGTTATTTTCCTGGACTTTAAGAAGGCTTTTGACCTTGTATGTCATTCTAAACTAATCTTAAAGCTTCAGGCACTAGGCTTACCAGGTTTTATTATTTCTTGGGTTGCAGCATACTTAAGCGACAGAGTGCAATTTGTGTGTATTGATGGCCATTGCTCAAGGCAGCTACCAGTGACTTCTGGTGTGCCACAAGGAAGTGTCCTTGGGCCATTGTTGTTTTCTATGTACATAAATGATATCGTTGATGTAATTAGTGAGCCGGTTTGTATCAGACTTTTTGCTGATGATTGCGTGCTGTTTAATGAGGTGAAATGTTCTGAGGATCAAGTACTCCTTAATTATAATTTACAGAAAATTCATAAATGGTGCGAACAACGGGACATGGTTCTCAATGCCCAGAAAACTGTTTTCATGAAAATAACCAGAAAGAGCCATTGTCTTTCCTTTCCGTACTCGCTTGCATCAATTCCGCTTGTTGAAGTTACAAACTACAAATATCTCGGTGTCACTATAACAAACACGCTAAAATGGAATTAACACATATTGAACATATGTGCGTCGTCCTTCCGAAAACTCTGCTTACTCAGACATAAATTAAAACAAGCACCAGCTGAGGCAAAACAGTTAGCATACTTATCACTTATTCGACCGAAGCTTGAATACGCCGCTATTGTTTGGGACCCACATACTAAACAAAACATCGATGCTCTCGAAAGGATTCAACGAAAAGCTATACGGTTTATTTATTCAAAGTATCGGAAAACTGACTCTCCAACACTTTTAATGTGTGAACATGGTATCCAAACATTGCAGCTACGGCGTAAGATACAGAGACTGAAGTTTCTTTTTCAGCTAAAAAACAGAAAAATAGCTTTAAATCCACATGAATACATATCACCCCTCTTAACCCGAGAAACGAGGCATCGTCATGCCGAGTGTCTTACGCCCTACAGCACCAGAACCAATGCGTTTAAATTTTCATTTTTCCCTCGTACGATAAACGAGTGGAATGCCCTTCCATTGACATGGTTACATAGTGCGGAACTAATAGAGCAAATGATTAAATAGACGTATGTCGTTTTGTTTTGATGTAACCATACCTGCTGTATTTACTGTATGTCACCTTACCTACTATATTTTATGATTACTGTATGTGTGTGTATACATTCTACCTTTGTTGTGTGTATTGCAATGCATGGCGATTTGCTTTGCCTTTTTGTTATTGTTGCACGGATCTAACTGTTTACAATGTATAATGTTCAGTTGAATGTAATATTGTAACCACTCCTGCTTGGGCCGCTCAATGGGCCTGCAGTATCCTATAAATAAAATAAATAAAATAAATAAATAAAACATTAATTTTAAACATTTTCGGATTGTTGCTCCAAACAAAAATTCGGCAGATCCCATTCTTTCTGGGAATCTATTTCATGCGAAGCAGTCAGCGAGTACTTCTATGCTGCATTTTATGGCTTTTAGCCAAGCGTTACGAGGTTGATCAAGGTGATTTTGTAAGTGTAGTAGCTGTGTGCACATGTTGGGCTTACCAGGCACGTCCACAACATTGGCGTTTAAAGTGTAACTTATGGTGCGACGTAACGTCAGCCCTCACGTTAGAGTACATACGTCAGTATTATCGAAACTAAATGCACTTTACGGTGCAATAATGGGAATATCATACGTAAATTTCGTTAATGTATTCTCCCGTGGTCGAGCAATGCTTCATTATAGCTTGCTGAACCATGGGAATACAAATGTTATGTTTATTAGACTGCTATAAAAGCGAAGCCAACACTGGAACCAGAGACGTTAACCTGACATGACGCCTGTATCGTAGGAGTACATGTTTATTGCATTGTTACACAATTATATACCCAGCACCACAACCACAATTGATGTTGCACCGAAATTACGCCTGCATTGGGTGTTTTTCCAAAGCAGTTTCTAGACCTGGCGTGGCTCTGTGGTAGAATACCTGACTGCCACGCAGAATCCTTGGGTTCGATTCCTGCTGAGATCCTAGATTTGATTCTTTCCATTCGAGGTCAACGCTGCCGATGTCGGTTTTTCTTAATGCTCTGGCATTTAAATTACCAATGTGTGTTCTCGCCGTTGCTAGGCAGATATAAACTGTCGGTCACCTGTGGCGCATACCCCGTGCACCGCGGCCCGTGGTAAACGGGTGTGTGCCACACGTGTCTGGAGGAAAGGGTTTGACGACGTACGCGACAGGATTTTCATATTATTCATGTCATGACCCGACAGTCATATTAGTCAAATCCTCTTGTCTTCCCATGCCAATTTTGGTCTACACCAAGTAAAGGAGGCGATCATGACAGCACCCAGACGTAGGCGGCTAGATAGATAGATAGATAGATAGATAGATAGATAGATAGATACGTAGATAGAAACGCTCAAAGTGCCAAAGGTTTGCTAAGAAATGCAGCAAATAAGAGAATTACTAAGCAGTAATCAGAATAAAAGTGACCTATCAGTTGTGACCATGACTCAGCCGGAGTGACATTCAAATTCGGGTAAAATGAGCGAATTGGTTAAGCATCATGTCATGGTTCCTGCGTAGGTGGCGGTTCAAAATTCCGTGATCGAGCGTTTGATTCTTTGACGCAGACGGGAAGGGAGCAGTGTTCATATATATATATATATATATATATATATATATATATATATATATATATATATATATATATATATATATATATATATATATATATATATTGTGAGACGACGTCAGGTACGACGGAACGATTGTTGTATTTACAGCAAAGGCGCGCGAACCAAAAACCGAACACCGGCGATCCAACACGATGATGATGATCACGATGATTTGTATGCACAAGTGAAGATGATGACCGACACAGTCAGCGCTCATACTATTTTCCCCCTTCACGAAAGCGGTCAGCAAGACGTCCATTTAGTAAGGGTACGAACGCCGGATATAGGGCTTCAGGTGAGACACATGGGTGATCTCGGCACCGCGACGGCGACGGTCCGAAGCCGAACTAACAGGAGCGACGCGATAATTCACCGCAGACGTTCGTTCAAGCACGGTGTAAGGGCCCAGGTATCTGTGAACGAATTTTTCACAGAGCCCCGGTGTGCGAACAGGGGTCCAGAGGAGCACTTCGTCGCCTGGGTGGAAAGACACAACTCTACGTGTCTCATCACAACGAACTTTCCTCTTGGCCTGAATGGCAGAGGTGTTGGCGCGGGCAATTTCACGGCAGCGGGCGACGCGGGCAGCGAACTCTTCTGGAAGGGACGCTGATGGGACAGAGAGCGCGGAGAAGAAGCTGGTGTCCAGAACAAAAGACGGTGCACGGCCATACACGAGGAAAAACGGGCTGTAGCTTGTAGTGCGTTGTATGGCCGTATTGTAGGCAAACGTGACGAAAGGCAGTATTGTGTCCCAGTTCTTGTGATCGGGCTGAACATACATAGAGATCATGTCGGACAACGTTCGGTGAAAACGCTCGATGAGACCATTTGTCTGCGGGTGATATGCCGAGGTGGTCTTATGGATGGTGTCAGAGGCCTGTAGGACTTCAGCGAGGACATGAGAAAGAAACGTCTTGCCACGGTCACTAAGGAGAACTAAGGAGGATTTGTATGCACAAGTGAAGATGATGACCGACACAGTCAGCGCTCACAATATATATATATATATATATATATATATATATATATATATATATATATATATATATATATATATATATATATATTGCCACATGCCATCATGTATGAGCCATCCGCTGTGGCACGTGCACGCGAGTGGAAGAAGAGAACGTTGCTGTTGTTCGTCCTGGTTCTGGGGAAGACGTCAACACCTGGCTGTCTGTTTTATTTCGCCCGTGACACTGGTGGAGGCGCTGGGTACATGCACCTTGGCTCCCAATTTCCAGCCGTGACTCCTAGCAACTTGGAGACAGCTACAGCTCCCACAGCAAGAAGCAGCCGCCGCCTGCTAGGACTACCCCCCGGATTCGGTCCCTTGTCAAGACGAGACAAGATGACAACCTCGACTATAAGCCAGGCGAGTCAAACCAACGACGCCTATTCTTCTCCGCTTCCGCACGTTTTTCATGCACCGCAGACACCCCGGTCTTTCCACGGAGACATTTTTGAGGATGTTGATGACTGGCTCGACCACTTCGATCGAGTTGCCAGCATCAATGAATGGGATGAAGGTCGCAAGCTGCGGAGAGTTTACTTCGCATTGGAAGACTCTGCCAAAACATGGTACGAGAACCACGAGGGTTCCTTTGCGACGTGGCAAGAGTTTAGCCGCCAGCTCCGCGACGCGTACCGCAACGCCGAAAGGAAGGAGAGAGCGGAACAAGCCATCTCGTCTAGGAACCAGCGACCAAACGAGAGAGTTTCGATGTTTGTCGAGGACATGCTTCGACTCTTCAGGCGCGCCGACCCTGCGATGTCCGAGGAAAAGAAGGTGCGGCATTTGATGCGTGGGGTTAAAGAACAGCTCTTCGCCGGACTAGTACGCAATCCACCAAAGACCGTGGCCGAGTTTATCAGTGAGGCGACCACGATGGAACGTACTCTCCAGCAGCGGTCGTCACAGTACGAACGCCACGACATAACGGCCACGGCATGCTCTATCGGGTCTGACAGCGAGAGGCAGGCCCTCGCAGACTTCATAAGAAGTGTCGTGCGGGACGAGCTCCGCCAACTCCAAGCAGTGGGACCTCAACCAACCGCGACAACATTCGCGGAAGTCATCCGAAATGAAATGGGACAGGCGGTCGCACCACTCGCACCACTCGCACCACCACGACCTGAGGTCCCTGTCCTGAGCTATGCGGCAGCCCTACGATCTCCTGCACCACACGCTACTGGTCCCACTTTGCGGACAATGGACCCGCCTAGTCACCTATTCCAGGACGCCTCTTCGACTTCGCCACCTGCGTCAAGGTTCCCGAGCGCACCCACGTATCAGCCGTCCGGCTCAAGACACAACGCTACCAAGGCAAGCGTGTGGCGCACGTCGGATAACCGTCCGCTATGTTACCACTGTGGCGAGGCGGGCCACGTGTATCGTACTTGTCCGTACCGCCAACTCGGTCTCCGCGGCTTCCACCCTGATGCTCGGTGCCCACGCTACGGTGAGCGCCCCCGCGAAATCGAAGCGTACCTTACAGGCCAGCAAATTCCTCCCCCTGTTCAACGCCGCCAATCACGATCACCGTCGCCTCGCCGCTCCACGTCACTTAGCTTGCCCTCGTCGTCCTACGCTCCTTTCAGAAGCCGGTCACCGAGTCCCCACAGGGGAAACTAGGAACCGCGGCTTCTGGGGGTGAAGCCGCTTCCCAACGAACTGTCAAAGAGCCTCCCTCGACGCAACGACCCGATGATGACCGCTCTGATTTTTCGTTATTTTCCGAGAGTAGCAAGACTGTTTCTGCCGACATCACCGTATTCGTTGATAATCATGCTGTCACTGCCCTCGTCGACACCGGCGCCGATTATTCAGTTATGAGCGGCGCCCTGGCATCTAAACTGAGGAAAGTTACCACCCCATGGCAAGGACCCCCGTTGCGCACGGCAGGTGGCCATTTGGTGAAGCCGACTGGAATGTGCACAGCACGTATTCGGATACGTGCATCGACGTTCACGGGGTCCTTCCTCGTATTGCCTGTGTGCTCCCGTCCGCTCATCCTGGGACTGGACTTTCTGCATGAATACGGCGCAATCATTAATCTACGTGAGTTGCTAGTGTCGTTTGAGGACCCATTTCATCCTGAAGCTGAAGTTGACACCACCCACTTCTCGAAGACAGCCCTACGCGTGTCCGCCGAATCTGTGACTCTGCCTCCTCGTAGCAGCCTCTTTGTCGGCGTTGAATGTCAGGAGCACGTCCCCGACACTGTAATCGCGGAGGGAAATTTGTCGCTCCTTTTTGCACAACAAATATGCGTTGCCCGAGGTGTTATTCAACCCACAAATAGACAGGCTCGCCTACTAGTCACGAACTTCAGCGAGGAGTATCGCCATCTTACAAGGCGCACCGCGATCGCATACCTTGAAGACCTTGCCGACGTCTCGGATCCCTCAACGTTAGCTGCCCTTACGTCGTGCGACCATTCCGTCATGACATTCGCAAGCACTCTCGACGTAAACCAGGATCTACCTTCAGCCCAACGGGAACGTCTTTTGCATGTACTCGATTCATTTCGAGATTGCTTCGCTACAACCTCGAAGGTCAAACAGACGCCGCTTGTCAAGCATCGTATCATCACCGAGCCTACCGAGAGACCTGTTCGACAACATGCCTACAGGGTGTCGCAAAAAGAACAAGACGCCATACGTCAGCAGGTCCAGCAGATGCTCAAGGACGACGTCATCCAGCCATCGACCAGTCCCTGGGCTTCCCCTGTTGTGTTAGTGAAAAAAAAAAGATGGTACCCTGCGATTTTGCATTGATTATCGAAAGTTGAACAAGATCACGAAGAAGGACGTTTATCCTTTACCCCGAATAGATGACTCCTTGGACCGTATACGGAACGCTCGATACTTTTCTTCCATGGATCTACGCAGTGGCTACTGGCAAATCGCAGCTGACGAGCGTGACCGCGAAAAGACCGCTTTTATTACTCCAGACGGCCTCTACGAGTTCAAAGTCCTTCCTTTCGGCTTATGCTCGGCGCCAGCTACTTTTCAAAGAATGATGGACACGGTTCTTTCTGAGCTCAAATGGCAATCATGTCTTGTCTACCTAGACGACGTGGTGGTCTTCTCAGACACCTTTGAACAGCACATCGAGCGCCTACAGACAGTTCTTCAAGCGATTCGAACAGCTGGACTTTCTCTCAAACCTGAGAAATGTCATTTTGCCTACGAGGAACTCAAGTTTCTTGGTCACGTCGTGAGCCACGCTGGTATCCGCCCAGACCCCGAGAAAACAAGCGCCGTCGCCGCATTTCCCGTGCCAACAAACAAGCGCGATCTACGCCGATTCCTGGGTCTGTGCGCGTACTACCGACGCTTTGTCAAAAGTTTTTCCAAAATCGCTGAACCCCTCAACCAACTCACGAAAGAAGGCGTACCGTTTGTTTGGGGTCAGGAACAGCGGCATGCCTTTGATACCCTGAGAAGCCATCTCCAGGCTCCCCCTGTACTCGGTCACTTTGACGAGAACGCTGCCACAGAGCTACACACTGATGCCAGCAACGTCGGACTTGGAGCTGTATTGGTTCAATGGCAAAATGGCCTAGAGCGTGTGATTGCCTATGCCAGCCGAACATTATCATCAGCAGAGAAAAACTACTCTGCAACAGAAAAAGAATGCTTAGCTGTCGTTTGGGCTATAACAAAGTTTCGACCATACTTGTACGGACGCCCATTCAGAGTAGTTAGCGACCACCATTCTCTATGCTGGCTCGCCAATCTCAAAGACCCTTCAGGTCGTCTGGCACGGTGGAGCCTTCGGCTGCAAGAATTTGACGTTACCATCATTCACAAGTCAGGACGCAAACACACCGAACGCTGACTGTCTCTCGCGTGCACCAGTCGGAAGTGCCAACGCAGACCTTGATGAGGACGACACTTTCCTTTCCTCTGTATCAGCAACCGACTTGGCTCGACAACAGCGCGACGACTTGGAGCTCAGCCCACTAATTGACTACCTGGAAGGGCGCACATCTAGTCTTCCTCGAAATTTTGCACGCTCGCGAGCCTCCTTTTGTTTCCGGGATGGAGTCCTTTATAAGAAGAACTTCGACCATACGCAAGCTACTTACCTGCTAGTTGCGCCGACCTCACTTCGTGACGATATTTTACATGCTTGTCACGACGAACCATCGTCCGGACACCTTGGCTACACGCGCACATTGCAACGAATTCGCCGCTCCTACTACTGGCCACGTCTCACGAAGACTGTCAAGCACTACGTTCGCACATGTCGCGACTGCCAACGTCGTAAGACTCCACCTGTCCGACCAGCGGGACTGTTACAACCAATTGCCACACCGAAAGCACCATTTCATCAGGTTGGTATGGACTTGCTGGGATCATTCCCCACGTCTGCGTCTGGAAATCGGTGGATTGTGGTCGCCACCGATTATTTAACACGATACTGCGAAACAAAGGCCCTGCCCAAAGCTACCGCAGCTGACATCGCCCACTTTTTCGTCAACAATATCGTCCTCCGTCACGGAGCGCCAGCTGTCATAATTACTGATCGTGGAACAGCTTTCACTGCAGAGATGCTACAGGAAGTCTTGAGTCTCAGTGGCACAGAACATCGCAAAACCACGGCTTATCACCCCCAAACAAACGGACTCACTGAACGGCTGAACAAGACCATTGCAGACATGCTGTCAATGTATGTGGCCATTGACCACAAGAACTGGGATAATATCCTCCCTTACGTAACTTTTGCTTACAACACTGCGGTGCAAGAAAGTACAGGTTTCACCCCTTTTCGCTTGGTACGTGGTCGAGAGGTCACTACAATGCTCGACGCAATGCTCCTCCCCGACAACCAGGGACTGTTTAACACGGACGCTGCCACGTTCGCTCAACGCGCCGAGGAGGCCCGTCAACTCGCCCGACGCCGTATTGACAGTCGCCAAACTGCAGACGCACGCCGCTACAATCTTCGGCACCGAGATGTTACGTTCAGACCAGGCGATGAAGTCTGGGTGTGGACCCCCATCCGACAGCGCGGCCGGTCAGAGAAGTTACTGCGGCGCTACTTCGGCCCCTACAAGGTTCTACGCCGACTCAGCGACGTAACCTACGAGGTTCTCCCAGAAGGCACCCCCAGACGTTCCCGTCGGCTTCCACAAACTGATGTGGTTCATGTTTCAAGGCTCAAGCCATATTTCTCGCGTCGCCAAGCGAACGTAGAGTGACTTTGACTACAATGGCTACTTAGCTTCTTTCTTTTCGTTGCTTTTCTGCTTGTTCTTGTTGTGTCCCGCTTTCTCTATTTACTTCTTCAGTGACGGCAGCATGTTCATTTTGCCTTACGGCACAATTGTTCCGTTTGTATAGTGACGTTTTTTTTTCTTTCCTCATTTTTTTTTTAGTGCGCATAACCAGCATCGAGACGATGCTTTTCCGAGAGAGGGAGTAATGCCACATGCCATCATGTATGAGCCATCCGCTGTGGCACGTGCACGCGAGTGGAAGAAGAAGAGAACGTTGCTGTTGTTCGTCTGGTCCTGGGGAAGACGTCAACACCTGGCTGTCTGTTTTATTTCGCCCTTGTGCGGCAGTGTGTACCCAACGCTGCTCCCTTCTATATATATATATATATATATATATATATATATATATATATATATATATATATATATATATATATATATATATAACGCCATAAATGTATAGATTTCCTTCAAAGTGGAAACTAGGACTCTAAGTATTTTTTCGAGGAGTTATATACTACTGCCTGTAGTGAGCCCGCAAGGAAAAAAAAACGATGTGTCGAATAACCTTACCCCAAAGAAACACAAGCAGACGAGCAGTGATAATAAAAATATTTTTTGCTGTATCTGCAAATTTAACCGTGTTGCGTACTCGTCTGTTTTGAGTCCTTAGAAGAACTCAAAATTAGCAACCAGTGTTCAGAACCTGCGCGAGAGCATGTACATCGACACGAATAATTAAAAGGGTAACCTACTCATGAAACCAAAACTCGCCGATGATAGGCTGGAGTAGTGCTTGAGATAGACATTCCTAAGCCATGACAGGCAATTCACCGCTATTCTTAAAGCGGGATGTATACAACAATCGCGCATAGGTCGGCAAAAAAATTGGAGCTCACTCAGACTCACTGAAGAAATACATTTTGCTCCGAAGGCTCACTCGGGCTCAGACTCACCAATTTTCGTCAGTCGGACTCACTCAGTCTCACTAAATGTTTTCTCAACCAGACTAACTCGGACTCAAACTCACCAACATATTACCCAGCCGGACTCACTCAGACTCAGACTCACGGCTTGACCTGTATCTGAGTGAATCTGAGTGAGTCGATTAATGAGTCTGTTAGCGTTAGATTAGCTTTTTCGGTCGTGGTGCCGATGCTCTTTAACGCCAATATCTCACGTAATCGGTGCTCTACGAAGTGCCTTTTGATCTTGCACCATCAAACACGTATTATAAGTGGCTTAAATCATGCAAGGACAGTTTTATGAAATACGCGACTCACACGAGATAGATTATCAAGAACTTCCCGTGAAAGAGTTTGTACGGGGAGGTCACCCCCCCCCCTCCACACACACACACACCTCACACCTCTGATCAATAAATACTGAGGTGGCGCATGAACGCTAGTGCGTTGACATATGTGTGACTAGACTTGGGTATAATGGTAAGCCGATATAAGACTGATAGTAATGCTGAATGATGAGTAGATATGACCATAAGTCGGCAATAGACGGTGTAGCCCACTCAGACTCACTCAAGAAATATATTTTGTGCTTAGGGCCCACTCGTACTCAGACTCACCAATATGTTTCTCAACCGGACGCACCTGGACTCAGGCTCACTAAAATTTTCCTCAGTCGGACTCACTCCGACTCAAACACACCAAAACATTACTTACCCGGACTCGCTCAGAGTCAGACTCATGGCCCGATCTGAGTCTGAATGAGTTTGAGTGAGTCAACTCATGAGTGAGTTTGCCGACCTGTGCAATTTCGTAGTATTGGTAGTAACATACGGGGCTGAAAACTTGGAGGATAACAAGGAAACTCAAGAAAAAAGTGAAGTACCGCGCAAGGTATGACGGAAGAAAAAAAATGGCCCGCATTAAGACACCGATTGATACGTAGAAGAAATAAGGGAACAAACAGGCGTTGCCGACATCCTAGTTAACATCAGAAAAAAAGTGGACTTGGGCAGGTCACTAATACGAAGGACCGATAATTGATGTGCCGTTAGTGCGGCGTAATGGATACCGAGAGAACAGAAACGAAGTCAGTGACAGCAGAGTGTTAGGTCGAGGTGATGAAATTAAAAATGTCGCAGGAATAAAGTGCAATCAACTGTCGCGGGATAGAGGGAATCGGAGATCGCTAGAGAAAACCTCAGTTAAGTGGTCACTGAATAGGTTGAAGATGATGATAATTATGTTTATGATTCTCACAGAGGCGTTTCGTGGACTGACCGAAAGAGGGCTTAATCACAGCTGAATGAACAGTGTGCCCTAGCTGTTGAATATACAAGTTAACTGGATTTACCGTAACCTAGCGTTCTAAGCTATGAGCCCTGATGAAAAAAAGCCGGCAGATCCCACGCATTTTGGGAATCGATGTAATGCGAAGCAGCCAGCAAAGAGCTGCATACACCGTCTTGTATGTCATTGAGGAAAATGCGTGTCATGGTTTTCATGTTAACTCCTATTATTTATGTTCGTCACACAGTAACGTCGCGCAATACCAACTTCGGGGTAGATCAAGCTAGAGAAACGGCCGCCAGCGCTCCATGAGCGTGGCACGTAAGTCATGCTGTATATGACATGCGTGTCATGATTTTCATGTTAACTCGTGTTATTTATGTTCGTTACACAGTCACGTCACAAGATACCAATTTTTGTATATATAAAGCTAGCGAAACGGCCGCCAGCGCCCCATGAGCGTGGAACGTAAGTCATGCTGTACATGACATGCGTGTCATGATTTTCATGTTAACTCGTGTAATTAATGTTCGTTATACAGTCACGTCACAAGATACCAATTTTGGTGTATATAAATCCAGCGAAACGGCTGCCAGCGCCCCATGAGCGTGGCATGTAAGTCATGCTGTACATGACATGCGTGTCATGATTTTCATGTTAACTCGTGTTATTTATGTTCGTTACACAGTCACATCGCAAGATACCAATTTTGGTGTATATAAAACTAACGAAACGGCCGCCAGCGCCCCATGAGCGTGGCATGTAAATCATGCTGTACATGACATGCGTGTCATGATTTTCATGTTATGACTTGTCATTTATGTTCGTCATACAGTCATGTTACGCCATACCAATTTTGGTGCACATTCGATTAACCATGCGACCAGGAGAGCACAAAGTCGTAGGCGGCTAGATAGATAGATAGATAGATAGATAGATAGATAGATAGATAGATAGATAGATAGATAGATAGATAGATAGATAGATAGATAGATAGATAGATAGATAGATAGATAGATAGATACGCTCAAAGTCGCAGAAGTTCGCTAAGAAATGCTTCGCATTTAATACGTCAAATCAATAAAAACGGTCGTTTTTAATTGTCAACTCAAACTGCTAATGTGATCGTTTACACTTAATTGTACTGGCAAAAATGAAAGCTCAGAAGCTTTCCATTGAAGCTGGTTCAACATTGTCTGCTCGGTGCACCGGTGTACGAACAATGAGCTACACAAGTATTAAGCCTCTAATCATGCTGTGGATTTCCCAACCTATGGCAAGAGAAAGAAAAAGAAACGCGGATACCATGAGAATAAATTGCTTGACTCGTATCCCACGAAGTAAAATGCACTGCATTGAAACATTTCACGTGTAACAGCAGCGCCAGAAGACAGCCTAGGGAGCAGAAGCAAGATTGGAGAGGCGGGATAAACATCTGCCGTCATGACTGCAATAACTCATCGCGAAGCAATAGCGTCCGTAATCTGGAAAAGTTCACATGCGCATAGCATGCGCATGTGAACTTTCCCAGATTACGTACGGACTAACTTATGCTTCCAATAGAACATTCCCAAGCTTAATTTCGGCGAAGCTTAGTGCGTGACACTCCCGCGTTAACGACGAAGTATAAATGCGTGGTTGTGTTCAACGGGTCGTATCTATTTGCCCCCAGTGACCCATGTCGGCGACTTCGGACTACTAAATGTTAGTACTGCCCTCTGAATTTTGTGAAGTTCTTATTGGTAGCATCGCATGACTGAATTTGTGAACATGAGCGACAGCGTAGTCAAAGGCACCGAATAGGTGTGCTATAGAGGTTGTCTGAACAGGAAAAACTCAGAAAGTCCCTTATGCAATCGCCTAAGACGGCTCGAAGACGAAAGCCATTTTCTTGTTCTTTTTCTTCTCGGTCGACGTGCTGATCCTCCCCTCCAGCGTAACATTCAAAAGCTTTCCGAGTTCAACGTGCTTTTGCACTTCCTCCCGGATCGGAGGCATTACAAGCTTTCTGCTCCTGACATGGTTTTGCAGAGCCTCCGTGATCGGCCCGCCTTTAATCAAGTGACGATGCCCTTCGATGTCGCCACTACGATGTGTCAAATTCTGGCGATCTGTGACGTCACGCTGACGTCATGTTACACTGAGGTCATGTGACTTTTGGTACGCCGACTGCACGCACACACACACACACACACATTCACTTGAGTATCGATCACGTGACTTTGAACCCACTTTTATTACTTTTTTTTTGCATCCTTCAACGCCAACGCCGGTCTCGCGAAGTATCGAGAGATATTGCCAAATCTCGAAGACGCCGACGGTCACTTTTCGCGTTTGATGAGGCATCTAAGGCTTTCGCCATAATAGGGGCCTCATACCTGTTAGCTGATGTTTCGATGGGTGGTATATTCGTCAAAGGCGCCATATGTTTGAAAGGGTTGGTCATTGACGCCTTTGACCAAGATAGGCTCACGTATACGAAAACATCGGCTAGCCTGCCTTATGCCCTTATTCCCCCCCTGCACGTCGGATTTTCTCACTATGATCAGTGCGCACTACAAATAAATGGGCAGTACAGATCATTCTGTGGTGATCGTGTCTACTAAACATGAGTGGCTGCTCCGCAGAAGGGCGGCCATAATTTGATACAGAAGGTGATGCCTTTCTGAGGGAGCCGGGCTTTCTGCGAATGTGAGCCACGGACTGCAGCGCAGTGATCGAGTCACTGACTATGACACGCAACTTCAGTTAACCCTCTAATCTGAGACGCTCAGTGACGACACTAGAATGGTGCCGCAATGAAAAATAGCGATAAAAACATGCGCGACCCATCACCTGAATATTACAACGTACTGAGGCTACAGTGTCCACAAGAAAGCGGGAAAAAAAAACTACCTTCGCTTATGGACTCTTGCCGAGGTAAAGACACAGAGTGCCTGAGTTGTCAGTGGTGCTGATCTTCTGGAAATGCGGTAACAGGATAGTTCAACATCTTGCAACTCTTCCTATTTACAAAAAAATCATTTTTAAAATCTTAGCTAGATGGCGTCTACAACTTTAGGTGCAATCGAAACAATGTTTTGCAAAGAACACGCACTTTTTTCACGGTAAACAAGCATTCATCACAGAGAACAAGAAGACATGCGTTTCGAGACTCTTGCAGTTGCCTTGTTTACATAAGCAACATAAAACTTTCAAAATGTAACAAAAGTTTTCAATGGATTTCGTGAAGGGCCTGTAACGTACGTTGTCACGTAAAGAAACACGTTTTTGTTTTCGTTTTTTTCCTGCTTTAAAAAGGCCGCAAGAGCTTGGTTTCAATCCATGACTTCGCACAAATCTGCAGACTAGCAGATATCCATTGAGGCATTGAGGTGGGATTTGTCAGTTTATTCGATTTCATTTCATTTTCAGAAACACTGAGAAGAAAGGCGAGGGCGAGCTGTAAATTGTGTACTGTGCTTAGGAACATAAGGTATTTAGGGCGTATTTTATTATGAGTTTGAGAAAGGAAAGCAACGTAGTTGAAACTATGGCGCCTAATTAAAATACTTCACCGAAGGCTACTGAATAATCTTCATTATTCAAATAAATTTGTGCCTTAGTTCAGTCGCTTATTGAACACGAAAAAGCGAAGTCTGTTAGCGACTGTAACACACGGCTTGGTGCTTTCACCCAGTTGTACAATATTATGGGTTTGTAAACTGACGTCAACGAAAATGAGGGAAGTCAAGCCTGAGTGTGCATAGTCCGAAACGCGCGACCGTCATCATAATTTAAGATGGTATTATTTCTCAAAATTAGCTTCTGTGATTCAAAACACGGCAGCGACAAAAGGCGTGTTCGCCAACTTTAAAAGGAACCAGGGGAGGCCAACGGCAGTACGATCGGACGAAAAATATGAAAGAAACTCGGAAAATATTGAAAGAAAAATGAGAGGAAGGGCAGGACGCCCTTTCCAGGTTCCGCCGTCTTGAAGAAGGACCGAGCCACTTTGCAACAAAACTAGTGCTGATTCACAGTTGAGCACCCGCCCGCTCGTCGCATGCGTTGCGGTTATCAGTCGGCGATTGCCGGTTCGCGCGTGGTGGTGAAAGCCGATATTGTCGTCTGTCTTTGTGTCCGCTACGCTGTCGGAGTCATAGCGGGAATTACGAATCTTTAAGGTCCGCACGCCACGTGGTGCCAAAAACCGCGAACTGAAAGCGATGTCCGGAATTGCTGGGTATGTCTAAAGAGTATGGATGTCCAACGAGACGGAATGTTCAATTTAGAAGAGAGGAATTTGCCCTAGTTTGAAATTTGTCAGAAAACAAATTCATTGCGTTGAGATAGCCTAACGGAAAATCGCATTTTCTTTGTGTTTTGTAAATGTTGAATGTGTCGTCGGGCATCGGATTTATTGTTCCCTTATTAATTTGCTTGCCTGCATTTATCATAATTTCAAGATTTTTTTTCTGTTTTTAGTTTTCATGTATATTTCAAAAGTTATTTTATTTTGTTTGATTCGTGTGATGTCAGAAATCGGACATCACACCCCCTTAAAGAATTACGAAAGAGGGCGCTCCCTCGTCCACCTTGTGGGGTATTTAGTCCCTGGATGGATGGATGCTATGAGCGTACCCTTTATAACAGGGCGGTGACATGTGTGCCACCGGGCTCGACAAAAAGAAAAAGCTTTATTTTTTTCTTGAGTTGGCGTAATACCTCGCCTACTACGATTAAATCAATCTTACTATAGCAAAAAAAAAAAAAAGCCGGCAGATCCCACGCATTGTGGGAATCGATGTAATGCGAAGCAGCCAGCAAAGAGCTGCATACATCGTCTTGTATGTCATTGTGGAAAATGCGTGTCATGGTTTTCATGTTAACTCCTATTATTTATGTTCGTCACACAGTGACGTCGCGGAAGACCAATTCCGGGGTAGATCAAGCTAGCGAAACGGCCACCAGCGCGCCATGAGCGTGGCACGTAAGTCATGCTGTACATGACATGCGTGTCATGATTTTCATGATAACTCGTGTTATTTATGTTCGTCACACGGTCACGTCGCAAGATACCAATTTTGGTGTATATCAATCTAGCGAAACGGCCGCCAGCGCCCCATGAGCGTGGAACGTAAGTCATGCTGTACATGACATGCGTGTCATGATTTTCATGATAACTCGTGTTATTTATGTTCGTCACACGGTCACGTCGTAAGAGACCAATATTGGTGTATATCAAGCTAGCGAAACGGCCGCCAGCGCCCCGTGAGCGTGGCACGTAAGTCATGCTGTACATGACATACGTGTCATGATTTTCATGATAACTCGTGTTATTTATGTTCGTCACACGGTCACGTCGGAAGAGACCAATATTGTTGTATATCAAGCTAGCGAAACGGCCGCCAGCGCCCCATGAGCGTGGCACGTAAGTCATGCTGTACATGACATGCGTGTCATGATTTTCATGATAACTCGTGTTATTTATGTTCTTCACACGGTCACGTCGCAAGATACAAATTTCGGTGCATATCAATCTAGCGAAACGGCCGCCAGCGCCCCATGAGCGTGGCACGTAAGTCATGCTGTACATGACAATCGTGTCATGATTTTCATGATAACTCGTGTTATTTATGTTCGTCACACGGTCACGTCGCAAGATACCAATTTTGGTGCATATAAAGCTAGCGAAACGGCCGCCAGCGCCCCATGAGCGTGGCACGTAAGTCATGCTGTACATGACATGCGTGTCATGATTTTCATGATAACTTGTGTTATTTATGTTCGTCACACGGTCACGTCACAAGATACCAATTTCGGTGCATATCAATCTAGCGAAACGGCCGCCAGCGCCCCATGAGCGTGGCACGTAAGTCATGCTGTACATGACATGCGTGTCATGATTTTCATGATAACTCGTGTTATTTATGTTCGTCACACGGTCACGTCGCAAGATACTAATTTTGGTGTATATAAAGCTAGCGAAACGGCCGCCAGCGCCCCATGAGCGTGGCACGTAAGTCATGCTGTACATGACATACGTGTCATGATTTTCATGATAACTCGTGTTATTTATGTTCTTCACACGGTCACGTCACGAGATACCAATTTCGGTGCATATCAATCTAGCGAAACGGCCTCCAGCGCCCCATGAGCGTGGCACGTAAGTCATGCTGTACATGACATGCGTGTCATGATTTTCATGATAACTCGTGTTATTTATGTTCGTCACACGGTCACGTCGCAAGATACCAATTTTGGTGTATATAAAGCTAGCGAAACGGCCGCCAGCGCACCATGAGCGTGGCACGTAAGTCATGCTGTACATGACATGCGTGTCATGATTTTCATGTTAACTCGTGTTATTTATGTTCGTCACACGGTCACGTCGTAAGAGACCAATATTGGTGTATATCAAGCTAGCGAAACGGCCGCCAGCGCCCCGTGAGCGTGGCACGTAAGTCATGCTGTACATGACATGCGTGTCATGATTTTCACGATAACGCGTGTTATTTATGTTCGTCACACGGTCACGTCGCAAGATACCAATTTTGGTGTGTATCAATCTAGCGAAACGGCCGCCAGCGCCCCATGAGCGTGGCACGTAGGTCATGCTGTGCATGACATGCGTGTCATGATTTTCATGATAACTCGTGTTATTTATGTTCGTCACACGGTCACGTCGTAAGAGACCAATATTGGTGTATATCAAGCTAGCGAAACGGCCGCCAGCGCACCATGAGCGTGGCACGTAAGTCATGCTGTACATGACATGCGTGTCATGATTTTCATGATAACTCGTGTTATTTATGTTCGTCACACGGTCACGTCGGAAGAGACCAATATTGGTGTATATCAAGCTAGCGAAACGGCCGCCAGCGCCCCATGAGCGTGGCACGTAAGTCATGCTGTACATGACATGCGTGTCATGATTTTCATGATAACTCGTGTTATTTATGTTCTTCACACGGTCACGTCGCAAGATACAAATTTCGGTGCATATCAATCTAGCGAAACGGCCGCCAGCGCCCCATGAGCGTGGCACGTAAGTCATGCTGTACATGACAATCGTGTCATGATTTTCATGATAACTCGTGTTATTTACGTTCGTCACACGGTCACGTCGCAAGATACCAATTTCGGTGCATATCAATCTAGCGAAACGGCCGCCAGCGCCCCATGAGCGTGGCACGTAAGTCATGCTGTACATGACATGCGTGTCATGATTTTCATGATAACTCGTGTTATTTATGTTCGTCACACGGTCACGTCGCAAGATACCAATTTTGGTGTATATAAAGCTAGCGAAACGGCTGCCAGCGCACCATGAGCGTGGCACGTAAGTCATGCTGTACATGACATGCGTGTCATGATTTTCATGTTAACTCGTGTTATTTATGTTCGTCACACAGTCACGTCACAAGATACCAATTTTGGTGTATATCAAGCTAGCGAAACGGCCGCCAGTGCACCATGAGAGTAGCATGTAAATCATGTTGTACATGACATTCGTGTCATGATTTTCATGTTATGACTTGTCATTTATGTTCGTCATACAGTCATGTTACGCCATACCAATTTTGGTGCACATTCGATTAACCAAGCGACCAGGAGAGCACAAAGTCGTAGGCGGCTAGATAGATAGATAGATAGATAGGTAGATAGATAGATAGATAGATAGATAGATAGATAGATAGATAGATAGATAGATAGATAGATACGGTCAAAGTCGCAGAAGTTCGCTAAGAAATGCTTCGCATTTAGAAAGAAAACTTCACAGCCCAGTTCTCTGCCCCTTACGGCAGAATTTCATACTTTTTACACTAATTATACCCAATAAAGTGGACGAGGAAGCGGCCTCCGTTTGTAGCTCAATTGTTAGAACACCAGACGCGTAATTCGAAAGTTGTGGGATTGGATCCCACCGACGCAAAGAGTGACACTAAATAAATGCTTGATTAGAGCACTCAACAGGAGGCTGGTGTAGTAAAGTATGCGAACTCGTTGCCCGCAACACTGTGGCTATTTTGCCGGGTTACATGTAGCCTATAGACCTTATGCAAAATCTGCTGCCATCTAGCGGCCGCCGTGTGCATTTCCGCCATGTTGAAGGCTAAGCGCATGCGCACACACGGAGCGTACACGTATCGACGGGTGGCGGCTGATAAAAATGGCCATGCCGACTTATTTTCGTGTGCCGTGTTGTTCAGATTGAGGAAATTGAGGTGCTGAAAAAAGGTTTAGAGGAAACTAACCTCCATGTTATTAGATTTCCTCGCGGCCGACGAGAAGCGGCAGATCATTCCGTTGCTCCGGCTACATGCTTACGCCGTGTTTACGTTCGCCGTTCTTAATAGCTGCGGTATGTGACAGCATCGGCACCTAATACTCTTTCGTGACAACCAGACAGCTTTCGCGCCGTGTGCTTGCGGGCACAGACAAACCAGCTTCGTGCACGAGTTTCAAAGCTGCATCGCGGTTGCTGTTGACGCTATTACTTTGTTTATTGCATTGCGATTAACAATTACATGTCAGACAGGTAGGTCGAGTGCGTCATCGATTCTTAGCGAACGGACCGATTGTGCTTTAGCGTGTTGTTTGTAGTTTGTTTTCGATTGTGGAGTTCAACAATGTCGCATTTCGTGGGATGCTTCGCGCGCATGTTGCTTCACTGTGCCTATTTTTTTCCTGGCATTTCATGCACTATATCACAGCCAAATTCAGAGTGGCGGCCTGGATAACCTAACCGCCCCCCCCCCCCACTTTTTTTTAAATTTATACTCCAAGCAGAGCACATACCAGGCTCTCCCAGAAGCTGATCTCCCTTCGCAAAAATCATGTATCCACCCCTGTGTGCTATGGATTGTTCACGGATGCTTGTGTATGGCACTTTTCTTATGAAATTGAAAAAAAATGCTGTTACGGCAAATGCGTTATACTGGACCGTGGGTGTGCTGACCCGAAGGTCGCGGGATCGAATCCCGGCCGCGGCGGCTGCATTTTCGACAGAGGCGAAAATATTTGAGGCCCGTGTACTTAGATTTAGGTGCACGTTAAAGAACCCCAGGTGGTCGAAATTTCCGGAGCCCTCCACTACGGTGTCTCTCATAATCATATCCTGGTTTTGGGACGTTAAACCCCAGATATTATTATTATTATTCGACCACGGGTGCACTACTGTTTGTTACGCGCTGAGGTGGTTTCGCAAGAGTTCACTCGGCGACGCAAAACTGCCTTGCGGAAACGCGTTGAAATTGTAAGGCGCCAGTAGGCCCCGAAAGCGACAAGAATATTCTTGTCGTATCGTGTTGTTTACGAGCACCCGTCGAAAGGATATTCAATAAAATACCAGCTGGCCGGTTCCTATTCCTTGGAACAACTAACAGTTTTCATGTTCACTTTTCACGTGCATGAGAAGTAGAATTTTTTACATTTTAATCGTGCGGTAATTGTATACATAACGTACATTGGTGACTATAGCAGCGAAATATTTTTTTGCTTCAAAAATAAAGAAGAGGACAACATTTTATTTAAAACATAGGCCGACATAGGCTATCCCTTATGAAATACGCTTTGAACTGGGTCAACAGCACTTTCTTACTGTCATCGCTGTGTCTAGCCGCCCTGTCGCGCGCTGAAGCCTACTCCCAACCATCCTACACTACACGCATGCCAGCGGATAGCCAACAACGCTTTTATTCGTTACACTGAAAACAGAGCGACAAAATTTATAACCTAGAGCTATGTTTCATTCTCAACGACGGCAAGCCTGCGTGTGACTCGGTGACAAACTTGTACATTCTTCTCGTTGTGAGGCAGTTCTTCGCACGTAATGACTGTCAACGTAATAACTAGGAAAGGCCGGTAACGTGTACAGGCCCTTACACATTCGTCTGACGTTTTTGTGCCCCGGTTGCCCACTATCAAAGCAGATGCGAGCAAGAAGCTAAAGCAGCGACAGCAATACGATTCGGACAAAAGCCTACAACATGACGCCGAATCGGTAGCTTCGTCAAACCTCCGACAGATGGCAGCAATTTTGCATAAGGTCTATTACGTACAATTTCGATTCCTGCGACTGGCGACTCATTTGAGTTTTCCGACCGAGACGGAATGTCCAACGACACGGAATGTCCAACCTAGACGGAATGTCCAACGAGACGGAATGTCCAACCTAGACGGAATGTCCAACGAGACGGAATGTCCATCGAGATGAAATGTCCATCCAAAACGGAATGTCCAACGAGCCTGAATGTCCACTATTGGACATTCCGTCTCGCTGGACATTCCGTCTCATTGGATATCCAGGCCGCAAGCAGGGTCAGTCGTGGTACTGTATGCGCCCCGCGAATGTTCTGCGACGTCGGCAATACATGAGTACTATTTTTTTCTTGTGGAACGTCACACGGGGCATTTATCTACGTCATACTAGTGGCGATGTCGCGAGATGCTGTCAACTGAGATGAGCACTCGCGCTTACTTTAAAACAAAATTCAAATGCCTTAGAGGCAACGTTCGCCACTAATAATCAGCCAGAAGTGCCCACGTATACAGGACAATAAGACAACACAAACATCTCGAGGTTTCAACGTTGATGTCAGGGGTCCTTTAAGGAGCCCTTTGAACGTTAGAGCACATTATTAGCACGTTAACGTCCTCATCGCTGCTCAGTGCCAAAAGACGACAACAGATGTCATTTATGAATGTCGGCAAGTAAAATAAAAACGTTCCCGTAATGAAAGATACGCACACGAAATTCCTCGGGTGGGTTCTAGCCGCATGTCAGATTCGGTCCATAACCAAACTGACGGACGGACACCTTTACCGAAGATGAATGTCGCAGGAAGAAGTAGAAGCTGGGATGGAAATGTGCAAGAAGCGTTCCCATCATCTGCGAAGTCACACTTCCGTTAAACATTTATTGTCACGTTGGGTAGATTGTTTCGGTCAAACGAGCAGTGCGGAGACCTATACTCCCGGTCAGTTTTGGTGTATGCTTTGCTTTATACATTAGAATCTGAAAATCAATTTTTATAAGTCTCAAACCACTACTACCCTCTTTACAGGCACGGAATCAGACAAAATTATGAGAAGTTCAGAGAGAGAAAAAGTAGAAAGAACACAGACGACTATCAGCATGGAGATTACAGGTCGTAAACAAAACATTTCAGCTCTCTATTACAGAATAGTGGACGCGAATGTCGTATGTTGTCGCGTTCGGTGCGTCAAAAGAAAAAAAAAAAGAACGAGCCAAACCAACAAAAAAAAGCGCACAATTGGCTGGTTACATCACAATAAAACTCAGATGGGTTTTAACAAATCTTCGGAACAGAACTCGAATAGTGCTGTAAATACAAGCTCATGCATTAGAGAATATACAAGAACACCAAGTGACCTTCGATATTCACCAGGATTGTTTGTACACGGCCCGCAGTCAACGGCGTAATCTGGTGTCGTTCCTCGAAGACGTTTCTTCCGGAAGCACGGGTGCACATGGGATCAGGTTGACTGCCAGAGTTGGCCCTCTAAATCGGCTGGTTACACACCTCGTCGCTATACGGTCTATGCTATATATGGTATGAGAGACGGGCTGGCTGACTGCCTTCGCTTCTTCACTCCTTTTCCTTTTTCTCCGCACGCCTATATTGGTTCGCGCCTGGGTTCGAGATCCTTCGATATTAGTAACTCATTCGCAGTTCGGGACAGGCCTGGGGAAGGGCGGATGTTCGTCTGGCGTCGGTTGACGCGTCCTTTGCGTGTGATTGTATCATGTCTCGATTTCTAGATTCGTTCTAGATTTTTCGCGTTTGCTCGATTTGAGAAACGCTGACGGTCGCGCGCTGCCGTGATTACGGCCGTTGCCGGCGGCTTGTGATGATTTTGCTGCGTGCGCTCGGTCAAGTTGTCGGCCGGTTGTTTTAAAAGGCGGTGGCGCGCGCTTTGTGTACGCGCTCATTTGTGACAACGTAGAACAGTTAATCCTTAAATAAAATGCCGTGTCAGACGACATTTTATGTTCCATGTTATGCTATCATTGCACTGGATGTCGACATATGCCCTCGCTATATCGTTAGCTAGCCACGAACGGACTATATAGCTGTGACGCAAGACGTGCAGTATTTCAGCCGCCAGGATTGAAGGCCACCTTTTCTATCCAATTAAATTATGAATCCGATTTAGATGGTACCTCTTGTAATGCTCGAGCCACTGCACGATAGCATCTTGATGCAATTCTTCTGCATTGTTCGAGGCATCGCGTGACGCCTAACCTTTCCAATAACGTCAGCTTATTGGTCTGAGGTTCCGAGCAAGGGAGCGAGAATTGCTCAGAGAAACCCGCTCGTCAAGAAAGAAAAATTAAGATGTTGATCGCTGCGCACAAAAGAAGTGTATACACGCAGTAGAGTTAACGTGCTTTTGTACAGTGAGTTAACTGCGACATGCGCACAGAGGAACGGCAATGGAAAGAACAAAACATTTATTCCGCTCTACGATGTCATTTTCCCATCGATTTTGATTCAGTGTCGTAACAAAGTAAAGCAAGAGCGACCAGGGCGGCGTCGAAGAAACTGCGTAAAGGGAATAAAAAATTTAAAAAAAAATATGGAGGACGGTCGCCTCGCTGCCTGCTTAAATTCCCGCTGTCGGAATTCTACTGCGCAGCAGCGGAGTTCTCTTTTTCAAACAAGTATACGTGCGGCCTGGTTTATGTAAAAACGCATGGTGGTGCAACGAGCTTCTACGAAAGAGCCAACCATGGACGTGGTTGCACTTTGAGTCAATACATCTTGCGAATGAACTGCACGTCGGAAACCTAAAATATCGAGGAGACTATCCCCGCCTTTGTCATTTTTCCCTTTCTTCTTCTTTCTTTCTTTTCACTCGCCCGGTTTTCTTGCGCCTTTTCTTCGCGAAGATAGATGACGAGAGTCAGGGTAGTAACAAATTGCGTTGCCTTAGAAAAAACGAAAACGCGAAAAGAAGAGCGGGAAGGTTTCTGCTCTTGAGTATTACTAATGCTCGGAATAAGGCTGGGGAAAGAACCCCTGATCGTGATGTATGTTCGCGCCGTGGTGTCCTAGCTCATAGTAGAAAGCAGACGAGGCTATGTGATCGCATTAATCAAGGAATATGTTCTCGCTTCCCGAGTGATAGGAAAGCCTAAAAGAAGAGAGAAAGAGAGAAAACCACGTTGAAACATTATGTCGCGCGAAATAGATATTCGCTCTTGATACTGACGACGAGCGCAATTTTGTAATGGAATAGGGCGCGCGGAGAAGAAACGGCGGATACCCACTTTAATCAAGGCAAAGCGAAATTCAATGCTTTTAAATTACCGCGACAAATGTTGCTGCGGCCGGCCGCCTGTGGTCCACGATACAGCGTCTGGTCGGCGGTGCTGTTTCTCGTTTTTGTGCCAACGTATTCCGTTTCTTTCGGAGATACGATGGAATCCAAGATTTGGTACACAATAATAGTGACGGACACGCATGAATACTTCAAAGAAAAAAAAATAGCAGCATGCGTGAGCCAGACTGACTGGTTAAAGAGATGTACGCGCGAAAGCACACGCGCACACGAGCATTTATTACATGCCATCTCACTTATGTCGCTGAGATATATCAGTGACATGACCTCCACGAAAGTTGTGGGTCATGTACGTTGTTCGGGTCGCAGTTAATGCAGAGTGGTATCTTGATATGCTTGAAGACAATGTTCACAGTATTGTAACCATGTGGAGCAATTACAACTACCTAATCTTCATTCATGATGCGGCCTCGCCTCATTCCGCACGTCCTCTCCGTGCGTGTCACACACTTTCCAGGACGCTTGGTTGGGACGCCATGGCCTCTAAAATGTCCTCGGAAAAATCTCCAATCTCTCTCTCTCTCTCTCTCTCTCTCTCTATATATATATATATATATATATATATATATATATATATATATATATATATATATATATATGTATATATATATATATATGTGTGTGTGTGTGTGTGTGTGTTAGACACAATATTAATGAGAACTAAGAGACAATAACGCCAAGGAAAGCACAGGGGGTGTTATCTGTAGTATTTAGAATATAAATGTGAAGAAAGTAAAGTGGACGAAAAGATGACTTGCCGCCGGCAGGGACCGAACCTGCGACCTTCGAATAACGCGTCCGATGCTCTACCACTGAGCTACGGCGGCGGTCATCCTCCCGTCCACTTTTTGGGGTATATATGTTGATTTAAACCTAGGAGTGTTAGTCAGCGCCAATCGCAGCCATGGCGGCGAGTGTGGAACACTCTTCTTTTGCCTGTTGGCGTCACGTAGCACGTGATCTTTTTTACGAGCTGGCAGCTGACCAATAATCCCTCGCATACTACCTGAAGGCATTAAGTCTGCCAGGACGAGACCCTCGCTATGAATGAAGGAAAGCACGTGATTTTTCAAGGGCTCGTTTATCTTTGTTAGACACAATATTAATGAGAACTAACAGACAATAACGCCAAGGAAAGCACAGGGGGTGTTATCTGTAGTATTTAGAATATAAATGTGAAGAAAGTAAAGTGGACGAAAAGATGACTTGCCGCCAGCAGGGACCGAACCTGCGACCTTCGAATAACGCTTCCCACTGAGCTACGGCGGCGGTCATCCTCCCGTCCACTTTTTGGGGTATATATGTTGATTTAAACCTAGGAGTGTTAGTCAGCGCCAATCGCAGCCATGGCGGCGAGTGTGGAACACTCTTTTTTTGCCTGTTGGCGTCACGCAGCACGTGATCTTTTTTACGAGCTGGCAGCTGACCAATAATCTCTCGCATACTACCTGAAGGCATTAAGTCTGCCAGGACGAGACCCTCGCTATGAATGAAGGAAAGCACACGAATATATATATATATATATATATATATATATATATATATGCGCGCGCGTGTTTATCAATCATAGGATCACATATGACCTGGAAGTGCAATAAAGAACAGACAACCATGTAAAATGGTGTTGTTACGGCGGCTACGATCTGCTATGACACGCGTTCACATTGCGTAGTTCGCACGTTACGAGCTTCATGATGGTGCCAGTGAAAAACCGAGAAACACTCGCACTACATCTATGAAAATCAATGTGATGATAGACATGAAGCCTTGCGATGTTTCGTATGCTGAAGTACGTCACGAATAATTAAAGACGCTGGGACATTGCACCACTGGCATAGCCAGGGAGGGAGGGAGGGAGGGATGGAGGGGGGGTTAAATTCCCCCCCCCCCCACTCAATATTTTAAAGTTTGCATGTGTAATACAAACGCACATATACAAACGCACGCACGAACATACAGAAAGCATAGTTAACCCCCCCCCCCCCCCGAAAAAAAAATTTCTGGCTACGCCCCTGCATTGCACTCAGCACCGAAATAGCAGCTTCTTGAAGGACCGAATAATGCACACATCTCGACGCGAACTGCCTAATATAAAAGGCTTCCGTAGTATCAAGCTTCTGTGCAGTGCCAATTTTCGCATCAGATGCCCTCTTTAGAAAGAGAAGGTGCCAGAGGATGCATCTAGGTAAAACATTTATGACTTAAACGCGACCGATCATATTCGAAGCAGAGCCACGATAACGTCCACTTGTCCTCCGTATATAGTAAAAACTCAATGGCTTCGAAGCTTTTCATATCAAATTATTATTCTTTATTTTTGTGTCATTCGCTTAAACGAAGTTTCCAATAAAATGAACACGTTTTTTTCTATCTTCGGGCTTCGATTAAGCAGATTCTTCTGTATATAAAATGTCGGCCGTCGAGTTCTTCGAGGTTTCTTAATTGCTTCAACTGTTTTTTTTTCTTTTTGTAACACAGATGGAAACTAAAAGCAAAATGGAAGAAGGAAGAAAGAGAGCAAACCACCATGCATGCGACTGTTTCAAAGTCGCAAACTGAGAAGGGCACGCCGTCTATATCCCCACTTTTAAGTGTCGTGTGCGCAAGTGTTCTTGCAGTTCATAAAATGCGGCAAAGATATACAAACGCTCCACGAAATTGATCATGACATATCCTGCGGCAGTATTGCACTTTGCAGGAGGTGTGAGTGCGCCTACCTATACTTCGCACGTGAAACGCGGCTCGGCGAGAGAGAGAATCTTTACGCGCTGAAGCGCCCGCGCAAGAGAGCAATAGGTCGATAGCTCTTCATCTGTCACTATTAGGTCCTTCTTCGGGCAAATGCGACACTCGAGTGCGCTTGACTTAAAAGTGTCCCCCTCCCCAACTCTGTACCCTCGTTTTCTCATTTCCTGCGATAGAGGGACGCGCGATGGTACGTATACATCGCGCTCAGATCCTGTATGGGTTCAACAAAAGTTCAAAAGCTCGGCGGCGAATTTCATTCGCTTCGTCATCCATCGTAGAACAAAAGTGCGGATGGCACGAAAGGATGTCGACGAATTCACATCCACTCCGTACTATTCAAGAGACGCGCTCTTTGAGACTGAGGATACCTCTTTCCTGCCATTACCCCATCCCCCAGCGCGCCAACCGAACTCTCTTACACTGATTAACATCCCTGCCTTCCGTCCTTTGTTCTCTCCCTCTCTTTCTCGACTTTTAGAAAAAAAAAACGTTACTCTGTACATCCGTGCCTTCTATAGCTCTTCACATGCAGCATCTGAAATGGGGCACTCTAGCTTATTCGCTCATATGTTTATAAGCAAGTGCGTCGGCGCATGTGAAATGGAAGTAGTGCTGAAAAGTGTATCGTGTGTGGGTGAAAAAAATTGCCCATGCTTGCGAGAAAATTATTGGTAGCGCTCGCAATGCAGATGCCGATAAAGAATGAGAGGAAATTGGCCGCGGCGATCAAAGACGTCAGCAATTATTGTCAGTTCAATGATACCATTTTTAGACGCACACGCATTGAAGGATGAGCGATGGCATTTCAAAACACAGAAGTCTCGTTCGATGAAGTTAGAAGCGTGTGTGTCACGATATCGTAAGCGGCGCCGCGAACGAGTGGGCATGAGCACGGATCCTTGTTAAAAATGGCGCACCAATATCCCTCTCCTGGTTGCCACCAGTTTCTCTCTCCTGGTTGCCTCTGCGTGGCTGTGCCTTATGTGCGCCCAGTCGTCGCGGCCAGCTGCGCGTTTGTGCCGCGCCTTGTCGCCGTGCTCGCGCGTGACCACGTACTGTGTGGAGACTTCAACGCGCACCACGTCAGCTGGGGTTGCCGTACCACGGATGCGCGCGGTAGGGACCCATGCGACGCGATCAGTTCGGTGGGACTCCTCGTACTAAACTCCGGGGAACCCACCTTCATCCGTCGCAGTGCGGCCTCGACAGTGATTGACCTGGCGCTGGTGTCAGAACGCTGCTCCTACGAGTGGAAACGCCACGCTGACACTGCTGGTTCTGATCACTACCCGATCACACTCCTCCCGTGCCACCCCAGCCGTGGTGCTGTTCGTGAATACAGTGTTGTACGGTGGCCACTTTTCCGTGACCTGTGCGCGAGCGTGCAGAGCAGTGATGATTTCTTTTCGCGCATCGCGGACTGTGCTGAGCGTGCCACAACGCGCTGTGTTGTTCCCGCCGGCACGCCCTGCCCTGACATCAAGCTGCTCAACCTCCGCGCAATGCGCCAACGAGCACAGCGGCGGGCGCTGCGCTCCTCGGTCCCCTGCGCATGGACAGAGTACAACCGACTCGACGCTGTGTGCCGGCGGCACGCCCAGCGGCTACGCGACCGCAGCTGGACGGGCGTCTGTTCCTCTCTGAGTGATCCACGAGGACGTCGCCGCGGCTGGCACATCATGCGCGTCCTGATAAACCCGAAAGTGTCGCGCTACCCAGTGCTCGCCATAGCCGTTGCGCAGGGCATCACTGAAAGGGAGCCTGCTGAACTGCTTGCCGCCTCTTTCGCGCCTCCTTCCCCTCCTAGAGCGGGGAGCGCTGGCGGTGTCACGACAAACGCCGCACCCCCGCTCCCTCCCGTAGATCCCATCACCTCAGCTGACATTCGCTCTCTCTGCAAGGAGAACTCCCTCTACGAACTGGAACGGGTTCTCCTCAGAAAGCGCAAGCGCAGCGCCCCTGGAGCGGACAAAATCACTCATCAGCTGTTGAGAAACCTGGATGCCTCCCAGCGCCCACTTTTGTTGGATGCATTCAACAGAGTTTTCTCCAGTGCTGTCCTCCCGGAAGAATGGCGTTCCGCGACTGTGATCCCTGTCCTCAAACAAGGCAAACCGCCGCGATCGGTGACGTCATACAGGCCCATCTCTCTCACTTCTGTGGCGGGCAAAACTATGGAGGAGATGGCTCTTTACCGGCTACAGTGGATCGCGGAGGTGCGCAACGCTTTCCCACCAGAGCAGTGTGGATTCCGGCCACATCGCGCGACCATCGACTGCATTGCTGCAGTCGTGAGCACCCTCGAGCAGGCCCTTCACGATGGAGAAATGGCCATCCTACTCCTCCTTGACATAAAGTCGACGTTCGACTCGCTCCCCCACTCGTCTATCCTCTGTGCTGCGCGCGCGCTAGGTGTTGAGGGCAAACTCTTGAACTACGTTCAGGCCTTCCTCACTGACCGAACGTTTACTGTGCGCGTGGGCGGGGCGACAAGTGCGCCGCGATCTGTCAGCTGTGGCGTCCCACAGGGCAGCGTCCTCAGCCCGTTTTTGTTTAATCTGGTACTCGCGCTGCTCGTCAAGTGCCTACCAGAAACGGCTGTGTTCCCTGTTCGCGCAGTGGTGTACGCTGATGACGTCGCATTGTATGTGCGTGGTCCGACCCGAAAGTGCTCGGTGGTGCGCGCTTGCATGCAGGAGGCCCTCCAATGTGTGGCCGCCTTCGTGAGAAACATCGGACTCGCGATCTCGGCGCCGAAAACCGAGGCCCTCGTCGTCCACCCTCGTGCTGAAGCCCGACGACGTCTTCCGTGCCTTCAGCTGGATGGTGCACCAATAGTTTGGAGTAGCAAGGTCCGCTACCTCGGCCTCACGATAGACAATCGCCTCCGATGGTTCCCGGCGGTGCGACGTGTACGACAGACGACGCGTCGCGTGGAATCGGCCGTGCGCCAACTGCTCGCAGGCGGCAACGGCTGTCCCGCTGCCTTCGCCTGCACCATTTACGAGGCGATGGCTCTGTCTGCCATCCACTACGCACTGCCGATCTGCAAACTCCAGGCGCCACAGTGGCGACTGATCGACCAGGACCACCGCCGAGTCATCCGCATGTGTCACGGAATGCCTCGTGGCTCCCGTGTGGCCGAGACCCTCGCGGAGGCTCGTGCGTGGCCTGCGTCGCTCACGGCGGACCTGCGCGCATTGTGCCATTTGCAGCGTCTCCACCGAGCGCCTGATGCAGGTCCCCTCCTCTCGCGGTTACGTGCTGTGCCAAACTCACGTGTCGGCCAACTTATCGACGTGTACGACGGTGTTGTGGCTGACGACCCCGCACGCCTTTCGCGCTGGCCACCCTCTCACCGTCGAGTGCCCCTTCGAGTGAACTTGCACCTGCTGGGCATTCGATCCAAACGCCACACCCCCATCAGTGTCATTGCTCAGGAGGCCGCGGCGCGGATGTATGAGGACCTGGCTGGGAGGACGCAGATGTTCACCGATGGGTCCGTCCTGCAGGATCGCTCAGCCGCGGCCGCCTGCATAGCCCCTCAGCTCAGCTCGGAACGACAGTGCCGCTTGCGATACTGTGCATCCTCAACAACAGCTGAGCTAGTCGGTCTCCAGCTGGCTGCAGACCTCCTGCGCAATTCGCCGGCCGTCACGAGCGCAGCAATCTTCTGCGACTCGAAACCTGCCCTCCGCCAGCTCGTGAGGGAGGAACGAGGCCCCCTTCTTGCTCAGCGTGCCGCTCTCAGCCTGCTGGCCCTCCAGGAACGAGGCTGTGATGTGGTCCTTCAGTGGCTCCCTTCACACGTCGGCATCGCGGGCAACGAGGCTGCAGACGAACTCGCAAAACGAGCACACTCCGCCGAGACTTCGCTGACGGATTACGTCAGCTCGTTCGACTCGGCACGCAACAACCTTCGCCGGGAGCTGGTGCGCGAGCATCCTGACGCACGGGTCGCCTCCGGACACCCCCCTCCTCCCATCCCAGCCACTGGTTTCACTCGCCGCGAGCGCGCGCTTCTTCTTGCCCTGAGGACCGGTTCTGTGTGGCCCGCGGAACGCAGGCATCGTCTTCGCGGCGCCGCTGCACCGAACTGCACCGATTGCGGCGCGATCGAAACCCTGTGCCACCTATTGTTTGACTGTCCTTCTCTCAACACTGCGCGGAAGCGGCTCGCCATGAAGTACCGCCTCGTCGGACTGCCGTGTGCGACCCTACAGGACTTGCTCCATCCCACCGGCCACGTGCACCGTCGCCCATCAGCCCTTGCGGCCCTACTCGCTTTTCTCGAGGATGCCGGCCTAGTCGAACGAATTTTCTAGCCGCTCACCACGGTGACTCGGACGCCCGTTCTCCTGCCCCCCCCCCCCCCCCCCCACTCCTCACTTTTTTTTTCCACTCATACCTATCTTTCTTCCTTTACCACACTCTTTTCACTCTCACTGTCCCTTTAATCCCCAATCCCCCGTGAGTGTATCGGTTGAGGTGTCCTCACTTGAGAGACAGTTATCGTGCACTCCACACCCAATTTCCATTTTCATTTCCTTCTTCCATTTAAGAATCACATCCCCCCCCCCCCCCCCCACTACAGTGCGACACAATGTGCCACAGGGGCAGTATGCAATTTGCACGACAGCATGCTGTCGTGCAAATGACGCTTTGAAAGGCGCGTGCGGCTGAAACGTAATTTAGATGTACGCATTCACTGGCAACGCTGAACAACGCCACCAAAATGTCAATATACTATAGACTGAGTTATATACTCATAATCGATATTTTAGAGGAGGGGTTTTTAACAAAGTTGCGTTAGATGAATTTCCAACTTCGCCTACGCCTACATGTGCCCATTTCAAACGTTGCACTCGTACAGGCCGTACGCCTTTTTTTAATGTTTAACATATTTACATAAATTAAGAACCAGAACGGATGAATAGGATCGTAAGAGCGGCTGACGAGCGCAATCATTACGGCGCTCTTCGTCGTGTCGCTCAATACGCTCACCGGCAGAGGGCGAGGTTCGGGAACGGAGGAGGTGGGCATACCACGCAAATGCACTCAGCCTGTCGGAGCAGCCTGAAAACTGAACCATTCGAAATGTCGGCGCTTGTTTACTGCTCATTCAACTCGGGGGAAAAATGGTCTTTCCGAAACAAATGCGCTTCGGGACAATGTCAATAATGATTTTGTATGTCCAACTCTGTTCCCGTCGGCGCTCTCTTTTCATTTGTGTTTCGCGAAGGATATATCTTCGAGGCAGCCGACAGTCTTACAGTGCGCCTTCCCCTCCCCGTCTGTTCATTTCTTTATAAGTCTCGGAGGCGACGTACGTTATATTTGAGCCATTTACGCTTCGTGGAAGCACTGACCAAGTAAAAAGACATCGGCGTTCCTTCTTTCCTCGACGGCCGAATAAAGAAAACGGTGGGTGGGCTGTACACATTTCCTTTATCGGAAAGCAATTCTGCGCAAATGGTCTTGTCCTCTTTCGATTTTGCGCCTCCCTCCCATAAATCTTTCTCAACAAGGGCACAGTGCTCCGGGCGGGGCACCGGGGAGGTCGGAGGTGGCGGGCGAGGAGGGGCGATTGGATTAGAGTAATGCTCAGCTCTGCCGGACACGAAGTGCGCGATGCGTCTGTCGCTCTTTGTCGTCCATGTCGCCGCTGCAACGAGGGAACCAACAGATTTTCGTCCGGCCCCATAACACATGCTATAAACGAAGCACTCAGCCGCGACAAGGAAAGCGGCAACAGCGAAGGGGGACGGTCGATGATAAATTAGAACCTGCAGGCGCATGAATCATGAGTCAGTTCTCGTGCGCCTATACGTAGAGGTAAAGGAGAAAGGCGCAGGTGCAGCCTGAACGTTGAGAGGAAGGCGGGCGGCTTTACGCAGCCTCCCGGAGAGCTAATTCTTGCGGTTGCGAAAAGGGCGCGGAAAATTAAGCACGCAGTGCGAAGGAAAAGAGATGGAGAGATGCGGGAGAATTCTTGCCGGCATAAAAACCGAGCCGCAGTCAACTCGGAAGGCATTAGGTATGGGCTCGCTCGTTTTCCGCGTCAGATTCTCTGTCGAGAACCTCATGTTCTTTTCTTTACTCCGCGGCCCCCCCGCTTCGAACGCCTTTGCCGCCCGCAGACACTTGCAGCTCGGGTACGTTCACATACACGCTTCGTGGAGCGGGCGTCTCCATATATATATAAGCCCATCACTCCCACCAATGAAAGGGTTAAGCGCGTGAAATATGCGTTTCGGATAACGATGACGTTTGAGATATGACGGGCGAAAGCACGGCCAGCCTCCCTCGTTCCTCTTTCTCTTCTTTTTTTTTTTCTCACTGCTTCCTAGAAATCATATTCACTTCTTGTTGTAGAGCACGGGTCGGTGGAAATCCCGGCTGCAAGGAGAAATGGACTCGCGTCGTGAATTCTTTTCAAAGCGACAGTCTCCTGGTGTTTTTCTCCCCTTCTTTCTTTCTTTTTCCGTTCTTTTCGCAAAATTTGCTCGCGCCCGAAGCAGCAAAACACAGGAGGCGCAAGTGCGCTGCGCCGAAGTATAGATGGCACACGTCATTTCTCGAGAGCGGCGATGCATAAGAAAGAGCGCCAATAAATAACGGCTCCAACAACAGTGCGATACGCAAGAAGAAAGAAAAACCATCGCCGATCTGATGTACCAAACGAACAAAATTATATTTCTTCCTGTACGCAATAAGCAAGGCATGAAAGGAAGCGCGTTATCAAAGGAGAACACACACAAAAAAAAAGAAAAAGAAAGGCTGAACATTTTCAAATTCGATGTTCTGTGTAGCGGCTCAGCAGCAACGCCTCGCCTGCTGTGGATACGACGGATTAGGAAAGCGGAATATTACGATGATCGATGAGTAAACAGGATTCGCGCGGCCCGTAATACAGAATTCACGGTGTGAGAATGAACGCAGCGAAACATGCAGGGGGAATAGCTTGCGCAGGAGGGACAGGAAAGAGCGCACTGCCGACACCTATAGCGAAATCCGTAACAAAGACCCAAGCAAGAGAGCAAGCTCGCATTAACGGCGCAGTACCCAGAAGGCGATGCGAGAGCAGCTTTTCCCCGGGACCTGTCTTTTGCAAAAGGCGTTGTGTAACTCCGTGGCTCCTCCATTATTATGGATTTGGGCTGTACTGAAAAACAGAGCCGATGATATCCTGTAACGAGAGCACCCTCTATAGGTCATGAGAAGCAAGCACGCGGGAATGAATGGCCGCTTCTAAAATGGGAGTATGTATATTGTTGGGGAGGCTGAGTACGAACGAAGAGAGAGCAGATGACCTTAATGCCCACGCACGTACTTTTCGTGCAAAACAGATTACGTAAGGTGTGGAGCCCATGTCGGCACTGCTAAAGCATGCAAGGCCTCGGGAGGGAGGGGAGACGAGATCGGGATTTCTAGCGCGATACGTTTCTCGAGTGCTTTGCCTCGAAGTCACGTAATCCGAACTCGCATGAATTTTGTATGCCAACGTGTATATAGCGTATCTTTAATTTTATTTTTTGTTGCCCCAGTTTCTTTTCGATCACGTGTTGCTGCGCGGAATCAGGTTATGTTTGCCAATGCCGCGTCGTCAGTCGAAGCAATTTTGAGACTGTGCGTAGGTTAAGGAAGATGAAAGCGGCTCATGTAAAACACGTGTGGATCTTTTTTTTTTTTCGACAAATTACGTGAAAACAAAAGTGGAGCTAAGAAATAAATTGTGAAGGAACACTTTGGCTATCATTAAGCTGATAACGCCTTGAGTCACGGTGTGTGCAGTTACGTACGCAAATTTTTTTTTTTTTGTCCCTTCCGCGCAGGGGTAATACATAGGTGCGCGCAGGGTTCTCCATAAGGTAGAGGGAGGGGGGAAAGTTTCACTGCAGCCTACCCTTATGCTCGAATGAATGAATGAAACAGCTTTGTTTATGATGTCCAGCGAAGTTGCGATGATTCGGGGCAGGACTCCGCCCCGGCCTAGGCGCCGGCCGCGAGCCCTTGGGTTCGGGCAGGTTCCTCGGCTCGCTGAAAGGCCCAGAGTTGGTCTTGTAATGCGGAGAGCGCGTTTGTCGAGTGAACTGAACTGAACTGAACTTTATTTGGTCCTGAGAAGAGCGAGTCTAGTACGAAATAAAACGATCTTCGCAATGGACGCGAAAACGAAAATTAAGCGCTGCCGCGCGCTTCTCAGAACAGCTTGCCTATATGGTCCCCGGCTTTCCAAGGGCAACGGTGGCAAGTAAACGGTTCTTGGAATCCAACATCAGAGGCCCTCGGCCAAAGAAACTGCTTGGCCATAACCCTGTCCTTAAAACAATGACGCGACAGGTCCACCTGAGTAAAGGTATGGGGCAGACTATGGTTATACTAATCTAATATGATTGCATCATATGTCATTGTAGAAGAGCAACAGCTGTGCCCTTAGTAATAGTAGTAGTAGTAGTAGTAGTAGTAGTAGTAGTAGTTGTAGTAGTAGTAGTAGTAGTAGTAGTAGTAGTAGTAGTAGTGGTGGTAGTAGTAGTAGTAGTAGTAGTAGTAGTAGTAGTAGTAGTAGTAGTAGTAGTAGTAGTAGTAGTAGTAGTAGTAGTAGTAGTAGTACAGCCAGTCCAGGCGGCTTATACCTTTAGTTTCGAACTATGGTATCGCAGCCGTGGCACTGGCGTTGAGCTCTAGCAGGACCAAACCGTCCCTGAATATACGTGGAGGCAAAAGACACGCTCTTCGACCAAGATATCCGACGTTCTCACTACGCATTCTGGCGTTTGGCGCTTGCCCCGGATGCTCACCATTGCTGCGAGAACCACTACTGGCGTTGCACCCTGTGCGTACAGCGGAAAAAAAATTACTATGAAAGATTCCTTGCAGGAGGGATCCAAACTAAAGGTGGGAGCCAACAGATGGAGACACATTCGAGCTACACAGGCTCTGTAAGCAGGCGTAAAATGCCTCAGACAGGCTGGTCGACGTTTCGATAGGAGAACCTATCTTTGTCAAAGGTGCCTTGTCATCCTTGGCGTGTTAGCTTTAAAAGGGTTAGTCGCTGACGTCACGTCACGTGGTGTAGCTCTTGGTACCTGCAATTGCAAGCTAAGCTAGGAGATTTAAAATTTTAATCCCTAGCTAGTTGTGCGATTTCATTTGTGGAGCATGTCCCCTTCTTCAAGTAACTGCGTTATTCGAGCAACAATATTTAAAGAAATATCATCATCAGCCTCAGGAGCACCGTCATGGTCGTCGTCGTGTTCGTTGGCCGCTGCAGGAACGACGACCTGTCCCGGTGCTTCAACTGCTTCAGCTGAGTTCATCCTATGTGTTTTGAAATGTTCTATTTTTACCACGTCACCCCTAGTTCTTTGTTGTCCTCGATCACACTTCCCTTCAATCACCAGTGAACCGAGGTGCTCCGGGGCCAAAAGGTCTACTACCTGAGCAGCCGAGTCCAGCGCACCCACCAATGATAGCGGAGAGCGCAGTCACGTGCTGGGCGCCTCTTGCGTAGATCGCGACGATATTGTCACGGGGTCGTGACGTCGACGAAGGCAGCAGTCAGCGTGTCCAAGATGAAACACTTTATTTGGCCGAACTTTTGGCCGGGAAACGATATATATCATCGCGTTTTCTGTGGCTATAGATGACGAAAGCAACATTGTCTAGTGCGAAAACAAAACGAAGCGTAAAAGAGCACGTGTGAATCACTACCGGGAATGTTTGATAAAAGAAACAAGGCGAATTATCAATAACCTCGAGTGGAACCAAATTAAAACGTATGTTATCTAGTTTCGCAACATATATAGATTTCAAGTGAGGAGGGATGCGCGTTATTTTATCTGTTATACTCGGATAAGCGCAAAGCTTTTGCGACGAGGTCCTGACAAGTGATAACAGTGCGCTGAAAAATACCGATGCTTCGAATGCGCCTCCTCCCGGTTTTTGAAGTTGTAATAGATAGCCACTCGAAGAGAGAGACTAACAAGCTCTTCGGCTAACCATATCCCATAAGCCCACATGCCGGTCGGTGCCGAAATGAAAATGTGGTGAAAAGGCTTGGTGTTCTTTTTTATTGTACGCGTGATCGACTGGTTGCTCTAGAAGAGAAAGTACAATACTAGAGAGTGAAATTCTGAATTTTGACATTGTTGCACATGCCAGGGATGAACAAACTGCACGAGAAGCATGCGCCCTCTGTACAGGTCGGCTGTGCGTATATACGTTCTTTATTGTAATTCCACTAGCAGGCGCGGCGCCAGGAAATTGGTGGGAAGGAGGGGGGGGGCGTCCCCCTCTTTATTAACATGAACAAAACACAGTGCGGCAGCCCGACCGGGCTGCCGCTTTTCCGTTTGGGCATCGTCATTTCAACATTGTAGCAGCGCCAAGATATTGCTTCGATTCCATTACAGATACTGTCCTTGTTTTCTGTATCACCTGTGCCTTTAGGTCGACAGTGGTTAGTAGAATAATTAATTACGGTGTGTGTGTAAAAATACCAGTGAATACTTTGATACGCTCACCTTTGTGCACAGTGAACCATTATTTCAAGCAAATCAAAACGAACTCAACAAAAGAAAATAATCAAATCAGATTGCGAAGCGACGAATTAGGAGTGGAAACGTGGTAAGCATCCGTGGTAGCCGCAGGCTTCGAGGAGACAGGGAATTAGCTTTCCGGCTGGCTAAACACCCTGATGTAGCAGCGTTTCGCGTAGAAGTAATGGCTGTACCCTGCTAACCCCGCTACGACCTGGAAAAGGAAAAAAGAAAACACAGACAACATGTGAGGCTGTGTCTGTGTATCCATACTAACGGGCAATAACGGGGCACAAGCGTGTGGAACACAGCTAGACATTAACCACGAGTTAAAGGTCTCCTCACGAAGAACCGTCGGAAACAATGATTACATAGAGTGGATAGCGCCGTCCGGTGAGCGTTCAACCAGAGATAGCAAAATAGATACTCGTACTGTCTTACCTTTCCATTATAACACACACACACACACACACACACACACGAACACACACACACACACACACACACGCACACGCACGCACGCACGCACGCACGCACGCACGCACACACACACACACACACACACACACACACACACACAAACACACACACACACACACACACACACACACACACACACACACACACATATTAAACCGCACAAGAAATCAATATGAATATATCTAATTAACAATGTCTCGATAATTAACTTCTAAGCCAATTATTTTACGAGACGTTGCAATTCACGAGCTGTAGCTGGTGACTTCGAAAGCGATAAGTACTTGGAATGAATTCTAAAGATGAGCGAGATGTGCGTTCCCAAAGTCTCCGACGAAATACATAAGGCGTTTCAATAACTTGGTTCCAAGCTTTGACGCATAAAAAAAGTTTTGTTTGGAAAGTCAAGTAGAATACCAGTGCATTGTAACCCCAAGTTTGACAGCATTTATCCGGAAGTTAGCGGTACTCTCGATATTCTTCGCAATTCGGAGGCACTAAGTTATGTAAAGTAAGCCAGTGGATTTGTTCCCTAATTATTGCATCACGCATTTAATTTCCAGTATAAGTGACGTCCGCCTCTTCGAGTAATGTTGGCTTAGTTTGTGCTTTGTGTCTTCATGCCACAGGTTTTTATAAAGTATGTTAACATCAATATAAAACACCGATGGATAAACCCCCGTCGCGCCCCGCCACGGTGGTCTATAGTGGTTATGGCGCTCGACTGCTGACCCGAAGGTCGCGGGATCGAATCGCGGCCGCGGTGGCTGCATTTTCGATGGAGGCGAGAATGCTTGAGGCCCGTGTACTTAGATTTAGGTGCACGTTAAAGAACCCCAGGTGGTCGAAATTTCCAGAGGCGTCCACTACGGCGTCTCTCATAATCATAGCGTGGTTTTGGGACGTTAAACCCGATATTATTATAAGCCCCCGTCTTCATAAAGACTTCATATAGTACACCTGTATGAGCATGTATAAAGCGTTGGATGCCGCAATTTCTTTAGTTCAGGAGCACGATTTATTTATTTATTTATTGCATAAGTGGTGATTTACTTATTTGTTTTCACAAACGGCTCGTCAAAAATTCGTGAAAGTTCGTGATGCCGCCTCCGGCCCATAGCTACATCTCGTACATTTGCACACGGAAAAAAATGCATGTCCACAATGTCATCTTTTGTCAGTGGATCCATTAAATTTCTCGTCGCGAAGATATTCTGGCTGCGCCGGCCGCATTGCGATTGGCGTTGGAATGCTAAAGACAACAAAAAAAAGAAACGTTCGCATGCAGGTGATACCTCTTTTGCTTTGAGCCTACGTTGTGTGAGCTCCAGATGCCCTAAATTATATCGTAGCCCCCCAGTATACGGCGTCTCTTTTAACCATTATACACAAAGGAAGAAAGAATTCATATGCCTATAGAACGCACCATGCGTTCATGATGAATCGCCACTTCTGCGTGCAACAAGAAGACACTGAAATGTGATACTTGGGGGGAGAGTACGAACCGCTGCAAGCTTGCCGAAAGTGTCGTCGCCGGACTTCCAGAAGGTGTAGAACGCTGAGGTGAAGTAGAAAGCGGCGGCGATGATATTGAACAGGAACAACTGCGAAGGATAACAAAAGGGGTATCGAAGCTGACATGCGATTTAGGGCCTGCCAGGCGATGCATGCGTACTACATTGTATACCGGTACTCAGTTATACTGACAGATGTACGGTGGTCCGGCAATGCAAATTCTGGGATGGAATAATGTAACAATTAGATTCACAGATATTCTTTGTCGTGCTGTAATTCGGTTATGCAAGCAGTACTACACAATACGCGACCAGCAGGCCGTGAGCAATAGATGACAACGACGCAATAGAATCGAACGAAGAGAATCGTTGCATCGTACTGGCCCTGCAACTGCTTTTAAAGGAGCGGAAGCGACACAATTTCAGGCTTTTTTTTTTAATTTTCTTGGCATGGTTTGGGTGACGCAACTAACAAGCAATGAGCTTCCATGTACTAGGTTCTTTTTTTTAGTTTCTGGAATCAAACAAAAACAGTCGTAGGTTTGCTGCAGATTACATGTAAGTATGGCTTTACGTATGTGTCAACAGGGCAGATATCTCACACGTCAATTTTTGTTGCTTACTATGTCAGAAGTGCAACTGGGGCGCGCTGCATCAAAGGTCGAGCGCGCTTCACCCGCATTGACTCAAGCCCGATAGAGTGCGCTGTTGTGCCGCACGGTTTAATGAAAAAGGCATATTGCGCTCTAAAAGTTCTTCCTGATGCTTCCTTTGTTGCGGGCGCATGTCAGATAAAAATAATCAACCATGTGACCGGTATATAATTTACAATGCCGTACCATCAGGAGATGCCAGTACAGAATAAATTAGCAAGCAACACGCGAAATGACTGCAGGTTGACTGCTCCGAGGGAAACGCCATATTCTGCATATTTCTAAAGGTATTCGCCGTTTAAAATCTCGCAGTTTGAAAGTGCATGTGCAGATTTTTTAAAATTATTATTTTACTGCAGGAGCAATGCAACGAGGCTAGGCGAACCCTATTCGGACATAATTTTTATGAAAGCGTAAATTATTAATAAAGCGCATAAGCATATATATTATTAGCTATGAGTGTCACGGAAGTGACGCTTGGGGGAATCAGTATTACAAAAGTCTCTACTCTACGTATCCTCGGCCTTCTTATTCAGAAAGATGGTACTGGGGGAGCCGAACTGGAAAAGCTGCAACGAACAGTTCAGCAAATAACGCATCTTATCAAGCGAGTTGCAAGCAAACGCCATGGACTCAAAGAGGAGGACTGCATCGCCATGATTCAAGCGTTGCTCACAAGCACCATAACCTACGGGACTCCATACGTGGACATGAAGAACGGCCAGCGACAGAAGGTGAACATCCTCATCCGCAAAGCTTATAAAATTGCCATGGGACTCTCACCAACCACATCCACGATGAAACTCCTCCAGATGGGGGTACACAATACGTGGGAAGAGTTAATTGAAGCGCAAAGGGTTACCAGTTGGAAAGACTAAAACTTACAAAAACGGGGCAGGCACTTTTAAAGAATCTTGGCTATACAGTGGAAAAAGCAGCACACCTGCCTCAGTGTATTCCCCAAGAAATCAAAGATAAAATATTTGTGTGTCCACTACCCAGGAACATGCACCCGGAACACGACAAGGGAAGACGACAAGCACGAGCACGATTGTTACAGCAGAGGCTAGCGACCTATAGCAACAAAGAGAGCGTGCGTTACACGGATGCTGCTAAGTGTCGAGGGGTAAACAAATATGTTGCTAGCGTGGTGGATGAAACAGGTAGGGAACTCACTGCCGCTTCGACACATGCAAATGACGCAACTACCGCAGAAGAACTTGGCATTGCGTTAGCAATAAGTACAAGTTCTTCTTCAGTAACCATAGTGACGGATTCGCAAGAAGCATGTCGAACATTTCAAAAAGGATCAATAAGTAAATCAACCGTTCGAATCCTCCTAAAGTGCGACTTCGAAGATGCAAGTATCCTCTGGACACCGGGGCACGAATCCCTAGCGGGGAACCGAGCGGCACATGCCACAGCCCGAGAGCATACACACCGGGCTACTCCGCAGCGATATTCGGACTCCGAAAACGAAGAGGAGCCAATACCAAGAAAGTACTCCGACATACTCGCGCACTACAGGAAGCAACGACGCCACTATCCAGCGGCTCATAAAAGGCTTACTAGAGAGGAAGCAGTGACTTGGAGAAGGCTACAGGCGGGTACCTACCCGCACGGTACACTACTCCACGCAATGTACCCCGGCAACTTTAACAGGCACTGTACATACTGCCCGGCCACTGCCAACACCCTGTACCACATGGTATGGGGATGTCGCAACAACCCAAGTATCCCGCCCATAGACGAACTGAACGTGGACGAAAATCCGGAAGACCAGTGGGAGGCGCTGCTGACGTCCGCGAACCCTGAGGACCAGCTCCGGTTGGTGGACAGGGCTCGAGCGTCAGCTGCAAGCCATGGCTACCTGGAATGAGGAAGTCACCCACCTCTGGGCGAAGAGCACGCGCGCCTGGTCCCTCAATAAAGTTTAAATCTCTCTCTCACGGATAAAAGATATTTCGTAAATTTAAAGGCAATTGCTGCACGAAGCCAAAAACATGGTTTGGTTACTCCCCCCTCCACTAGAAAAAAAAGGAAGAAGAAAAAAAACTTCGGCAGATCCCACGCACTGTGGGAATCGATATAATGCGAAGCAGCCAGCAAAGAGCTGCATACATCGCCTTGATTGTCTTTGAGCCAAATGAAATCATTCATGCCATGGCATCTAGTCCACCATATATCGCATGTTTGCCATGCACGCATGCATGCACAATCTAGTGTACACCATGCCAATGAAACGCATATTCTGGTATATACAATGCATTACCTGTCGTTTATGTTCATCACGCACTCGTGTCATGCCATACCAATTTTGGTATATATCACGTTAACAAAACGGCCGGAAGCGCACCATGACAGTGGCATGTAAATCATACCGTACATGACATGCATAACATGATTTTCATGTTACCACGGCTCATTTACCTTCGTCATACAGTCGCTTCGCGCAATACCAATTTTGGTGTACATCGAGCTAGCGAAGCGGCCGCGAATGCATCATGAGCGTGGCAATTAAGTCATGACATACATGACATGCATGTCATGGTTTTCATCTTACCGACTGTCATTCATGTTCTTCATACAGTCACATCGCGCAATACCAATTTTGGTGTATATCGATCTACTGAAACTGCCGCTAGCGCATCGTGAGCGTGGCATGTAAATCAGGTCGTACATGACTTGCACGTCATGATTTTCATGCTACCACGTCTCACTTACGTTCGTCATACTGCCGTGTCGCGTAACACCAATTTTGGTGTATATCACGCAAGCGAAACGGACGCGAATGCACCATGAGCGCGGCATGTAAATCATGACATACATGTCATGGAAGTCATGGTTTTCATGCTACCACCTGTTATTCATGTTCTTCATAAAGTCACATCGCACAGTACCAATTTTGGTGTATATCAATCTAGCGAAACGGCCGCGAGTGCGCCATGAGCGTGGCATGTAAATCATGTCATACATGACATGCATATCATGATTTTCATGTTACCACGTGTCAGTTATGTTCGTCATACAGAAATGTCTCGTCATACCAGTTTTCGTTTGTATCCCTTCATTTAAACGGCCGCGAGCCCCCCGAGAACATGTCATGTAAATCATGCTGCACATGACATGCGCGTCATGATTTGCATGTTAGGACCTGTCATTATGTTCGTCATGAACTCTTGTCACGCCGTACCAATTTTGGTATATATGAAATTAATGGAACGGCCGCAAGAGCCCAAAGGCCGTGGAATGTAAATCATGCTGTTGATGACATGCGTGTCATGATTTTCATGATATGACCTGTCATTTATGTTCGTGATAAGGCCATGTTATGACACACCAATTTTGGTACACATCCGATTAACGGAACGGCCAGGGAGCCCAAAGGCCGTGGAATGTAAATCATGCTGTTCATGACAAGCGTGTCATGATTTTCATGATATGACCTGTCATTTATGTTCGTAATAAGGCCATGTTATGACATACCAATTTTGGTATACATCCGATTAACGAAAGGGCCGGGAGAGCACAAAGTCGTAGGCGGCTAGATAGATAGATAGATAGATAGATAGATAGATAGATAGATAGATAGATAGATAGATAGATAGATAGATAGATAGATAGATAGATAGATAGATAGATAGATAGATAGATAGATAGATACGCTCAAAGTCGCAGAAGTTCGCTAAGAAATGCTTCGCATTTAAAAGTAGGACACGTGCTTCGGAATAGGGCATCGGCTTTCGCGATCGATCAGCTCCATTTCGAGAAAAGGTGCGTCGCGTGTCCCAGTGATAACCGCAACAGCGGAGCTCATGGCACCGTCAACAAGCCGTCTGAACGAAAACACCGGCTCCCACAAGCGGGTCTATTTCAGGAGCCGTGCTTGGCGGCGTATATACCATGTCGCCTACATTTGACCGCGTATAACGGAGAAACACTGAAGGCTGGGTTTGACGCAGGATATTTCGTATCAAAGGGTCGTTAGCGTATAATTTCGTAGGCCCGAGTCGTTTCGCTTTGCAAAGCGTCTGCTTTGAAGATTTCAGCGTAAGCACTATCCGCGGAACACCGCCATTGCAAGTTCATATGGGCCTCGAGAATCTCCGGCCCATATCCCTAACCTCATGCATCGCTAAAGTTATGGAACATGCAATACATAACAGAATATCTAGATACATCGAGCGCAAGGGGCTCTTCCCATACAACATAGTAGGTTTCCGACCGGCTCTTTCTACCCAGGATGTTATGCTGCTGCTCAAGACGCAAATCTTTGACTCACAGAACAAAGATGTCAAGGGAATCCTCGCCCTAGACTTAACTAAAGCCTTCGATAAGATCACGCATGAATGCATCCTTAAAGAAATATCTGCTTGGAATTTGGGAAACAGATTTTTTTCTTTTGTACAATCTCTCCTGGAAAGCAGAACGGCGACCATAAGGATAGGACATTTGACTTCAGGGGTATATGCGCTCGGGAGCAGAGGTACTCCACAAGGGGCGGTCATTTCCCCTCTTCTATTTAACATCGCCATGAGCAAACTATCGAGCAAGCTTGCAGCAGTACCCCACATCGGCCACGCATTATACGCGGACGATATAACAATATGGTGTCCAGGGGGTTCAGAGGCTACTGTGGAGCAAGCCCTCCAAGAAGCTCTGGATGCGACTGAGTCTTTCCTGGCTGACACAGGACTTGCACTCTCTCCGGAGAAATCAGAGCTGCTGCTGTATAGACAAGCACGACGGGGAGCTACGGGTTTAACCCCCCTTAATCAAATACCCATCACTATCCACAACAAAGACGGATACGACATCCCACGAGTTGATTCGATTAAGATCTTGGGTCTCGTGATAGATGCAAAAGGATGTAATGCCAGGGCCATAGCTCATCTAACCACTAAGACGGAAAACGTCATCAGGCTAATCATGAGAGTTTCCGGTAGGAAAGGTGGAATAGGGGAGGACATGCTGCTTAGGGTTCATCATGCCTTCCTTATGAGCCACGTCAACTACATAGTATCGGCTCTTAATTGGACAAAATCAGAAAAGAGTAAGATAGACACACTCATGCGCAAAAGTATCAAGAAAGTGCTCGGTATACCAATTACAACCAGTACGGAAGCTCTTATGAAGTTAGGGGTCCATAATACCATGGAGGAGCTAGCAGAAGCACAAAGGATGGCACAAATTATCAGATTATCTGGAACTAAAACAGGAAGGGACCTGCTACTTGCCGCAGGCCTGCAACCCGGCATTAACAAAGGCGAGGCTATTCAACTAGACAGTCAAGTCAGGGAATCCTTCATTGTTGACCCATTCCCAAGAAACGTCCATCCACAATTCAATAAGGGTCGAAGGCTTGCGAGGGCCAAAGCACTCCTGAAGAACCCAGTAGGTACAGAAGCCTTCGTAGACGCAGCCCGTCACGAAAACGCTTGCAGATTTTCGGTCGCTATAGTCGACCACGAAGGAGACCTTCTCTCGTCAGCCTCACTTCGCACATCAATGGCAGAAGTAGCTGAACAAGTAGCTGTGGCTATGGCACTACTGGATCCGAAACGCACCACCGTTTACACTGACTCACGAGCTGCCGTCAGGGCTTTTCAGTCGGGTCTAATCTCAAGAGAGGCCGCGAGGGTCCTTAACGGCAGGCCCTTGCAGGACGTAATTCACCACATTGTCTGGTTCCCGGCTCACACGGGTCCGGACGTAATACCGGGCCAACCGAACCCCAACGAGATCGCTCATAATCGTGCGCGAGGATTCGTATGCCGCGGCGATGTGGGGCCCTCTAATGGTTCGTAACAGCTCGAGTTCGGCGATCCACTAGTCACCTTTCACGAGATTACCTCGCACTACAGGGGGATTAGACGGGTGTTTTCATCCCCTCACCACAAACTCGGTAGAGCACAATCTGTCACACTGAGAATGCTCCAAACGGATTCGTATCCTTCAAGGAGCTTCATGAGTAGGATACATGCGGAGATAGATTCATCATGCCCAGACTGCGGTGACGTTAGCTCGTTGAAACACATGCTCTGGCGATGCCCTGCGTTGCAGGACTACAGTCAAGAAGCCTGGTGGACCGCCGCTATTAACGACCCCAGCTACGACGTCCAGCTCATGGTTGTCCGGAAGGCCCGTGAGAGGGCGGAGAGGCTCGGCCTCCCCGTCCCGACATGGGACTAGCCATGAGTTGGATGTGCAAACATGTCACGCTCTTCCCTCCGGACCAAATAAATGTCTTTTCTCTCTCTCTTATTCATGGTGCCTCCGTTCGTGTTAGCACCAGTAAATTGCGTCTGCCTGCCGAAACGTTTCAGCGACAACAGATGTAGCGGTCGTGTGTTGGATAATTAGCACAAGAACACAACTTTAAAAAGACTGGTGTTGACCGCCATCATACCCCCCCCCCCCAAAAAAAAAAAAAAAACTTCTTCGTTTTCAGTTCTTTTTCATTCCTCTTATTGTTTGACGTGTCCATTGGAGTCTGCTTCACCGTGTTTACACCTACCGGTGCAATATTTCAACATATTTCCAATTCAAGAGCACTCAGTTTGACCAGAGGCTCCCAAGAAACAAACTGCCTCGATGGCACCGTTCTAAGGTGTCGTTTCAGCCCGAGGGAATGGTCTATAAAACTCGGAGTCCAAGTTCCTCTACCGATTTGGAATGCGGTTTTCAACTTGTATATCCGGTATGTCGCTGTTGCGTCTCTTGTCGAAGTTCCTTTTCATGCGCTCTCTGCAAGCGTCCTCTTGGCTCTCACTGAGCTTCTCTAGAGACCTGTGTGCTTAGATATAGGTAGTCAAAATTTGCGGAGCCCTCCACTACGGCGTCTCTCATAATCATGTTGTGGTTTCGGGACGTAAAACCCCAACAGTTATTACATAAACTGAGCTTCTCAAGTAGGTCAAGGTCGCGGTCCGCAGGAAGTGCAGGCACAGCTACACATATAACAGCAAAAAGAGGACTAGAAGTCATTGATGCATAAGAACAGTTGTGATGTCTGCAGGGTGCAGCCTCGAGGCAGCGTTCCCAGCCACCTCGAAATCTGGAATACATTTTCATGTACTGTTTCATGTCTCGAATGGCTCGTTCAACAAGGCCATTTGGTGCAGCTTGGTATGGTGAGCAAAACTTTATGTCCACACCGCGATCTCGCGCCCACTTAGCTAGCTTCACACTCCGAAAGGCAGCCCCATTGTTGCAAACTATTATTTTGGTACATATGAACCATTCGGTTTGAAGAAAAGCAATATTACTGTTGGTGTGTTCTTTTCCTGCCCTAGCCATGCACATTCTTGTGCATTCGTCTATGCTGAGTGAGAATGCCTGTGCTTTCCCCGTACCTTCCCGTTCTTTTTCAGTTCAGCGAAGTCCAAATGAGCGACATCAAAGGGGATGCAGGCGTAGTTAGACGTTATCTTTATACCTGTGGCCTGCTCGAACTACACTTTGTTCACTTAGCATAGGCGGAACGTGCGAGTGTAGTTCCCTGCATCATACTTGGCCAAGTAAACTTTTTCAGGATGTAGGTGCGCCCAAAGGCGTCATGCCTCACCCCCTGCCTTCCGGCTCTGAGCTGTCCTGATACAGACGAAGTATCTTGCAAACCATTGCCGATGGAACATGATGAAATCAACTGTCGATGGAAATAAGGTTTGTAACTATAATTCCAGTCAAAAAGCCTCATTTTCTCGATGCCTTCTCACAGTTTAACGTAATTCGTTTCTCTCAATAGGTTCGATCGGTTCGTAGGTCCGGTGCAAAAGCTACTCTAATTTTGTTAATTACTGTTCAAAATTTCACACCGTTTCAAAGTGCGTGCCGCTATGACCAAAGCAATTCCGCAAAAAGTGCGCAAATATCAAGTCTTCTGCACTTCCTATAAGATTTCCGGAAACATTTTCTGTAACACCGGTATATATGTTAAGCCAATTTCTGCGAAATTTGGTTGCATTCAAGCGGATCGCGCAGCTGTTGCGAAAGGGAGCAGGTGCATTCGGAGACCGCCGGAGGTGCGCTTACGTAGAGCGAGAGTGGCATGTACGTATCCGTAAAGGGTGCCGACATGGAGCCCAGCAGCAGCACCAGCGACGTGTAGCTCATGCAGGAGGACGTCACGAGAAGCGTCCGGTGGGCCAGGGTCAGCGTGGGAGAGAACAGCAGCAGCGCCAATGCGGTGAAGCCAAACAACTGCACGCATAGTGGACGTTCGAAATTGGGTCATAAACACGAGAATTCAGTGTATGTATACAGCGCTTCACTGGCCATGGCTGCTAATGGCACAAAGAAGCCGTGCTACATGCAAGGTCCGAGCACATCAGTCGCAAAAACATTTGCAGCTAAACTCGACCTGCGTTCATTGCACGAGGTGGAGGCCCTTTGCTGAGGTCAGTTGTGGGTTTCATATATAACAGGTGCTTAACAGCGAACTTCACTTTAACCAAGCTCATATTTTGCAGCGTCATTGACGCGCACTGCGAAGGCGCTGCCGACAGGCTGGGATACAGCTGGACCCGATCTAGATATGTAATCGTAAAGGAAACGCCGACAGGTGCGTAAGAGCGCTTAGCCGCACCTGCAGCGAGCAGTAGTAGCGCGGCTGCCCGCGTGTTCTCGAATCGGCATAGTTGCTCTCACGGAATATTCCCCGGAGATGATTTAAAACCACGTGAAATTCGATCCATTCGGCGTGTGTCAGCGAGAGTCGGACGAGCTTGTCACGCATGGAGGAGCTGTCACGCACAAAACGGCTGTGAAAAGACGAGAGTTAGCCCGCCATTTCACTTGGCTTGAAGATAATAAAGGAAGCCACAGTCTAACTACCGCCAAAATATCGATCGATTGCTTAGCTGCAGGGCGTAAGCGCACGCACCATGTACCCGCAAAATCGATTCATTTGCTTGTTATGGCGAATAGGTTCAGAAAGAGCGATGAGGCGCAGTGATTTCGTTTTCTTTGTGTTTCAACTGTAACAGAAATTGCAAATCGTACTACAGCATATTTTGGTGTACATTTTATTCTACCCGTATACGTGTTATATCCTTTAAGCTTCCAATAGGAATGGGATATGCAAGCATAAACAAAAACGGGTACAAAATGAACGTACATATCCCTTCCCTTACGTGTATAAAATTCAAAATATAGTTTGAAAAATTGTTTGAAGTGAGTGTGCCTCGTGATATCACTGCCTTCCATTCGAACATGGCAAATATGCTCAATAAAATAATGAATTAGTTACTTGATTATCGGAGTCTGTTAACTTGTAAATTCTGGAGAAAAAACTAGATTGTTTGCACCGGAATAAGGCAAAATTTTTTGTTGAAACACTCACCGTTTCAGCGAGGTTGGCCATCCCAACGACGGTAGTAACAAACCAAGGGTTGAAGCCTACGTAGTCCGATTGTTCAGCAGCCCATAGAACAACATCCGGCGGAATAATCGGCGGCCCCTCATCTTTCGGTTGCTGTTGTTGTTGAGGCTATATTTAAAAATACCATCGTGAAACCCACGAAATCATTTAAGGTCTTTCTTAATTATCCACTACACTACCAAAGCTATCGAATAAACTGCCCACGTGGGCACTAATTGACATGGCAGAAACTGCGGTCAGCCGCGCATAAAAGAGTATTCCATATTTATTATGCGCACCGTAATAGCAGAGGGACGCGTGCACGTTTTACGTCTGTTTTCTTTCACTTTTCCTTATATTCGACGCTTGAATGAGACGTAACCAAAGAGTTGAATCCGACTATACACTTAAAAAATAACGAACCGAGTTATACGTTTGCTTACGCTGATGATAACGTACGCATATTGATATACTGCTGATTATAATGTAGACCTGACATTAAAAGGGTACGGACACCATTTTTCAAAGGCGAGTTTACTCTGCCATACAAATCTCCTGTATGCAGAGACGGCTCTGAGCAAGTGTGAAGCTCAGCAAATGCTGATAAGATATTTTATTTTGATATTAAAGTCAATGTTTCCACGGCGCACCTACCGACATCGACGCTATAGCTTGACGTCAGGCTATAGTACTAATTCTGATGACTTCATGCAGCAGTCTGGCTAGTTGTGATGACGTCAGGTACCAAAAACTTCTATGATGGCCGCATGTGCGTCACCAAAATATTCAAAATGGCCGCTTGTGCGTCACCAACGGGGCCACGGTGCGGAGCGGCCGTGGAAACGTTACTATATATTGTGCGAGCACGTGACGAGAAGCTCATACTGTGTTGTGACGTCAGGGTACAGTAGGAACTGAAACTAGCTTTTAAAAACATACTGTAATTATGCACTCGGCTTAGCACTACCTTTTCTAGGCTCTTGAGGGCTTGGCCTTTCATTTGACGCAAGAAAACGACAACTGTAAATTTTCGTGTCAGCACCCCTTTAAATACCGGGACTTTGTCAAGTTTTCATTCGCTGACCCCAGTTGCATGCCCACCCGATTTGCAGGTCTGAACAAGAAACAAAAGCAGATACTACATTTGATACATTATTGATGGCGCGAACAGCTGCCTTTTGCTCACCATCATCTGTGCTGTTTTAAGCTGTAGCCACAGACGTAATGTGATTCGATCTACACAACAGGCGCCCTCTCAGGTTTCCATGCAAGCCTGCCTCGGAGCGCGTGGTATTTTTCTTTAATGGAGCGGACATATTGCCAGTACTCAAGCGGTTTTACGACTCTTGACGAACAACAGACTTTGTGCTGGACACCTTCCGATTCTGCCGCTGTGAAATTCCGTATGCAAATCCACATAAATATGCGGGGACAGGGCCAAGAGGGAAAGAGAGGTAGCGTACATTATTATACCTTTAACCGAACGAAAGCTGATACAGCATATTAAGCGAATGACGTTGTTTTTTTTTGTATTGTTTTGTTTTGCGTATCCTTCAGATGCAGCTACGGTATGCAACCAGAAAGCAGATTGAAGTTCAAGGACCGGGTGTAGAGTGCAGAAGTAGCCTTGGTAGCGTGGGGTAAGGAAAAGAAAAATAATGCAGGAGCGAGCATGGCGTCATGCAGCTAGCTTCTACAAGCAAACCTGCTGAATGGTGCGTGAGAAATAGGCCCTATATTGTTCCCGGACATTTTAAGACATTTTTTTATTATTCTCAGTAGTCTAAAAACGGCGCCCACATCACCAATGGGAATTCGCCCCCAACCCGCTCTGCGCTCTATACTCTCTCCCATTTTATACAGCACGTCTGGCGGCTGGAAATAACCGCTTGCCTATTAAGTGGTGAGGTCCTATTTTCCTTAAAATCCTGTATATATTTTTTTCCTCCGTGCTCGGCAGTAACTCAAAGCATACCTTTGTAAGAGCCGGTGGAGTTAGGGAGGAGCCGGGGTAGTAAATAAAAGTCATAAAAAAAGAAAAAGAAAACCATAACAACTAACCTGTATTCAAATAAATCCTGTTCAGTCACTTATCAGTTTGACGAGTTTTACAGTAGGCCTCAAAAGGACATACTGGAGGACAAGCTCAACACGGACCCATCTCTCCAGCAGAGTGACCCAACAAAGAGAGGAATGGAAAGCCTACACAAGAGAGCCAAGAGTAAAAGAAAAGAATGGAAGACTTGTTAGTCAAGACGAGCTCATTGGAGATCCATTGTGTCAAAACAGTTGTAAGTCAAGATGAAGAGAAACCGTAGTATGTAATCTAGAGAATTATGCCCTTGGAGGTGGCTTCGCTGGGTGGTGGGATCAAACTGTTACTTTTTATTTTCTATTCTTTCTTTTAATAGAAATTTTAGTACATTTTGTTCTTTTATCTAATTTATCGATTTTGGCCTGCGATACTTAGGTGGTGCAGGCAGGGCATAGTTTTTTTAAATTTATATTTCATTTATTTTTGCCCAACTCCACTTTAAAGTAAAGTAAAGTAACTCAAAGTGAAACCAATGGACGCCAAGACAGGCGAACCTACTTCTGATATTGGTGTAGCGCGAATGACGCAAGGACGTGAAATGAGCACTGTGAGCAGACAGACACGTCGCTGAATTCCAACAAGAATCTTTTATTTCTATAACCATGCATACACCTTGTGTAATTTTTGCCTAGCCGTGAACACATTTTAAAAAAGTGATGTACAACATCAGATGAAACCCCAAAGCACAAGGTTTTAAAAAATTGGGGAAAGGCGAAGCATCTAAGGATGGGTGTTTCAGCTCCACTAACGTGACACCCGTGGAGGGGCGAAGCATGCAGTGTGCGCCGGTGTTTCCCACAGCAAAATTACTGCTAATGGGCCATGAGAGACAGAAGAAAGATTAGACACACACACGATACCCGCGGTCCGCTTTTAGTTAACGTGCACGCTGCGAACCTTTATTGTTCAACTACGCACAAGAGAAATTCCCAGCGGCACTACAATGCAGCTCAACATCCAGTGCCCATATATACGGGGTGGGGTTGCCGGTGAACGGTTGTGCAGCGCGAGCAGTCGGTTTTTTCAAGAAACTCGCTAGCAGACGCTGCCTGTGTCGGCGTTGTCTCTCGCGGGCGAGGGCGCATTCTCATTCCTCGCGAGCTGATAGTTCAGCGTTCATAGCAGAAAGAGCGTTTTCATAGCCAACGGCCGTTCGCTCTCTCTCGCCACACGGCGACCGCTGAGGCGGTCTGGCACTCAAGCAAATGGACAGGACACGACGATACATGCCAGCAAATGGGTCACGACGATGCACGCGGCGACAGCAGACGACGATGCACCGCCGACAAGCCGAGACCCTAAGGTGCTTCGACCCTAAAAAGAAAAATTCGGCAGATCCCGCGCATTGTGGGGGTCGGTTTTATCCGAATCGGTCAGTGAGTAGCAGCCTATGCCACATTTTTTGCTTTGAGCCAAGAGTTACGAAGTGGACCGACGCCAGTGGCGGGTCCAGCCTCCAGGTGCCTACTTTGGGGGGAGGGGCGCGGTTCCTTCATCCGACTGGGGGGGGGGGGGGAAGAGTTGAAGAAAGAGGTAGAGGGTGGGGACAAGATTCTCCTTCCCCTTTTTGGGCAGTGGTAGCCGAATCAATCTGACAAAGGAGGTGTACGACAGGCACTGAAGGGAGGAGGGGAGCTGACACAGGCTCGGGGGGGGGGGGGGGGGGGGGGGAGGCGATCGCCCCTATGACCCTCTCTGGATCCGCCACTGAGCGAAGCCTTTGTGTAAATTTAGTAGTTTTCCGCATACAGTAGGCTTGCCAGGCACGTCGACTGCACCGGCGTGTAAAAAGTACCTCATGGTCCGACATAACATCGTCACTCGCGTTACAGCACAGACCTCACTTTCATCGCAACGAAGCTTTTTTTTTTTTTTTTTGAACGAAGCGCACACTACAGTGCGACGATCTCCATATTATAAGTAGCGGTTGTCGGCGTATTCGAGCAATGCTTGCCTATACCTTGTTGAGTCACAGTAGTACTTGTGTAATGCTTATCACATTGTTTTGAAAGCGGATAGCGAACGCTGCAACCACAATTGGCGTTGCCCTGACATGACGCTTCTACGTCTTTTTTCAAGGTAGTTTGAAGCACTGGTGCCGCTCTGTGGTATAATACTTGACTGCCATGCAGAATGCGTGGGTTCGATTCCGGCTTGGGCCGTGAATTTTAGTCTTTGCTTCCATCGGAATTTTTCGTTCATCGACAACGCCGCCGACGCCGGCACAGGATTTTGTGCGACACGTACTCGTCGACGCCACCGCATTAGGATTTCCACATTCTATTCTCGCTGTCCCTGGTACAGACTGCGAATCATGTGCGGTAATCACCCGCATAAGCACGGCCCGTGTTATGCGAGTATGTACCACATGTGGCTAAAGGAAATGGTTTCATGACGTAAGCGACAGGCAAGTCACGCTATTCGTGTCATGATCTGTGAATTGTGTTCGCCATGCACTCATGCCTACCTATGCGAATTTTGGTATAGGCGGTGCGCAGCGCGCGCGAAGCGCCGACAACGCCGCCTGTCGCCACGGCTCGGAAGCTTAGGCGGGCTCGGTCAAGCAGTGTTCCCGTGAGCGTGAAGGCGAGTGCTATTTTGTGCTGTGGTAGTTCCGTTTTCCATCGCAATTTAACGTTTCTGTCAGCCTTCAGCGATGCCCAGAAACAACTGCTGCATAGTTGGCTGCTCGAACACGTACAAAAACTCGCCAGGAACACACTTCTACAAGTTTCCGGTGCTGCTTCACGAGCGACGGCGGTGGATTGCCGGTGTTCGACACAGAAGTTAAGCAATCGCGCTTTGTTTACGGCAGTGTTCGAACGATTAGCGTGTTTTCATTTCTCCATTTTTGTCACTACGCCTTTAGTGAACGCTACCATGTTTACAGTTGGTCGCCTCGTCTAAATGGTGGAAGCTACAATGCATATGAGGTTGTTGTTACTCACGAGACGCGATGCCTCTCTTTGAAAAAACGAATCGGAATGATGCGAAGCGCAATGCCAGACAATGCGGAGTAAAGCAATAAAGAAGTAATTGCGCTTAGACGCTTTATAGAAAGGACTCTGCGTGAAAAAACAGTTAACGGCGCCTTGAGAAAAGCGCCGATTGAATCACACATGTGCTGCATGGAATCGGTTGCATATGCTCAACCTATCGATCGCACTGGCATGCAATCTTCGGTGCAGAATGTTGGCTGTGCGTCTAGAAGTACACGTTCCTGGGGTAGTCGGTTCATGTCTAAGTACAAGCCAGAAAGTATGGCTGTTTCTTGCGCGAGGAAATAACGAGGAAAGGGGTCCAGGGGAGCGCTGTGCGCTCGCCTCAGATATCTGCACATTAGCTGTAGTAGAACCTTGCACCTGTGAGCATTGAAAACTTTGGACAGGACAATAAACCTCGTTTTGAACGCATCTTCACATGACATGGTATTGGGAAATGCGCGAAATTTAAGCCCTCATGTCGGCCACTAATGTGCATTCACTTTACACAAATTGCGTAATGCGTGGGGTCGAATCTGAAACCTTCAAGTTGTTTTTTTTTTGTTCTTGCTAGTGGTGCTAGCTACTGCTGTTTTTTTTTATTTGCATGAAACTGGTAAATATATGTTCATGTTGCTTCATTATAGCTTTTTATCCCCTTTGAAAATGATTGCAATGAAACACATGGTTTACAAGCAATATTTATGACCACTCTTTGCATTTGCTTTCAAACTGTGAATATTGCAGATATGTACTTTTAACTCATTGACTGCTTCTTCAACGTTTCTCTAACCTTATGGACATTTTAGAGAGGATGGGAGCCCCTGGAAGCCTACAAAGGACACCAGAATCTGCAGCCAGCATTTTCTGAACGGCGAAAGATCAAATGATCCAATGAACCCAACTGACGCAATTATTGCCGGAGTCCTATACGTGCTATTTTTCTCAAGTTTATAGTGCTGGTTTGGAAGTTTTACCAACGCTGACATTTCACGTGGTCGCACCTGTACAAACCATTCGCCGGCGCGACAGCGCTCCTTCAAAATCTACTATAAAACACACGGCATGTAAACTAAGCTAGTGTGTCCACAGAAAACGATGGTTCACGCGTCAACAAATGAAGCCCTAAGCGTTAGGGGCGTTATGAAGAAAGCGGCGTGCTTACGATGAGCGGCACTTCGTAGGGAATGAGTTTACATCGCGAATTCACCAGCAGCAAACACAAGGCACACTGCTGCTGGAGCGGCGGCGGGTCAACCGCATCCACACTTCGGGGCTTCGTCCGTTAGCCGCTAGGTGCCGACTTTGTTCGATCTCGCGGCCAATGCACTACGTTAAGGACATAGAGTTAGTACAGACTCTAGAGGAAAAGCTCCCCATAGGGCCCATGGATTCGAATCCCTGACCACAAGGGCGCCGCCATTACTGTACCGTGCGAGTGTTACCCAGCCGCTGAGACGCGTGCTCGACTTGACGGTAGTATTAAGTTTTCATTGTAATTAATGAAAGTGAGCTTATGTGAAGTCGAGTTGTAATGTAAGTATGTGTCAACAGAAAGCGCAGAAGACGACGCATTGCGACTCACAGCTTAGTCAAAAGACGCGCAATCGCGCCGCGATCTCGAACTCAAGTGGATATGGTGGTGCCATCTAGCAAAAGTGCTTGCAAACGCATCCTCCTTAGTCGCGGTTCCACGCACAGTAAAATGCCTGAATGGCCTTAAACCTAGCTTGCCTAGAAATCTTTTAAATAAATGTTTAACGCCGTCTGCATGTTGATAATTTGTCAAAATTCCCGTGTTTAATTTTTATTGCCAGTATTACTCACATTCAGTAGCGCTACTTCTAGCCGATTTGTAAATAAATGCAAAGGCAACAATTACAAAGGTACAGTTCATAGGTAAAACAGCACAAACGAAACGAAACACAAGGAAGACACTTCCTTGTGTTACATTTCGTTTGTGCTGTTTTTACCTATGAACTATGCATCACCAACTAGCCTGGCAGTAAATGTTACAAAGGTACAGTAATGGCGGTGTTCTTGTGGTCGGCGCTCTTTCGGCCCAGCTTTTCCTCTATAGTCTGTACTAACACTATGGTTAAGGAGATGACCACGTGAGTGTCCAGACGTACCTAGATAGATAGATAGATAGATAGATAGATAGATAGATAGATAGATAGATAGATAGATAGATAGATAGATAGATAGATAGATAGATAGATAGATAGATAGATAGATAGATAGACAGACAGATAGACAGACAGACAGACAGACAGACAGACAGACAGACAGACAGACAGACAGATAGATAGATAGATAGATAGATAGATAGATAGATAGATAGATAGATAGATAGATAGATAGATAGATAGATAGATAGATAGATAGATAGATAGATAGATAGATAGATAGATAGATAGATAGATAGATAGATAGATAGATAGATAGATAGAAACGGTCAAATTGCCTTTGGTTAAGAAATGCTTCGCACTTAAAAACAACAAAAGAAAGTACTGGCACTCATAGTTCAACCTCAGCCTTCATGAGCAAGAATTGTAGTGCGCAAGAGCTGTAGCAATGCGCAACTTATGCGCGAGAATTGTAGCTGTCCATTCGACAAGGGAAGGTAGACAGGGCTTCAGGATGACATGCCAACGAGCCCGAATTGCGACACGAGGTTGCCGTTCACAGTGCCAGCAAAGAATTCTCATTGTGTTCAATGTAAGCCCACACCATAATGTAGGCGTCCTTATAGAGCTGTCTACCAGAGGCAGATAAAGATATCCCACTTTTATGCGGCGAAATGGGAGTGCTTGTGATTAAGATATGTATCTCTCTTACCTTCGCACGGCGGGCGGATGAAGCCTTTCTCCGCACATCTACGACGGCAGTCGACCTTTGCCGGGCCATCGTTCTTCTTCTTCTTTACCTTCGTCTACTGACACTTCCTGTACTAAGGCGGAAAACTTGGAACTTCTGGTAGAACAAATTACGTTTTCGAAAGTCAGCACATCAGATACTGAACGGGCGGAACGATAGAAGTCGCCCATGTTTTCTCTCATTCTTCATTCACCGAAGATGATCAGCGGATGACGAGGCCTTTAGCAAGCCCTTCATCCTAGACACTGTGTGTCTGAATAAACAGCAAGTAAGTATAGCATTGTTTTCTTCGCAGGAGGCCCCGGTTTGATTATGGATGGCCGCTTTCCAATGGGAACGAAGCGCAAACGCTACCGCTTGTAGAAACTGCCTTGCACATAGGTCAATCCAAGGTGGACAAAAGTAATCCTGAACCTATCGTTATACTGTCGCTCATAACACTGCCAGGTTATTTATCAAAGTGATTTAATGTCGCTAGTTGAATTCACAAGCAAGCTAAAGTGAAGCGTGTGGCCCACTTGAAATTGCGTAGTAGTATAGTGTAAACTTGTATTGATTATAAAGTTTCTGGGCAAGTGAGTGGGGTCTTCAGTCCAGGGCTCCACTGGCATTTGCGGCTCGCTGGGCTCGGTTGAGCAGAGCCAGCTGGCTCTCCCGATCCTTGCTAGCAAGTCAGCTCTCCCACTGCCTTGTTCGAGTTTTCCTCAAAAGGGGAGAATTGATGTTTTGGGGCCGCGTTTCGCATTCTCACGTAATGTGGGCGAGAGTTGGCTGTTCTGCACTGGTTCTGCACACCACGGACAGCTGTGCGCTTATATTGTGGGATTTATGTGGTGTTTTCTATGTATAGGGTACGGGTACGTGTTGGTTTGTACTCGCGCCGCTTTCGCGCCTGTTCTTCGGTGAGTTCCGGGTGTAGATGGCTGCATTTCTCTCGTTCTCCTCTTTCGTTTTTGAGGATGTCGCGTGGAGTTGTTGGGATTCCTCGAGGGTTGCGACCGCTGCTCGTATGCTTATTTCGCGAGCAAGCCGGTCGGCACTTTCGTTGCCCTCAAGTTCCGCATGCGCGGGTCACCGAAGTATTGCATAAGGATTAAGGAGTTCTTTCCCTAGGATTCCCATTGCCGTCTTTGGAATTGCCCCAGCCTGAAACATATATATACGGCAAGTGTATTGACAGTCGGTGAACACAAGGGCCGAATTTCCCTTTTGTTCTGCGCATCTTATCGCCATAGCAAACGCCGCTGTTTCGGCTGTACTGACTGATGGGGTTTTAATCGATGCCGTGTATATTACGAAAACTTCGGATCCCGAAGAACAGGAACACACACAGTGCGCCCGTTGTCCCTGTCCAGAGCGCCACAAGACATCCGCACTGTCATAAAGACCTACGCATACGATGTTTACAGCACAGGAGAAGCTATGAAACATCGGACAACGAAGAGAAAACGTTCGCATTTCACGCAGTTTATGGGCGCGTTGCCTCCCGTATAGCACTCTCTGTATAGGGGGCTGTACCTTCTATGTGGGAGGCTATGGCTGGACAATATTGCTTACTGAACATACATTTTGGTAATAATTTGTTTCCATACGGTGGTGATCACAATTTACACCTCGACGAATCCTTTTTCTTTTTTTATTTGCTGCTGCGATTGATCTGGCTTTTCCAGCGATAGCAAGTTCGGAACTTATTGTTTACTGTAAAGAATAATTCTTATGAAAATGTAATTCAGTAGCTAGGAAAAAAGGCTGCGGCGACAGAATGTCTGCCGCTGCCTCAACAATTGAATTGTTGCATTTTTCTCCTATTGTACCTGCGTATCCTGCGATTCGCAGATGACATTGCCTTGCTGAGTAACTGAGGGGCTGAATTGCAAATCATGATTGCTGAATTGAACAGGCAAAGCTGAACGGTGGGTCTGAAAATGAACGTGCAGAAAAGTAAAGTAATGTTCAACAGTCTCGAAAGATAACGGCTTGAGATAGGCAGCGAGGCACTATAGAAGTGCGGTAAAGGAAGACGTCTATAGTTATGGCAGGTATACTTGCCCTAAGTAGACGTGACCACTATAGTGACCGCAGATTCGAACCACGAGATTGAAGTAACCAGAAGAATGGGGTGGAGCACATTTGGCAGATATTCTCAGATAAGGTAGCGGGATCGAATCTCTGCTGTGGCGGCCGCCTTTTCGATGGAGGTGAAAATGCCCGAGGCCCGTGTACTTAGATTTAGGTGCACGTTAAAGAACCCCAGGTGGTCGAAATTTCCGGAGCCCTCCCCTACGGCGTCCCTCATAATCATATTGTGGTTTTGGGACGTTAAACCCGAACAGTTATTATTATCATTAATAGGTATTCTCAGATCACGAATGCAGTTCACCACTATCCCTCAAGAGGAAAGCATATAACAGCTGCATCTTACCGGTACTTAAGTGAGGGGCAGAAACCTGGAGGCTTACGAAAACGGTTCAGCTTAAACTGGCGACGACACAGCAGCCATGGAAGGAAAAATGATATGTGTAACCTAAAGGGACAAGAAGACATCAGAGTGGGTCAGGGAATGAATGTGCGTTAGGGACACATGAGTCGAAATCAAGAAGAAGAAATGAGCATGGGCAGGGCATGTAGCCCTGCTCGTGCAAGAGAAGTAATTGATAGCAAGAGAAGGCAGAAAGTTACGTGGGCAGATCAGATTAAGAAGTTTGCGGGGATAACGTGGCCACAGCAAGCGCAGGACCGGATTAATATGGGAGAAACATGGGAGGGGTCTTTGCCTTGCAGTGAGCGTAGTCAAGCTGATGATGAGACTACACTCCTACTCGGCGTTCACTGTCATACATTTTCCCGGAGTGGGGCTATGCAGCAATTCAATATGCGAAACCGCTGTTGGTCTTGCATAAAAGCACGTTTACTACGCAAACAAGTGAGTCATGTTCATGGTTGGATAAACTGCGCGAACACGGAAGTGTTTGAGAAGACCGTTCATACCTAAAAATGCCTTTACTCTTTGCACATAGCAGAAGAGGAAATAAAAACTCCAGAAGAACATCGTTTTGGGTAGTTGTCATAGCATTAGTTAAGTTATACTGGGCTTACAACATTGGTTAACCATAGCGTCAATGTTGTAATCAGCGATGGAAAGGCCGATAAGTCAAATCGACGTCTCTTTCAGGGCAACAAAAAAAAATTCACGAGTTATTCCACTTTGTGAATGTGGATTACCTTCATTTTGAGTCATACTAATGTACGTTGATTCACTCTTAACTCACTTGACTCATTCTTGATTCACAGTTAATACACGTTATTCTTGGTTCACTTTAATATACGTTGATTCACTCTTCATTCACTTTAATGTACGCTGATTTGCACTTAAGTCACTTGATTCACAGTTAACTCACTTTACTCCTGATTCATATTAATGTACGTTGATTCATATTTGAGTCACATTAACGTAAGTTGATCAACTCTGAATTTCCTATAATTTCTGTCCTAATCATTTGGCATCATTACATGTGCATTTAACGCCACAAGAATTTTAGCACCATTCGTGCTCACGACGCCACCGGATGCTGGATAAGGATAAGTTTAGACCGATAAGCAATACAAGACTTTCGCCTTAAAATGAAGACTATTTTTAATGGCGTCCTATTTCTAGCTAGGTGATAAAAGAGTCACCTAGACAGTAGGATGTCATCAGAAGTGAAGGCCGGAAGGTTAACCTAGTTGCACCTGGTTTGCTACCCCATCATCACAAACGTTCGTGTGACGCAGCGCGCGTAACAGCACAAAGCGGAGAAAACACAGGTAAACAAGACACTCCCGTTTACTTGTGTGTTTCCACCGCTTTGCCTTGTTCCATGCTTTTAACACTTTACGATGATTAGTCTCCAACTTGTCCAGCTGTCGACCTTGCTGAACTTGCCATCCCACCCTGAAGAAGCAGCATTAAGCACATCGCTCTTTATACCTTTCTTACAAAGATATATCTACATACCTTACAGCTACACAACTTTTTTTTTTTTTTGCCTACTATGCAAGCATTTCTTGCTGATTTGGACTGCTCCGCGTTATATTGCTTCCTTCCGTATTGAAGCCCATAGCTTCTAAGAGTGACACTTCACGGTAGTGTAAGGAACTACACCAGGGTACACAAGAACGACATTAGCGCATGATTTAGCGCGGGATTTAGAACAACACCAAGATCTACACACGAACTACATTAGCGCTACATTAACCACATAATTTCTTTTATTGCACTTCACAGCCGCTTCCTGAAACGTTTCTTTTGAGGAGGCAAGGAGGGGTCGTCTCGTCAGTGTATGTCGACCCCTTCTCCTCCAAACCAACTTGAAGCTGACACTGACGCCGGATTCGCCTAACATTCGTGTCCATCTTACACCGAACACCGACTTCCCACATTTTTGGGTGCACTGCAGAACTTTTTGATGCGACGGGGGGGATTCGTCTAAAATTTTCAGGGGCCGGGGGACACTGGCGTAGCCAGGGTGGTTCAACCCCCACCCTCCGACAGTTGTCAATATTGCATGTGTATATATTATATATACACGGACACATTCCCCCCCCCCCCCCCCCCGGAAAAAAAAATATCTGGCTACGTTACTGCCGGTGGAGTGGGGGGGGGGGGGGGCTAAACGCTCCGAATAGGCCATTGTATGGTCTGTTCTCGGTGTCCTGTTTCTGCTCTGTTTGAAGAACTACGTGTATACGTACCAACAAGCCCGTTTAACCGAAGTTTTGACATTCATCCCCTCCTCTATGCCACATCCGATCAGTGTCATTGATTTCGCGCCGTCGCATTCTTATTATTATTATATGTTAGCAATTGGGTATACACGCATGGAAAGTGGAGCATCTCTCACGCCACGTTGCTTTTGAGAGCAAGTGTGGTGTTGCTTTTTTTTTTTTCAAAAAGAGCCAAATGCAGAAACCGAAACTGGGCTAAATTTCACGGCAACGTAAATGCGCCTAAGTACCTTTAACTTCTAAAACAGGTGGAATCAAAATGGGGCCATTCCTGATTGTAACGTGAACTCAAAAAGGCAGTTTCTAATAAAAAATCAGCCAAATGCTGCATCTCTCAATCAAACTGAGCCACATTCATTAAACCAGCGCTGCGTCAACAATCGTGACCAAAAAAAAAAAAAAAAAAAAAACATGGTCTCATCCAATCTGCGTCACTTGCGTCCTCGTTGCTTTGCTATCATGTTTACGTTCCACAATTAGTTCTTCTAGGGCGATTTGGTACTTACTGATGGACACGATGTTGTAGGGCAAAACTCGAATATAAAGAGTAAGAGGCCGACTTTCCTACTTCTTTTTGCCTCTTAGCGTTTCTTTTCGAGTTTAGCGCTGCAGTATCATGTCCTTCTTTCGCTCCAAGATGGTATATCTCAAATAAAAGATATATGAAATGAAGATATTGGGCACCGATCTATTCCTTGAAGAAGAAGTTATCCGAAACGGCACGGCACAAAACGAGCTCCGAAGAAGAAGAGCTGGAGCACTTTTCAAGGCCTTCAATAGATGCCAAGGACAAGAAAACGCTACCGACAATCCAGAATACAGTGCGCCTTTTGCCAGGAAGAACCACTCGCTCTTCTAGTCGCCATTACGCGCACGCGACGGAGGACGGCACCGACAGAAGCACAAGGATGATGTTAATTTTATCGCAAAATATTGCTATACCGTACATTCTAATCGTTTTAGACTTCTTTTATGAGCTAATTCAAGCCCAAATGAAGTGTTCCAATCTATAAGAGCCAAATACACACTTTACTCTTAAATACCGACGATAGTGGGCTATATAGATTTTAGTCGCAAGACAGATTTGAGTTATTTAGGGGACAGGAACACATTGGCAAAAAACCGTTGGAGCAGGCCCGACCATATTGGCAGTAGCAAAAAAGTGCGTTTTTCTCAGTTTCAATTAAAGCGCATTAGGCTCTTTAAAAAAAATGACTGATCCATCTGTCATAGGAATCGGTATAACACGAAAGTGAAACGTGTCGTCACAGAAGTTGAGCTCGTAGAATGTCTACTGTTGTATGGCAGATATGGCACCGCTTTATGTGGACGCACTCTCGTTGACGCCTAGTGGTACATCTCCGTACCGACCACTAACGCCCATGATCACGATTTAACCTTCGCGGTAGCTGAAGTTCTTAACATATACGTGGACACCGCATGTGGTGAATCCCGCGCAAGTATAGCATCAACAAGCACATAATAAACACTGATACTCAATATGCACTCATTCAAAGCGTCGTGAAACGCGAAGAGAAACGCTACGCGCATCGTGTCATCCCTCTAGCCTGACCGTTAATTTTCACGGGGCGAGCGGGGAACGCGGTGTGACAGCCAGGCGAGCGTCGGAGAGCTATTTTTCGATATAGATGGATGCTGTGAGCAAGGCGTGGTCTAAAATCACCTCGCGGTGTGTTTAAGCGTTGACGAAAATACACCTTGGAAACGCGCCGAATGGGACGGTTGTAGCAACGGCGCGGTTTTTTTTTTTTTCTTTTTCGAGCCTGGTGGAACACATGTCAACGCCTCGTGATAAAGCGAACGCTCATAGCATACATCCATCCAATATCACTGTGAAAGGAAAGTGTGAAAGATAAAAGGCTCGTTGTGTAGCCTCCGTTATGTGTTTGGCGGTAGCTCAGTGGGCTAAACACCCGCCAGCCATCATACCGGACCGAGAGGTCACGGGATCGACTCCTGTGAACGGAACTTTTTCTTTGCCATCTGATGACGTTCATTTTGCTGACGTATTTCCGTGACGGAAATGCGTCATGAAAGTCTTGGTGGACCCCGGCATAAAACACTTTCGTGTTAAAAAACGCCACAAGTGCCTTTATGCGTTTCAGGGACATTTGAATGCTTACCGTGCATTGACTTCGACAGCGCCTTGCTACGAGTGCAACGCTTAGAAACGCCTGGAAATGACACATTTTTAATGAAAGACATTTATTTGTTAACGAGAGACGTCACCAGTAATCACAAAATCTACATGTAAACTCGCGAGGCCGTGCACGTCTTCTGCGTCCAGAACGGCCTGTCTGTGACGCCATCGCATTAAGAGTGCGTGACCTCGCTGAATGACGGTGCAATGTCCGTGAATAAACAAAAGAACGACTCCTGGCGGTAAAATCCACGACGTCACCATGCTGTCCCACAACGCCAGCGTCTCCAGCTTTCCTGATGTCAAAGGCACAGCACGGAACTTGATTTCGAGGACAAATTAGACCGGTGCTTTTCCAGATTGCGCAGTGAACACCCGTGACGACGATAGCGATGCTGTCGGCCCTCGTCGAGATTCATAAACTGCGTGCCCATGGACTCACAGAGCGACGAAGACATTACGGAGTATTAGGCTTGTACACAAGTCCGGCGAATTCGGGATTGTGCCCCCTTTGCCAGCGTGTACGTAGTACGTCGCAGATGAAAGACGAGACGGAAGACGCCGGAGTCGTGGTGCGCCATATCGAAGCGTTGAAGATGTCTAGGCAGAGTAGGAACACACCATGATGGCACACGAACAGCAGCACAGCAGCAATAGGAGTGAGCGCCGGCCTCAGCACTAAGGACAACGCGCCTTCCTTCGGCATCATAGATGCCGTGGCCGCAACGGCGTGGAGCGTCTTGGACGTCACGCACGACACCACCACGTCTGGCACCGGTACAAAGTCCACGTCTTCGATGCTTTCCGAGCACATCACGAATGTCATCACGGTCATCAGTGATCACCATACTGGGACATCCACGTCATCGGGCAGCGTGTCTTTACAGTGCCTTGATGATGATGATGATGATGACCTTTATAAATGGCTCACACCCACTTTGGGGGATTGGCCAAGAAACTAATAATTTATAGGTAAAAGTGGTCACATGTGAAAATGAATTATAGAAAGTGCCTTCCCATTGGTCTTTCTTCCTTACTAGCCGCGATGTCGCTACGACTGCTGGCTGTAGCATAGGCGCAAGATGATTTTTAGATTGAGTTAGTACAGAATGTGCACTAACAGTACGGACAGTCTGTACTAACTCTGTGGATTTTCGGGCAGCCAGGAGCCACAGAGAAGGTGAACAGAGACAGCAAATTAGATGCGAAGGATGGAAACAAAAAGGAGAGCGAAGATTTACTAGTACAGCAAAAAATAAATCAAAAGGGAAAACCTGAATGACAACATAAGGGAAGCACTTTGGTGGTTGGCTTATGGGCTCTAACGTCGCAATGCACCTCAGGCTAAAGGTTGTTAAACCCATAAACCAACTAACCATCAAAAAGCAAACTTTCCTCACTCAGTTTGTCATTCAGGTATGAAGTTTCATTGCTATGTTAGGCTAGTTGGTGCTAGCTATGGAAGCTCAAACTGGCAGCCTGTGCACAAAAACATGCTTGCTGCAATGAAGGTCTGGAAGCAAATCAGCGCATTGTAATGGAGTGCCGCTTTTTTCACTCAACAAGACAAGTTGACGGCATCCACCTTTCAGAGAGTCTGGGAATGAAAGCAGATGGAAGTATTCAATAGTTGAGACGTTCAGAATACAAATAAAACAGAGAAAGAAGAGACTGTGATAACCAGTGCCAGGTGTCAGTACAGGCGTACGTAACAGAAATGGAGGATTGTACGAACAAATAAAAAACAAGTAATGCTAAAATGCTGGCTATATGACCCTGTGGCTAAATACTATGTGTCACACTTTTATGCATAGACCCGTCATCGCCATTATTTCACTGACAATAATTACACATTGCTTTCACTGTCGTGATAGTGTGTGAATAGTCGGTTACAACCTTAAAAAATATAAGCTCTGCCCACAGCTACTCTACCCAAAACATTTTGTATAGATGCTCTATCCAACTACCTTCACTCATTTCCACGACGTTAAGCTCTTTTGAGTGTTTAAAGGTAGTCGATTTTACCGTACAGACATACATTTGTGTCGCTGGTTCAAGGTAGGAAACTTGAATGTCTTGGCAAATTTTGTCAGTGATTATGACATTAATACTCAGTCAAACGCAGTACTTTAGATCAAGACGATGAACTCGTTATTTGCAAATATGCCTAGTATTTTCGTTAATACAGAGAAAGTACTTGCACTTCGCACATAAACCAGCTGGCACGACCATCCGGCAGAGGTGAAGGGCAGGCATACTGTAATTGTGTGGGTGGAACTTAGATTTATCCGACTGTATATACTTGACACAGCGCATCCCCTTGACTTGATGCGTATGTTTGGACGGATAATCTTGTGGGCACTGAGAAATGTGGAGCGTAAACATAAGATTTGCATGAGAATGAGTTGTAACATTTGTGGCAGGTAAACATAAACATTTTACGAAGCTGTACAGTGCACATTCAGAAAGAAAACAAAATTATAGGCATCGCCATTAGCTGTGAAGCATTTAAGTACCAGACCGTTTCACTAAGGATTTGCTTCACAGATTCTGACAAGTGTGTTGGATTTTCACGACTTTTTTTAAAACTGGCTTCGTTGCCTTAAACCTGCCTCCACCCTGATAGATAGTACATTATTGAAGTGTGGCTCTGCGCCTTCCAGCAACATTCCTGCAGCCTGAAAGCTCTGCATCCTCTTGTACAATGACACTTCATTGAAACTATTGGCCCCGAGAGATCGAGCGGAGTCGCCGCCTGGCGGCTACTGGCTGAAGCGCGCCTAGTGTGGATTGCTCCCTGCGTCGTCTGCTAGCCACGTCGTGTTTGCATGTGCGGGTACGTTCTGCACGTTCTCAAAGGGCGGTTTGTTCTGTTATGTTAGCGCGATTTTAACTGCTCGTACGTATACCTACCATGGTGTACAGAAGCAAATGGGCTTGCCCGGCTGCATGCGCATTGAAATAAGATCAGTGAGTGCGACTATCGAGAGGGCTGTGTATTGGTGTCGTAACCTTCGTTCGCCAGAATCATTTCAGTGTCGGCGCCGCTTTCTGGTTCAAGCACATCCTAAAGTGCGCTTGGCATAGTCCAAAACACGAGGAGCATTAAACAGTGTGTGAAGGCACTGTTTTAGCGACTCGGTAAAGAAAGACGAGGCTCTAGGCCACGCACTTTCGCGTTGTTGTTAGGTGTATAACTGCAGCACTGTAGTTCATCGGCTATGCAGTGAGCTTTAGTTGTGCCTAAGATGTCCTTTTATTGTGCGGTTGTGGTCCCGCTACAGCGAAATATTTCTATCAAGTGAAGTCTGACACTTCGGTACTCAAACTGTCCCCTAAAAAAAAAAAAAACAGACAATGGAATGACACGACAGTGATAAAACGGAGTTGCCGCGCGCAATTTTAACTTGGGGCGAAATTTGTGCAAAACCACCCGTGTGCTTATATCTATAGATACGCTTTGAAGAACCCAAATGTTCAAAATCCCGACGGCGTGCCTTACTTTTCTGTCTTATAATTTCACGCAAAACCTCAGCCTTTTATTTTTTACATTATCTTGAGAGTTTGTGTGGAGTTGTTATAAATTGATGGAAGGCAGCGGACATTAGTTCAAAAAAAAAGAAAAAAAGAAAGGACACTTATTCCATAAAATAACCGGACCTTTGTTGCATCACTGTCGTGCACATAATCAGTCGATGAAAACTCTGTGCTAAACTCTTACCTTTTTATTCTGTTACTGGAGCAAGAACAAGAGCGTGCGCGTTAAACGTCTCCGTGGCGCTAAAGCGCTGTCAAGCACGTAGCTTTCCTGAATAAACTTATCAACTGTCCTACATTTCATGGAGAAGTGAACAATAAAAAAAAAAGCGTATGCGTATTCGCGCGAACAGTGCTATTGAACTCATTGCACAGGAATATGGGCTGGTATACAAATGAACAAGAAGTAAACACTTAAGTAGTTCAGTCGTGCTACAGCAGTGAGTAGTACACAGAACACAAGCTAAACACGTACAGAGAAAACAACCAAAAGCGTCATATAATTGGTAAGCGCAGAGTGTATCCAGGGCGGGCATCCCTTTCCTCGGCAGATTGCGCTTCTCTTACTAGTAATCGTAACGTTGGATGATCTTTGTGCATCGATTCAACAATGAAGAGCGTATGTATTACCAGTAAGCTGCAATCAACGCATTTTATTCGCCGACAGTCGGCTCAAACCACTCGCAACGAAGCGCCGCTGTGTGCATTTGTATACGCGCCGCCGACGGCCTCTCCACATTAACGCGGCGACGGGGCTGCCACCTATAGGTCGATCTCGCGGCCAATACCAGCAAGAGCTGCAGCCCCCGCAACCCACTCCCATTCACATTCCTTGAAACACATTCTAGTGCGTCTTTAGTTAACTCTGCCCCCAAAACTGTAACATCTCCTCCTACAACTGGTGCATTTTATGCGTTTTATCCTATAAAGTGATTGCATACTTCGAGAGCCATGAACCCTAACTGCTCTACATAAACTGTTTTTTTCTTTCCATTTTCTGTTTTGAAGGCACTACAAGCTCGCTTGGCATAGGTGAAATGACAGCTGTCCAACTCTCCCGGGGCCCAAACAGCTGCTCCTACTACTGCAACAAAACGATTAGATTCCTCCCACTGCATCATCTGGGGCGGAATCAGATACCTAGACAGTGCCAAGTAACATGTGCAAAGTGTCTTTCCTCTCAAAACACATTCATGTGTTTGTGCGACACTGTATTTTCCAGCGCCATATCGAGGGAGGGAGCCCCAGAACTGCGGCTCCCTCATCTCCCCTTTCCAATTCATATGTAAACACACTAGGTGTCATTTAGTCTGTAAACTTCTGTAATACACATTACAATTCGTTCACATCATAACTGACATCACTACAGATAAATCATCCATCCAGAGATATTATTTGCAAGATAATTAGCTAAAGCAACACATTTGCCAATTAAACCAATTACATTCTATGCAGTTTAGGGCATATGTTTATATAGGAAAGTTGAAGTGAATGGATGTAATAAGTGGGGGAATTTGAACATTAACATTTCGGAATCGAGTTCAAATGTACAAGAAAAACAAACCTTGAATATCTAATCAAGTATAGTATACATGAGTACACATGTAGATTGGGACAATATTTTTGACCCCAAGTTACCATTCAGAACATTTCTATGCTGCACTACAGCTGCAAAGACTGTGCTGGTCTTAACCAAATTTCTTCAGGGCCCACAGCCAACAGATTTAACCAAAACAAACATATACTACATAGTATACTGAATCAGTTGTAGTGCATTAAGTAGGTGCCTAATAAGAACACAAGAGCACGAATAGCTTTGCTGGACTTGTGTTGCGCTCGTTCCTGGTACCTAAGACACCACAGTGAATCAATGCAAAAAAGCCCGAATTTTAGTTGTTGTAAAATGAACTCCAATTGGAACAAGAGAAGTGTGAATTACCTCCCTAAAAAAAGGTGCCAAAATGTTACCAAAATGTTCTTGCAATGGTCATGACACCAATAAAGGCGTCGGAAAGCATTACTTAAATAATGTTGATACATAATTACATATAAACTGGCAATCCTTATAAAAATACAAAGCAAATGTGGTGAGTGTTGTTTGCGAGTGCATGGACATACGAATGTAAGTGAGCACCTGTTAAAGGGCGCCTCATCAGGTTTGGGCATTGCCAACAAATAAGCATGGAGTGCAGATCAATTGGTGGCAACAGTGTCTGCATAGTATAAAATGCCAGTGTTGCACAAAAAGTGATAGAAACATAAAACTGAAGGCCCTGCGCTCTTCCCTTCAAGGGAGCCGCTCTTTGAGCGAGAGTGAAACACACGCATGTATACCCAACATAGCACGCATCGCTCAGAATGTCACTTACCATGGTACGCGACTTTGGTTCTTCATAGAATGCAGAGGGTGCAATGCCACCACTGGAAATTTGCCGCAAAGCAAAATAGGAATAGAATAAAAAAAAAGGAGGTGGGGCTCACACGAACACAATGTGCTTTCTTGGCTCTGGCACATGGGAAAATGCAGAAAAGGTATGCCACTCATGAAAATTAGCAGAGGCAAAGAGTAGAGCGTTAACAGTGTGGCCCTTGCCCCCAGGTGACATAACAGGGAAGTTATACTTGTTCTAGCTTCTCCACCAATGAACTAAGTATAAAAATTCTTTCAGTAATATTCCCTAGACAGTGCCTCACAACCTCCAGTCTGCAAGTGTGTGAGGACATGGAGTACAAGAGGACAATGTGAAATCGTTCAGCGAGACAAAACACATTATAGGAAGAGACGTTGTGGTCAGGACTACAAGTGAATGCACTTTTGTTCACTCACTGGGGGAAAAAAATGGGCGAAAAAAATAAGTACAAATAGGTGCCTACTTAATGGCAAACCCCGCACTAAAACGACACCCTGCTACATTACTAACGGCTGATCTGACACACTACCACAATACTGGCCGAATTTTCTTCAGTGCCTCAGTCGCGCAACATACTGTCTTGCATTGATGGGAATGACTGCATAGGTCTCTTGTATATTCACCTTGGGCTGGAAAAAATGGGAACATACTAATACTGAAATTTTGTTTAATGGAAAGATTTGCACATGTTCAAATCAAATAAATGTTTATTTACAAAGCATAATTTTCTTCAGCAATTTCAAGCAGCTATACACAATGTTTATCTCAAAACTAACCTGTGCAGTTTTAAAACTTTCCTCCACTTAGCACATCACGTCAACTTTGTTCGAATGGTTCTTTTAAATTTGTCTGACCCATCAGAGGGACGTTGGTTCCAAGATGACATGTGGTGCTCAGTACTTCTGAAGTTCCCCGCACAAACTGTGCACTTTGAACAAAGTGCTTGTGGCTGTGGCAGCTTATCCAGTGGTGAGGAAGGGCAGAAGGGAGGGCCTAAATGGGGCGAGTATTTGGCATAAGGCCATGGCCACTAGGCATTTAGATTATGTAAGGTGACCACCACACATGTAACATCATTACTACATCCACCACTTGCCAACGTGCCATAGCTAAGTTGCGCTAAATGTATGGGTGGTGCTACCTTGTTAGAACACACTAAGCTAGCATGTGACTAAAGAGATGAAAGTGTGACAGTGGTGGTATGCTAAAAATTACAGAGGAAGAGCTGAGCCAGTTGGTAAGTATTCATACTAAAAAGACAGGGCGTGCAAACACGAACACAAGAAAGAAGTCATGACACCACAAACGCCAACTAACAAGTGAAGAGATGCACAATGGCGGAGAAGAAAGAAGGCACGAAAACTTATCTGCACATGCCCATGCAATAGGCGAACCTATCAATCCTGCACGTGTGGGGGTCTATGTGAAAGATAACTGTTAAGGCATTTGATTTCATTTTTATGCAAGTAAATCATTGGTTGGCGCGCACGCATGCACCACCACTATTATCGATATGCTAGGCCTCAACCATCAAATGCGTTTCTTCATACTTGTGCCAGCACAAAATCACGCATTCATCGAATTTTGGCGTGCACTTACACTCTTGACAATGTAAAGATAGATTAGATGGTGAGCCTCCAGTTAGCGATCTCTTATGTTCCAATGATCTCTGGTTAATGCAGAGGCCCGTCTGTCCTACGTAGAAGCGGCCACAGCTGAAAGGGACCTTGTAGTACACCCCACTTGTACATCAATCAGTGAATTTGTTGGTGTGTTTTACGAAACAAATATCGGTCCACTTGTTGTCTTTTACTCGGTCATTCTTTCTCTGCACAGCGGCACAAATCTTACCTAGCTTATTGGCAGCAGTGAAAACAACATTAACGCCGTATCTACTTCCTACTTTCCTTAGCCTGTGAGATACACAATGAATATATGGTATACCTATGACAACACAATGAATGTACGGTATACCTACGACACGTTTCTTCCCATTGCTTTCTGCAACTATGCTCGGATTTAACGTAACTGACGTCTTTAAACGTTCAGCCACAGTGGCCACTGCAACACGTGATAACCTACATCTAAAAGACGCGCAACCTGTGCGCTAAAGCTATCACTCCTTTTGTGCTCACACGACTTGGTAAGGGCAGACTTAAGGCAAGAGATGGCTATACCGTTTTTTACAACCTTCGAGTGCTTTGGTGAAAAATTTAACAGCGGTTTTGAAGATCTAGGAGAATACTGCTTCTAGGCGAATACTGCTATCTAGGTGAATACTGCTTGTGGTGTCGTTACTTTTTTTTTGTGTCCGTGTTTGCACGCCCTGTCTTTTTAGAAGGTATGCTAAAGCTGTTGATTAATGTCTCCCAGGTTCCCCAGTTAAGTATAATACCATGACCAGGAGTTCTCAGAATTTACCGGCAGTTCTTTCTCAAGTTACTTATAACAGCAATTGGCAAGGTATTAACCACACATTGCCTACTTCAGTGAGTGGGCGACGTTGTCCTATGTTGTTTAGATTTTGATGTGCAGGGGTGTTCCGAAACAAAAATACTAATAATTTAATGAAGTGAGAAAAGTCTTTACAGCACTGTGCTGCGATATCACAGCTTGCGTTGCCAGGTGGGATTCAGTACACCCATGTCACACAGGCACTTTTTGACTGCCATCCTGATGATGGCCTTTGAAATCCTCCCTCTGATCTTCCCACACACGTTCACTGCTATACAAATTTGAATGTCGTACTTATACAATGTACTATTTTTAGTTACGTTATTATCGAATTCGCAAGTTTCATGCGAATTGTCAATTTGGCAATATTGGGGGAGCTGGCTGCAGTGTTTTTGTGGCATGGGACTGGTACCTACTATTGTAAGAAAATAACTTATTTTTACAGGGTAAACAGCTTTTGCTGACTTTTCCTTCAAGTGCATTCTTTCCTTGCTTGCTAGTCCAAACATGTTGTTAACGAGGGTGTCCCGTCAAGTGGAGATGATAAAAGTATTTGTATAAAGTCCCTGATAAATTATTGCATTCAGTAGAAATGTGGTTATGTGAACAGCTAAATTGGAAAAATTATTTGCTGAATACAGAACTTGTGACCAAACTTGGGGGAGATACTCCTGCATATTTAATATGAGTCCTAAAATGGAGGTCTCAACTGATGCTTAAAGGTTAATAAAAGAACACAAATACTTCTGATCTGTGGAAGGCAAGAATTATGCCTTAAGCAGGTTTTTAAATAAGTGTATGCTAGGTTGTCTACCAAAGATTGCACAAGTGACCTGTACTTGACTTCATTTAAAACTGCACCAAACATGCTATTGTTTTATAGCTGCTTTTGCATCAAATGCATACATTCATTTTAATAAGTACTGTGGTGGTGGCTCAGAAGGAAGATTTTAGTACACCTATATACTGCACACCATGGCGTTTACTTTTACCATTTTTGCAACCAAGACATTCGTGCTCATATCAGATTTTTCTTGCATTACATTTTCTACACAACGTAGCTGGTTAATTTTCTGGCTGTTCAATATTCATCACTATTAGTTGAAACTTAATTCTACGATTCTACATGCCAAACCCACACCCTGATTATCAGACATGCCAAAACAAAGAATTTTAACCCAGTGAGGTTGCTTAACATGCACCCAAGTCGAGATACACAATGGCCTTAACATTTCCACATGAATGAAATGTTACCACCACAGCCAGGATTGAACCCTTCACCCTAAGCTAAGCAGCACTACACCATAGCCACTAGGTTACGTTGGCAAGTGTTTACTACTGTACAGAGACCCATATTACACTTCTTAGACATTGAAAACAATGTATACAATCAAAATACTCTACGCTCTGCGTCAATTACAAATGCATTTCTTGAGCTGATGACACTGGCCATTAAATTTCTGTGCAGAAAACAGTAGTTTTCTTCGCAAAGCAACGTGCATGCCATGTGCCACAAATCAGAGGTATCATCATTCACGCAAATTTTACAACGCGGCAAGCGTTATACACATCTTTCTATTAAACACCAACTTTAAGATTGAATGTATCTGTGCTCAAAATGTTCCGATACCCATTTTGGTGCACATAAGGCCATCCCCAACAGTTAAAATCAATTTTAACTGTTGGGAATGGCAAATGAAACCCACACCCTCACCTTAAAACCAACCCCATTGCTGAGAGAGAGAGCTGGTGGTTTGAGGTTAGGAAAGACTTATTTCTTTAACCCATAAGGGCACAGCATGGCACAGCATTGTTGGAGGGATGGGTAAGGGTAGTGCAAGAAGTGATCATAAAGGAGAGGTCACCCCCTTGAGATACGAGTACGCACAACACTGAGCGCCAGGTCGCGTATCTCTCTCCCCATTAGAAAAATGGGTGGGTGCTCGGCGGCATTAACCCCTCGACCACCACTGCTAAGTGAATGGTTCAGCCTAAAACCACTTTCGAACTTATAAGTTCCTTTCAAACTTCAATTGCCTAGTCCTGATGAATGCTAATATATCTACAGCACAAAAGACACAAAAAAACTCAGCAAGTATAACACAACACAAGTGTCCTTAGATGGTGAAAAAAAAAGCATGTGCAACAAGGCACCGACAGCATTAAAAAAACCAAGATAAAAACCAGCAAACACCAAGACTGCTTGCTGACCAATCAATACATGCATCCAAGAAATTTATTTTGCTGTGAAGCATGATACTAAAGCCTTACTTATCCCTTTGTCTCCCCCTTCTTGATCAGGTAAGCCTCAGACATCGGACAAGCTTTTTAATCTTTGTTCCTCTAAAACACACGTATGGAACCAAACAGAAGGTTACACCCACACGCAGAGCAATGTGACACCAAATGAGATTGACACGAGTTTCTTTACTCAGGAAGATTAAACGCAACTATTCACCACATTTTTTTAGACCACTTGCTAGCTAATGCACGAAAGCACTACTGCCGGCTTATTCCATTAGGTACTGTTCTCACTTGCAGAACTTTTATCATGAAGTTGCACCCACTTGGTGAGTATCTCAGCAGAGTGATGGCATGTGCGAGTTGCTAAAGCAACACATCAATCATACAACCAATTTTTTTACAAACTTGTCGCATAAGCTTGGTTTCACTTTGAGGCATAAACAATTCATTTCAATCCAAATCATCTTACAACATTTTGTTTCCATCTAACTTTACATCAGCCAGCTGCCACCACATGTCACCACCCTACACATAATGTTCATGCCCACAAAGTGATCAAAGATAAACCACCGTATGGAGGTAAGCAAGGTACCATTGTAATAGAATTGATATGTTACAGGGGCAAGTAAAAGTGAGAAACTTGATATATAAAGACACATTTGTCGAGTTCCAGTATGTCTTTATTTAGATTAAATAAAACAGTACAAGAACTGACATTTGTAATCATGGAACACTGCTCTCACTCTTAACACTAATACTCTCAATGCATGATGCAACTTTCACTTTGTTAGCTAAGGTGTGAATCTGTCAAACTTTTTTTTTTTGTGTGGTCTGAATGCAATGCCATATAAACCCACTGCTGCTAATCGTTTCGTTCTTTTGCCATTTCTTGCAGGAAAGTTTGCATGCCAGCATCAGCAGACTTGATCACAGTATTGATCGGCACAAGCAACAAGCCTCACAGAAGGAAATCAAATACTTTGTTCTTCCTTGTTTCCTCCAAAACCCTGATACTGCATTAACACCAAGCCGCATCAAACACATTGCGGACACCTGCTTAATAGCCCCTTCCAAGTTGCTCGAGCAAGATTTCACACCATAAAACATTTCCATGTACTTAGGCATGTACAGTTCATATACAAAATTAAATGCTAGTCGCTATTCCACATATCTTCACATAAGGTTTTTGTAACAGATTGATGTGCCTGTTATGTACACCATATTTTACAGGATGTTCCCAAAAAGACAAGAGAGAAATGGGGGACAGCCCTTTAAGCAAAACAGAAATTGCAGGACGAGCAACCACATTTGAAAGATCAGTGGCTACCAAATAGGCAACCAAATGACCTGCTTGGCGCCACCAACAAGAGCGAAAGAACCAAGCAGAACAAGATGCAGAAGTAATGCCAAGCAGTAGTTCCCTCCAACCCAGAGCAGTACTGCACAAGTTCCAGGATCACACCTTGCACTAAATATAACAAAGTCTAGACACAGCATTTAAGCAAGGTATGCGCACAATTGCGTTAAAACGAACGCAAGGTGCAGTGTGTTCGTGACCAACAGGTTTGTTGCCGAGAGCTTTGGCTGAATCTAGACATTGCAGCATTAAATGTGACACACAACTCACTAGAGGGGGGAATTGGGGACTACACAGGCAGGCATATCTTTACCTTCCACACAGAATATTCAACAACAGGCTTTTTTTATTAGTCTGAACACAGAAAATGGGATTTCATAAAACAACATCTTCATCAAACAAGAAACAATGCAGAAGCTAGGGCGAAAATGAAGGGAGGCAGCACAAGGAGGAAGCAGACAGGTGTCAGCAGCCTTATACAGGTAGCAGCAGTTACAGCAGGATAATAAGAGCCTTTGCACACGAGTATGAGCAGATAACAGCGATGGTGCAAGCGTCTCTCCACGCACTTCCAATTGCCACTTCCAATGCTAGTTCATGCAGCACAGCTCTGTCTTGCTCTTCTCCCTGCAGCTCTGCATGGGAGCACTGTCACACAGGCACCCAGGCTGCTGGCTAATGCTAGAACAAAGCACACTTCTCTGTCCACAGTCTCTGTAGCACTGGGATGGCAGTCTCGCTTGCTGCTTGCCACCGGGCCATCACCAAGCTGTGTGTTGGTCGAGGGGGAGCATAATGGCTGAACGGAGACCTTTCCCTCCAGTCAGCGGCGGCAATGTGGAATGCATTTACTAGGAGACCACTCTCTATAAACGTAGAACTATCAAATGTTTATACACACAGGAAACCACACACTAGTGTATCAGCCTTTCCCAGTGGCCAGATTGCAACAAAGCATAACAAAACACAAAACGAGCAGCAGCACACACAAAAAAAGAAAGTGCTGCCTAAAGCTGAGGCAAATGTCTCAAAAAAAAAAAAAAAAAATCAGGATACCAGATGTCAAGACCTGGGTAAGAGTGGCCCTTTATCTCTCTCTTAAAAAAATAGGAGGCTGTCAAGCACAATTGTCTGGATCTGTGCCGTGGGCCCAGTTTACTTGACAAAAGTGTTGGTATTGGCAACCTGCCGTTGTGCTACCCAGGCTGTGAAGACATCCCTGGAACAAGAGAAGCATTTGCTTTACATTCAAGATACCAAGTACTCTGCATGTTATGATTTACTTCTTATGGCTGCTTTATGGAGAATACCCTCCAAATAAGAACTACACATTTTAAACTTTATAGCACAGTACCCCTGCACACCCTAGATGTCAAATGCTTCCACCAGCTGGGCAAAGAAGGCTCTTAAACTGGTAATCTAAGCACTCATTAGCCAAATGGGGCAGCTAAGAGGGCAGGTATAAAAGCTTTTTGAGTCACTATGTCCTATCAAGTGAATCAAGCAGCATAGAACAATCAAAGTTATCATCGCCCTCGACTGGAGCATGCACCCATTTCTACACAGCATAACTAAGCATAGCTCATACTATTCTTGCTGCTGTATGTTTGTGTGTCCACTCTGCTAATGATCGAAATTTTGGTTTAGCTGTATGACTCATGGCGGATGCTTTATGAGCTTGCCGTGCTACTGGTTTTTCATATCAAGTGCTTGTGTGTGCTGCTTATAGGTAAAGTAATTTCAATAAATGCAGAGGAACAGAGATGAGACAGCAGTCTTCGTAAAGTGTGCTCACCTGCAGTGTGAGACGACACACTCGCTGCTGCAGTACTCTCGGTCCCAGTCGTGCGACTCAATGGCTGGGTTGGGGCAGCCGTTGCGGATGCATCGCTGGTGGGAGGCTCCTCCAGGCATATGCCCCTGCTGGTCCATCATGCCCCCACCACTGGAAGCTGGGCTGGACAGCGAGGGTGGAGGCTGCAGATTTCAACCGGCGCAACACCCCTCAAAAGGCGTGCCACAACGACTACACGCGCCTCGGGGGTTTCCAGCCGTCCACGCCGCAGCAGCTCCACTCAACGCGTCAGCGTGATGAGGGGCGGCTAGCGGCGCCACGCCTCCTCCCACCCGTGCACGCACACATGCATCAGGCACCCAGCTAGCAGGAACCAAAGAGCATGCTATTTTTGTTCATATTTAACCACGAAAAAAAAATGCAGGCATACAAAACAGAAGTGTTGTCCATTGATACAAGCCACCATTTTCAGTATTCCAGAGCAGATTTTGAAGATTTTAAACTGTATTGATGAACGAATGATCGCTTTTTTTTTACAATAAAATCCAACATATTGTGTTCATCAGTAAAACAGAGGTAGTGGCCACTGTTTTTGTATAGCAGCCTACTTCAAAAAACAATAATGGCTGATTGCAATTGTAATAGTGCATTTCAAGCATGATTTGCAGAAGCCGTTTGATAACAAGATATAAAATTAAGCAGCACACAGCTATTACTTCTAATGAGGGCCAACAAAAGACTGGAATTAGGTTGTGCTACACCACACCCCCCTGAACAGGGCTTTATCTTGATGCAACGCAGCAAAATGCAGGTGTATATGTATTTGAGCACCTCTCAAAGGAGGAGCCCAATTTCTCAGTATTAGTCTGGTCTAGTCAATACCTTCAATAAAGCTATTACATAACTAATTTTCACACAAATTTTTACGACACCAGAAACATACACAAGCTCATTAACATAATAAGAAGGGACACAGGCAAGATCACAACGAAAAGAACAAAAACCACAAGAAGCCAAAAGAAATGAAAATGCACTACTCTGCAATTTGAGAGCAACCCCCATGCATGCAGAAAAGCTAGAAAACAAACAAGGCTTCATAGGATGGCACACAGTTGCAACCCCACAGCCTTGGGTTGCATTTTAATGTCTAAAGTATACTCACCGCTGACATCAGGTCAGCAGTGTAGGATGGAGCGGCCACTGAGGCAGAAGCCATCATCATCTGCTGGGGTGGAGAGTGCTGTTGCATCATGGTCTGCTGAGGTGGCTGCTGCGGCATCATGGAGGGACTCTGTGCCATTGGGTGCTTGTAAGAAAAACACACAACCAGCAAGCCTAGTAAGCAGCAGCACCTAGCAAATGGATACAGGGAATCCTTTTCATAGTCACAATTGACATCAATATCACTGCTTTTGTTTAATATTATTCTGTTGCAATCTTCAGGGAGAAAAAGAAAAGTATACTTTAGAGCAAAAGAAAAAAAAAAAAACAGTGAGAAGACAGCTTATAAATAGAGAACTGATGCTCTGGAATATAAAGCCCATACAGGGGCTTATGTTAAAAAAAAAAGAAAGAAAAATGGAAGGAAAGAAGGAATATTGAACCATAACGATAGAACTTGCATAATAATATGCAGTAAAAGCTGCAATAATAGTTCACTTAAAGAAAAGACAGTCTGCACATATAAACAAGTGAAGGTTTAAGGACCACGTGTCAGTTACAGTACAGAAGCTCTCAACATGAAAAGCAGTGAGCCATAGTGTCATTTCACAAGGAAGGAGCTCGAGAAAATGAGTGCTTACCATGTTGGGCCATACCTGCTGCTGCGCATTAAGCATGCCCTGGGGTGGGCTCATGGCCATGTACTGATTATGTGGGGAGCCCCCTTCCATGAGCGAGGTCAGCAACGGACTCTTCTTCTGCAGGGGCGACAGGCTCCCCTGGGGTGGTGAGGGCACGGCACTTGACGAACTGACAGGCCCACTCGCGTACAGCGTGTCCGAGTGGTCAGCAGCGGCCTGCCACAAAGTATTCAACCTGTCTTCTTGCCATTTCTATGTAGCAAGTTGCCTAGTTACAAAGGAGCCTTTGTGTGCATTTAAATACCTGAATAATTCAGCCCCAGTAACCACGTTAATTATGACCACCGCTGATACAAAACTTCCCACCCTGCATTAAACAGTGACAATATAGCAACAAGTGTGATGTTAATGTATGTCAAATTGATGCTGATCATCATGATTTGCAGATTTTAGTGGTGCAAGGGCCAGGTCTGGCCAAAGAGTGTTAAGAGAATTGTCAAACTTCAATGAAATGGTGAATTACGAATAGTAGATTAAATATGGCTGTAGGCCTAAAAAACAGTTGCAATAAAGTGTGTAATAGATATATAATTCTGAAAACAACTATTGAGACATGATGTGAACAAAGAGATAACAGCCCTTGGCAGTACCATTGCATCATCAGGGCCCTTGCACGCAAGGGCATGGATGTATTGCTATACGAGAAGCTACCATTGCAACAGTGGCCACACAAAAAAGGCAGTGCTACGAATGAGGGTGCCTTGATGCCCGCTTCTGGGGGCGCGCAGCGTGCATTGAGGCACCCTACTAAGAATTTCTCTCTAACGCCATCTGGTGGCATCAGCAAAAACCAAAATGCCACGCCACGTCACCGCGTTTTGAACTCAGATTGGCGGACGCTCACGTGACCTGCCACACGAAGCGTTCCTCCTCACCCTTTCATCCTTCACTGCGCTCGTTCGCTCTGCTACGGCGAGGCACGCCGATGCTCAACGAACGAACGCACACGACGCGGCACGCAGGCGTTCCTCCTCACCCTTTTATCTTTCGTTGTGCTCGTTCGCTCGATTACGGCGAGGCACACCGACGTAAACGCAGAAACGAACTACATGCCTGTCCGAAGCATTTTGGTACCACCAGACGGCCTTGACTCGTTGATCATTCACCAGCACAGCCGGTGAATGGTCAGATGCGCGCGCGGCCTAGCTTGCACGCGTCGCGGTGACGCTGCGTCTGTACAAATCAAATTCGGGAGCAGGTAGAAGCGGAACATGGGGGCGGCGCACGTCAGCGTCCGTCACGCGCTGAAAATCGTACATCCGTTACCTAGGCTTTTATTTCTTCCGTCCCTTTTCTTTTGCTTATCTCGCACCTGTTCACGTGGCACTGAGTCAACGACAATTATGTTAGCAATATGGGCTTGCACTGACCGAATACCACGGAGTTTAGTGGGCGCCGCCAACATTGCTTATCAATATTCACAATAGAAGCGATAATAGTAAGTAACAAGTCTGCCGGGAAAAGGCGGTATCTGAGCACAAAATCACGAACGCGAATGACGGCCGATGCTGCTCTGGAAGCGGGCGCAGGCCACGCTTAACTTGATGCGCGTAACATAGCACTGCGTAAAAAGCAAATGGAAAGTATATCTGGGCGGGTTGGCGAGCCAGTGTGCCCAGCGGAGGAGCGGCGAGACGAACTGCGCATGCGCGGCACGCTGCGAAAGCCGACGTCTTTACATGTCTTTACGGAGCGAGCCGCTCGCCCACTCATTTCGTCTCCTCAGCGAAGCGCGCGCAGCGGGCGAGCGTTTTCCAATATGGCAGACCCCAACACAAGCGGAGGCGGCATGTCATCGGCGGCACCTCCAATAAATCTAACAAAATCTAATAAAAAATGCCTTTCGCAATTCTTTTTTTATTCGGCAGGTGACAAAGCGAAGCCTCTGCTCAATCGACTGTAACTTCAACCTTGTTCAACAGGTGGCGCAGCAATGCGCTCCGCTGAAACAAGCGGGACGCCGCTCAGCTATCACTCTTAAAGTCCCTCTATCTAATCACTATTCCTTTAGTACTGCGCTCCGTTGCCCTCCCCGCTCGCACCGCTGGTTCGCAAACCCACCTAGCTATTACTCATTAACGTAGCGCAAGCAACACGTAAAAGGACACTAAAGGCAAATATTAAGTCGACGTTGATTGTTGAAATAGCGGTCTAGAAACCTCGTAGTGCTACTTTTGTGCCAAGGAAGTGCTTATTTTGAAATAAAATCACGCTTTAGTGGTCCGCATAGCGTTAGCGCACTTCAAATCACCCGCCAGAAAGCGGTCTCTCTCACGTCACTGTTGCCGTGCCCAATGTTGCCCGCCTTACTGCGCGGCGGCGTGCACCATTCGGGCATCCGGCAACATCACATGCATGCGGCATTTTGTCGAACTTTCTGTCAGAGCGACTTTCGCGAGCGCGCAAAACACACGCGGCAGTACGCGATCCCGAAACTACCTCTGAGACGCGACCGCGTGAGCGAAGCAGGGCGCCGGGCGAAGCGCAGTTCGGCGAAAACAGAACCTTTGAACCACGCGCGCCGTTCCCCATGGCAACGCCAAAGAGGTTCTTTTGTCCATGAGTCAAACAGAAACGAACAAGCAGAATTTTATTACGTCTTTTGATGCACCGAAGGTTCTTTTTTTATTGTAGCTAGCTTGATTACGAGTGATTAATTGTAGTCGGACTCTCTCACGTCATCGGGATCATTTCCAAAATGTCCGGCTCGTGGCGCTCATCGTGTGGTATATTTAGCTTAATTTCTCGGTAAGTAGGGCACTGCTGTTGATAATATTTCCGTTTTAGACGTTGTCATACATTGAGCTTTCACTCTGACATAAATTGTTATTTGCCTTAAGTGTCCCTTTAAGTGAGGCGTCTAGGGCTCGCGGCATTCTCGGGATATCACTTCGGAACATATGTTAGCAAGGTTTCACGATACCACTGACGCCGAATACGTTCGGTGTGCGTGGGCTCCAACGGTCTCGCACTTTGCCAACTGTGCTAACATAGCATACTTGTGAAGAACAAAACAAGGCCTGCATTCACAAATACGTGTTACGCCTTTGTGAATGCAGGCCCTGCTCCGTTGCCAGACCGGCGCGGAACTCGCAGCACAGTCACGGCGAAATCTGGAGGAGCGGTCCTTCGCGTTTCACATGGTAGTTTATGCGATGCATTTTTCCTTTAATATTCGGAGCCACTAAAGCATTAAGAGAGCATGCGACGAATGCCAAAGAAATGGCCTCATACCTTAGAGACAAGGCTCGCCCGGTAGGCAGCTAGGGCCTTCAAGTATTCCTTTTTGGCAGCTTCGGTCTTCTTCTTGTACACGTTCTTGTGGTCTGCTTCGAGGCCGTCCCACATGGATGCCACTATCTTGGAGACTTCGCCAAAACTGGCGTTGGGGTTCTGACCCTTGATGGCCGCTTGGGTGTCCCGGAAGAACAGAGCGTACGCCGACACTGGCCTGCAGAAGACAAGTCGCTGTCAGCTCGCACTGTGCACGTCACAGCCGTCCGCATAAATAAATGAGGAAACGTTGTGGTGGGTCACACAAATTAGAGTTCGCGATATGCTGGAAAGAGCGATTTAATTAACGAATCTGGATAAAAACTACGAATCAACAGAGCCGCTAGGAAATTTATTGGTATGATTAACCTCAGAGGTCCACAAGAGCCGTATACGATGCTTTGAATTCCTTATCTGCACTTCTAAGGCAGTGCTAAACCTCACGACTGTGGAAGCGGGAAATAAACTATGAGGGAGCATAACGTCGCGCAGCCAGCATTCGCAAGCCAACTCTCTGCGAAGCAATCTCTTTCGCCCTCTCACTCTGGAAAGGTCGGTCCAACACGCAACTTTGCGCTTGCTGGACTGGGCCCACAGTGCTCCGTTCGTGGCAGATTTTTATTTAATCGACGCAGATGCTTTACCGACTGCTCCACGCATATTTTCCTCCCGATGTACTTGTGCGACTACAGTCACCCATCGTAACGTACACAGTTCCTCGTTGCAGCGTACGAGGCGGCAGCTACACGTACGTCGCTATCAAATCTGTTTTTTTTTTTCGTGAAGGCGAGCGTAAAGCGCGAAGGCGGCAAGACAAAGCTTGGCCCGGCACATGATCATGTCGAGGCAACTATTTTCTGGTTCCAGTAATGCTCTCTCGTAATTTCCTTCACCCATGCTCACCGCGGCCACAGCTGCGACAGCTCTGCTACTGGGCGCAAAGGCGCGCAGAGTCGTCGAGACGTAAAGGTTTCCACGGGCTCTCGTATCTTACACTAGAGGTGTGCACGGGCTCCGGGTAGCCCGAAAGCCCGAGCCCGACCCGGCCCGCGGGCCGGGCTCGGGCGGGCCGACGTGTTTTCACATCGGGCCCGGGCCGGGCTCGGGCTACTTAGAGTTTTATCGGGCCGGGCTCGGGCCCGGCGCAAAGCCCGACTCAAGCCCGAAATATAGAGAATGAGCGGGAATTGTTTTCCAGCACGCATACAGCGCCTTTTCCGCGACCGCCCTTTACCGTTTTTCCTTTCAATTTACTACTTTAAACAAAAGGGGAGCAGGTAAAGCACTGCCTCTGTTGCACTCCGACAAACAGAGAAGTAACACCACCTGAGCTAGTGACGGCGTCACGCGACTGTTCGCGTTAGATTTAAGGCCAAATCCCATATGAGTGAAATTGTACGCGACAGCGACGAGCGACCCGACGCAGATCGCCTTCGTGCAAGCTGACGCTTGCATGGGCATACCCCATACACGTGACGGCTTTGGCGAGCGAACTCCATTGTTGCTGGCATGAGGCCGTCTACTTGTATTTTGTAATCTGTGTAATAGAGGCTGTTCGTCGTGTGTCGTTTGATCATATTTGGTATGCTCAATAAAATGCCAAATTACCGGAAAACAATGTTTTGTTTTCGCAACGAACCTTCAAAAAGCCGGGCCGGGCCGGGCCCGGGATTGTGTTTTCGTACGTCGGGCCGGGCCGGGCGGGCTCGCAGCCCTTTGCCGTCGGGCTCGGGCGGGCCTTCGACAAAGTCAACGGGCCCGGGCCGGGCTCGGGCTCGGAAATACGGCCCGTGCACAGCTCTAATCTACACCACGGTCTGCGGGACCAGACGAGGAGAGGGTGAGGGAAAAGCTCTGCAAAGGAAGTGCCCCATATACGTACCGAGACCCGTATGCGGACAGCGCGTGCTCTCAACTTAGCTTGGTTCTCACATATTTAGCATACGGTCACTGAGAAAAAAAAAATGTAACACTAGCCATAACGTGTTATATTTGTGCAAACCAGTGCAAAACTGCGCAGCTGCACTAGCCAACAAAAGGAGACCATCTGGTTCAGGCAGGGCAGCGCGGTCTGCCGAATTGGCCCTTGCCCGAACGGGAGTACGAGGTGTGGTAGGGGACACTGACTTTTGAGGTTCGTTGGGGTCCCTCTTCTTCTTCTTCTTGGGCATCTTGGCCTTCTTAGCGGTCTTGCCTCCGTTGTCCATGAGCGGCTCGGGAGAGGGCCGTTTCACGCCCCCGACCAACTGCGCATGGGAGAGGGCACACAGTGAGAGGCTCAGTGTCGAGATGAAACAGCATACTATTACGGTCACACCGGTGCACAAATACACGGACTGCCTATGGGTCACGACTGAATATAACGATGAGCTAGTATGTTGATGAAACACCTCTACGCGCAATAAATAAATAAATAAATAAATAAATAAATAAATAAATAAATAAATAAATAAATAAATAAATAAATAAAAAGCGCCCGCTTACACGCTGCGGCTGTGAGTTGTCAGTGCAACAGTCTATACAAGGCTTGAACTACGGAAGCAATCTCGCAATAGCGGTGCACTGCCTTCATGCTGCATATCTGAAGCCATCTGTCTTGCGAGATGGAGTCGCGCCGCGCCCTGGCCTTTAAAGGCTTTCAAGAGCTGTCGAAGCAGATTACGGCCGCTCTGTCAATACTCGCTCCCACAGCTGCCGACAGCATGCAGAGTACAAAGGGGGCCACCGCCACTGCGTAATGTTAGGCCAGTGGGCGAGAAACGCTTTGCTCCTAGTAATCTTCGCAGCTGATTGAATGCTTCCTCAATGAAACGTTCCGTCGAATTCCATGGATAACAGAAATGTGGCGTATTTAATGCCTAGCCAGCTACACGTTCAATTGTAGCCGTCAGTCCTGCAGATGTCTGATGCACCTCCGCTGCCGTTTTAGCAGCAATACACGCACTACGCACAAGATGGCACAGAGCCCTACTTTCATTTGTGAATGCGAATGACAGATGCACGCCGTAAAAAGATGTCAGGAGAAATGCGCATCGCCGAGAGTAAGAGCCCCACCCACAATGTGCAACGCACGCAATAAAACGCGAGTCTGGGAGCAAAATGAGCAAGCAATTGCTATGAAATTTGCAATGAGAAAAACACGGAGGTGTCTGTTACGAAAAAAAAAAAAAACAGCTCACACGGTATATTATATATTATATGAGCACTCTCTGCTCATATAATACAGCACACTTTGCACGCCAGGCTTCACGTGCAATCCTCAACAGGCCAGAAATGAAGGGGAAAAAAAAAAACAAAAAAAGATTATCTAAAACAAGGGTAATGGTATTAAAAAAGCTGCTACCTTTTAAAGATTTTTTTTTTCAATTATTACTCAGCCTCAAAAAGAATTCGGTATAACTGCTCTAAACAACAACGACAACAACAACAAATAAATAAATAAACAAACAAAAATGATTAGTACAAGCGCAGCAAATTTCAGAAGTCTCAAAAGTATGGCCTCGACAGGGAGACGAGCGCGATGCGCTAAAAGCGTGCACGAGGCACGCGCCACAGTTCTGAAAAGGCTTCGTCGGGAAGAACACGCGCACACCCCGAGACAAGGCCACATGCAGAAAAATTCGCGAAGGCGTATTTAAAATTAAATGCTAAACAAGTTACGTGACTCTCCTCGACATCGTACACATCCATGTGACGACGTATAAGCGAGCGTCGATCATTAAAAAATGACGCACCTGAGACAGAGGCGTGCTGTCGTCACTATCCTCGCTGGTGGTCTCCTGACCCGGCGAAGTGTGATTAGAACCAGGCGGGGAACCGCTACCAGCAGACCCCGCCCTGGGCGCTGGTCCACGCATCATGCTGGGAGGGCCCATCAGAGCACCTTGCGGCGGAGGCGCCGCCGGCGGAGATGGGTACTGGCTCATGTATGGACCATCGTACGACGACACACTGCGAAAGCGGGCGCCATGGTTAGATTGTCCAAAGCTGCCTCCAACAATGCGCAGGGTCCTACCGTTTCAGCACATGTGACAGCAGCGGGCTCATAGGACGCTCCGGCATTTCTTTATACGAATCCATAGTCGCCCTATACTAGGATCAACAGCTCGACGTACAGAAGCGAAGCGAAGTGTGGTTTTGCTTACGCCGAACAAAGATACTTCTCAACGGTGGATACGTTTGGAACAGTTCGTTATATGGCTAAGTGTGGCGCCACAGACCACAGGAGATGCACGCGCTCGCAAGCTCGCCGTATAACAGCGCTGTGTTTGAGACATCATTTAAGAAGTCCAGAGGGGGTGTTACATTCAGGGGGTGTTACATAAGGGGTGGGATTACAAATAAAAGACAGAGAAGATTCAACTAACACTGCAAATAAGCCAAACAGCGAAGATTAAATTAACACTGAAGTCGATAAGAATATGAGAAAGGGCGATAAGAATATGAGAAACACTTCCAGAAGTTTTCATTATTTTATTTTCAAGAGCAGCTGAAAAAGTGAAAAACACGGAAAGTTAACAATAGCTGCACCCACTTTTGCGACAGCCGCCCTTCATACTGCTTTCCAAGCACGTTTTGTTTGAAAGATGGCGGGCATGACGCTTTTGGACTCCCGAAATTAAATATGGCGCTTACAGTGCACAAAAGCATAACATATTGATATTTGTAGTTATTACTCAGGCATAACTGTTGTCGGAACTCCCTTTTATTTATTTATACATCTCCCAGATGGGAAAAAATTCTGCGCACCAAATTTCTACACGCTTCTGGAAGTAACAATTAACATACTCATAGTTCACAGTACATAGACTTCCCAGGATGAGCTCTTCATTTTGCCATAAAAACTAGGTCAAATATCGGTTGTTGTTCGCTTGAAGATCTGATATCTCTAAATATCTAAGATAACGCAATGCAGGTTTTTTACAACGATTACAAGAAAAACACTGGCTGACAACTGCCGCCAGGGGGTGGGGGTGGGGACAGAAAGGCACCGCGCACTCACCAGAGGACGCTACGTCGCTCTCTTCTAACAAGTTCTAGAAACGTCGCTTCTAACCATCCTTTCTAGAGCTCTAACGGCCCATCGGCATCGGTTGCTAGATATACGAAGAATATGGGACGCGGACGTGCGTTCCCCGTCTACTCAATCTTTTAGATGCGAAGCATCTTATGGCGGACTTCAATCCGGCAGTGGTGTGCGGCGTGACCACCCCTACTGCGCCTGCGCGAACCCTCTCAAAACACCTCCTCTCCCACTTCCCCCTCTCCAACTTCCCCTACCCTCTCCCATTCCCCTTCTCCCTCTCCACTTCCGCTCCCCTCCCCCCCTCTCCACTTCCCCTCTGAAACGCGGGCTCGACATGCCGAAACGCTGCTTCGCATCGCCTCATGGTACCCTTTAGCGGAGATGGTGTGATTTTCGTCTCTGGATTAAAATCAACTATACATTTCTTTGCATCAGGGTTCACCCTTCCTTTTTTAATGTTATTTAGTGTTTAGTATAGCTTTTTAATTGTTTGTTCATGCTTTTATGTTATAAACAACTGGGTGACCAATACCCTCGCGGGCACGAGCCAGTTTTCCTAGGCTGCTACAACAATAGCAAGCCCAATGCCGATCTGGAACGCGCGTCCCAAAGAAGGCGAGACGCGCCCTCCAGGCCGACCGTGTCCAGCCATATTCCACCTAATCATGGCCAGAGTAGAGTGGGGTCGCGGTCACTTCTGCTCTAGCTACGGCCCAATCTTGCTTCTTCTGTCCCCTACGCTGCACTGCTGTCGCATATCGAAAACTTCAATGTTCGGTGCTGTTGACACCGTGCAATGGAGTGTTCCGCATGCCACAGCAGCGCCAGAACGCATAGCCTAGCGGGCGGAAGAAGCAAGATTGGGCCATCACCGGACTAGATGCCAACGTGACGCGCGCGTCTCTCGACCTTTTCACATGAGAGAAAAGACGCCGTCATGCTGGGCTCTGGCACGGGAGTACAAAGCCTGACGTCACAGCCTCGGCCGTGCATTTTTGGGGAGTCACGCCTATTTAGCAAAGCCCAGAGAGGATTATGGCGGCACCCAGGGAGCCATCTGTGAAAAGGTCTATAGTCAGTCCACGACATGGTAGTCAATGGCAACGCGGTCGTTCTCGAGCGAGCGTCTCATATTGAGACGTGTGCTTCAGACGGGGAGTGGGCGGAGGAAAAACTTTATCGGGCGATCGAGTATGGACCCTTGAAGGGCCCTCGTTACGCATATGTGTCCAGACCGCGCAGGGCCATGGCAGTGGCGCTCCGGTTCACACAGCGAAGCTGAGTGTAAAGCCCTAACCACACGTACGCGTTACAACGCGTCAGCGCCGAGTCTATACGCCACGCAATGACGCGTTGTAACGCGTACCTGTGGTTAGGGCTTAAGACTTGACAGGGGACGCGCGAGCGCGCCTCGTTTTGTTCCCTCCTTGCGGCCGATATCGGCGAGCGCCGCTAAATGAATAAGGTCCCTAGATAAAAAGTTTACTTGAAATTTTCTTCCATCTAGGGACCTTTTATCTAAGCTCCGTAGCGCCCTTTGGTCAGTGAACGGTGCTTATTGGCACCGTGCAATGGCGTTTTCCGCATGCGACAGCAGCGCTACAACATACAGCCTGGCGAACGAAGAAACATAATTCTGCCGTGGAAAGACTAGAGGCGAACTGCGTAGTGTTCTTGCCATGCTTCTTGCGCGACCGTGGGCGATTTTTTTTTTATCTAGGGACCTTAGGGCGAAGCGGAGGCAAGCGCCACGGGCAGAACCTGTCAGGTGGTGAAACCGTGCATCGAAACAGGCTGAGAGACTTCTGGGAGATTTTCACATGATTTTAAACCTTCGGACTATACAAATACCACTGTATATTCTATTGTCGCACTGAACATTTTTTTTTTTTCTGCCGCTATCCGTCAGACCTACGCTACGTCGCTCCTAACCGCAGCGCCCTAATTCGCCGAAGTGGGAGAATTGCGCGAGATGACCTCTGCGACCATACCCTCCGATAAGGTACAAGCTTCACGGGCTTAGAGTTTTCTATAGTCGGGTACAACTTTAGAAAAAAGGAGAGGCCCCGCCCATATGACCGAAGCGCGGCAGCCGATTGCCTCCGCGGCAAAGAAATAGTCCCGCTTCTTCTCCTTGAGCGGAGGCACCGGCCGTCCGGCTCGTGACGTCAGTCTAGAGCGCGCGCCCATTGGTGGAAGCGCGTGTGCATCCGCCTTTGAGGTGCAAATGCCGCTTTTTTCTAAAGTTGTACCCGACTTTTTTTTTTTTATAGAATAATTATTGCAGAAAACTACATGGAAAAAAGAAAGCAGTAGCGTATATATCGGGATGGCGCTATACTTTTTTTTCAGGGGGTTTACGATTACATGCCCTAGAGCCTCAGAGATCACAAAAGCATGCGATCTCAACGGCGAGCAATCTCGGGGTCTATGCGACATTTTTCCGAGTTTTCTACTGAAATCTGCTGTTGTAATTGTTTAGCATATCATTTACCGACGAATGATGGGCAATATTTTTCTTTATTACGCGGCTTCATCAGAAAAGCAAGCTGCACCATGTTTGTTTCGCTTTGATGTGGTTGAATTCGATTTGTGCAAACACGTGTGAGTACACACACAGAGATATATTAGTACAGAGCTGTACTGTGTGGTACAGTTATGTTGGGCGCTAGCCGTACAAAGTTACTTCTTTTGCACTGACAGCTACCGCACTCACTTGTGCAATGATCCCTCCCTCCTCCTTTACACACACACACACACACACACACACACACACACACACACACACACACACACACACACACACACACACACACACACACACACACACACACACACACAAACGCGCGCGCGCGCGCGCTGAAGAAAAAAGATTTCGCCCAAGATATCAGCCGCAATACAAGCATATCAAGAACGACCATCCTTTGGAGACTACCGATGAGGCAATAAGCTTCCGTGACAAAGGGAGCGACAAGACGAACGGGAACTTTGAAGAGTGAGGTGCTACTCGAGTTGTGGTGCTAAATGTTTAACGGATGTGCAACGTGTAAACATCATTTGTCTTATGTTCAACAGAACTGCGTTCTTTGACACTAAGGTACATTCTCGTGGTCAGTGCTCGGCCTTTCACTCCCGACGGAAAAGCCGCGTGCTGCAACGCAACATTGGAAAGTTTACATCGCTGAACGCCAACTCTTCGATACTCTTCGATACTCACATGCTGTAGCGCGAGGGTTTTGGAACATCTAGAGGTTTAAATCTGGTATTAAAGCGCGCGGGAACGACAGTGTGAACGATACAGTGCACACAACATGTTGCTTACACAGAAGCAGCACAAGGCGTTCGGTGAAAAAGCTAAAATAACATTTCTGTAGCACAAGTCCCACGATCTGTGCTGGGTAAATGATGGCATTTTAATGGTCGACCAGCAACAATAGGTTTGAATTATGCGACCGTACAGCGGCGCTCGCATGACTGCCACCGCGACAAAAGCTCTTGCTGGCTGCGCGTTCGCAGCATACACCGTGTCAAGGCTCCGGGTGCTGGCTGAAGCGAGCGTACAGAGAGGCGCCAGTGGGTCACCAGCAAATGTGGTGGTGGCAACGCCGTCTCCGCCGCCTAAACGTCGACACACGAACTCGCTGATCGGTCGAAGGATCTGTATCTCGGAAATGGCACCACGTTTTACGCGGTAGCAGCCCGCGGTTTGACGGTAGATGGGCAGGAAAAATACACGATGACATCGCGTCAGCGTGAAGTGGGCGCCTGGGAAACTCACAGCGGAGCTAGTCTAAAACGCGTACACCACAGCTCACAAATCTGTACACCCTGTTGGAGTGCAGAGTGGGAGAATCATCGTACACCCGTTGCGTCGGTATTGTCGGATACGAAAGCACGAAAGGTGCACAGTTTGAGCAGCTCACCTGCAGCCACCCAAACAGCTCTCTCTACACAAACACGTGTGTGTGTGTGTGTGTGTGTGTGTGTGTGTGTGTGTGTGTGTGTGTGTGTGTGTGTGTGTGTGTGCGTGCGTGCGTGCGTGCGTGCGTGCGTGCGTGCGTGCGTGCGCTTCGCACGCAAGGTCAACCCCATGGTGTCAGAGGTTTGTAAAGCTGCAGGCGCGCTATGTGACGTAAGCTAGAGCTGGGATAAAGGAACCGTGCAAAAAAGCGATGTCGAAAACTACTGTCGAGGGAGGCGCTTGGCCGGCAGGAAAAGGAGGGCGCATTAGTTGCGCGACACGTCGAAATGGACGTTTCGCAAAAGGGGCGTAGCCACGAAAGCAATACAACTGAGAAGAAAGACAGCCTGAAAAAAAAAGAAAAAGAAAACCCGAAGAGATGCATCGCAACGCGCCAGCGAGAGCTGGTGTGTTCTGTGCGAGTAGCATTCAACTAGACAGAGAATAGGACGTAGCGGCTTCGCCTTGATGGATAGAAAATGACGCCAAACGCCGATCAAGTAACGACTAAGGCGTGTGCTGTGTCAGTACAAGGGCCACACCACGCAATCAAGTGACCCGGAGCGAAGCAACGGGGCAGTGAAGCCGACAAAGCAGCGATGAGAGCTTACGACCAAAATAACAATAAAAATTAATACATAAAAAATAAAAAGTCCACCGTCATGCGCAAGCTACTACTACTCCACTAGTGTCCTATCCGCCTTATGAAACGTTAAACCTTACCAAAAACAATTAAAGCACAAGCTGTCATTGGTCTGATATCTTGCGCGCCCGATCCAGGCATGTTATGGCCGCAACACACACACACACACACACACACACACACACACACACATATATATATATATATATATATATATATATATATATATATATATATATATATATATATGTATATGTACATACACATATATATATATATGTGTGTGTGTGTGTGTGTGTGTGTGTGTGTGTGTGTGTGTGTGTGTGTGTGTGTGTGTGTGTGTGTGTGAAAGAGATTGAGAGAGAGAACAAAGTAATGAAATGATAATGAGTCAAAGTCGCCACACAATCTTGCAAACGACACCAGATATATCCTGGCGCTCAAAGGGATTGTCCGGAAACCGTTGAATCTGTCGGGTGTGTTATGTGTTTCCGCACGTGGAAAACCCAACGATGATTTTTCCAATCCGATTGGAACGTTATATAGTTTTATTCAGCCTTCTTTTTCATGCATACGAAACTCGCACCAGATCTCCTGATGAGTGGCAGCTGTTGTCGCATGACATCAGATGGGACCGTGCATGGGAGTCTCGAGGCTGTCTGAGCTGTACTTTGTTGCGCAGTTTGCTCGGTGCTTTTTATTGCTCAAGTGTATGCCTCGCTAATTAGACAACCGTCACTAATAGGGCCCTCTCTGCAGCAGCTGCGAATTGCTCTTATGGTTTCGAAGGCGCTTATCGTGTTTGGAGATGGACGTTTTTCCGCCTCTGATGCGGTGTTTTGTCTTGGCTATTTCACAGCAGTCTGCACTGGTGTTTCGTGTTCTCTCTAATAATAACTGTTGGGGTTTAACGCCCCAAAACCACGAGAAGGTTATGAGGGACGCCGTAGTGGAGGGCTCCGGAAATTTCGACCACCTGGGGTTCTTTAACGTGCACCTAAATCTAAGTACACAAGCCTCAAGCATTCTCGCCTCCATCGAAAATGCGGCCGCTGCGGCCGGGATTCGCTCCCGCGGGTGTTCTCTCTACAGTTGAAAGAAGCAAGCACGAAACCGGCAGCACGTGACAGACGACGGCGATGAGCATTCGGTGTTTCGTGACGATCAGCAGTAGGGCGCTATGGACCCGGCGCTTACCTTGCAAGTGTAAAGAGCCATGAACCGCGGCGCTCACAAAGCGTGATCTCCCCGATAGCAGCACGCTACAAAACGCCAAAATCGTCACCGGTCAGGTGCTTGCGCGTGTAATTTGTTACATCAATAAGAGCTCATCCGCATTTTAAAATTTGTGCGCTGAAGGGCACCGTAGTTCAAGCCTACGGTTTCAACACGTGTCTTCATCAACGCAAACGCTTGAGGCAGTTGAGTTACTGATTTTATACGAAAGCTGCCAGCCACATTTGTGAAATCCTATGGCGATAACGGCTGCGCATTTCATTAATTTATGAGCAGTTACCTCCTTTCTTTTTTTTTTCTTTTCGCGAATGTGGAACGTTCATCCAATAGCGCCTCGCATGAATGGTCAAAAATCGTGGGCACCGCATCAGGCATCCGCTGCCGTACTCGCAGCCTTTCACCAGTAGTACGCCGAAACCCAGCGAGAGGCGTACGCTCAACTCGTAGCACTCCTCTGCATGATGCGCCGAGCACAGCCTTGAGTGTTCCGACGGATACCTGTCAGCGCAACGAGCGGCGGCAACCCACTTCGCCCGTAGGCTCTTCTCGCCAGGAAACTTGTGAAGAGTCACGTAGGGTGAATCCCTAACACACCCCAGAGTACAACAGGCCTCATCATTAAGCGTTAAGGAACAAACCAGCTTGAACGGAGCGCTGAATTCCCAGGAAAAAAAAACGGTAGCTCTCTTGCAACCTACACTACGTACGATGCAGCATCATGGCACGACCGCCCGGCGGTCCGACACAGTCCCGTGTGATGTCAGTCACGCTCACTGTTACCAGCGTGTTCTGTCGTTCACGAGGAATTTTCGAAAAGGCTGGATGTATTATTAATTTCGGGATTTCGGGATTAATTACGCGCTCGTCTCATCCCTGCAAGCTGGCTAAGAGTATACAATAAGACACACGCTTACTTCTACGACAATTTGTTTTCATTCCTAAAACGACCGGACAATCCCTTTTATGTCTCTGTACACAGTCTGACATTATTGATTTGGTGTGAAACATCACCAACGTCCGGAGTAGTGGAGCTTCAGAATATTAAAACAGCTTTTGTGCACGTTGAACATGAAATAGTCTGTACAGTAAGGTACAGGCATAATCGTAAAACACCAAAGTAGAACCTAGACTAGGTCCACAACCGAAATGAAAGAAGGCCCGTCGCTGTCAATTTCACATGCATTGAACATATTAAACGACGATCCGCACAATAAAGCATCGTTTCTAATTCGGGCAACCAACATGCTGATCAGATGTGCAATGTCCCTTGGTGTAATCTCAAAAGTAGATGCAGCTAAAGACAAGAGTACAGGAGCTGAATGATATTTGATTCACTGGACGTGGCTGTGCGGTATATAGCATTTAGAGGAATATACCAACCCCTGCCACTAATAACGTGGTGCGTTGCTTCCACAAAACACAGAAAAATATCTGGACGAAACATACCAGCGAGACCAGACGGTAACGCATTAGTCTGTACTGTCAATTCCTTTCGATTCCTGCTGTCTTCCACTCATACTCTTGCAATACATTACAAAGCGCCGTCAACAACAGCACAGCTATATAACAGGCGAGCGAAGTGCAGTCACAGTGCTACTGAGGGAAGCTGCAGACACGCAGCGTGGCTTGCACCATGTGTGCAAGTAAACCCTACAGGTTCCAAGCTGTTTCTACCAAGGAGTTTCTTCGTCAAACGGAAACGACTCATCTTGGCCGGTGGCAGCCTCGTCAATAAAGCCTAACAGTTTACGGGGGCGATCATGTGAATGCGCGTTAGGCTAGTGAGAAAAATCGTACTTGCATGACAGCAATTCCTCGCAAAGGAAGTCTCCTACGGGTCACCACATTTCACAAATACAATTCGTAGACTTGGTGGCAAAGCAGTGGGGGCATTATAGCAGGCTGTAGTGCTATAGTTTCGAGGCGCGCAACCTTCGGTACAAGCAGCAAAGCATAGCGATGATTAGCAATGGGCACAAGGATTCGTCTGTATAAGTAGGATGTGTAAAAGGTATCGCCCAGAGACACAGCGCTCTCTCTCGATGGGGCAAGGGAGGGCACTACAGGCGACCATGAACTCCAGCTTGTTGATCGATCCTTGCTACTACGTCGGCATGGACAATCAGAAAATTTTAATTTGAAGAAATAAAAAAATTCCCACCTAGCTCTGATACCCACTATACCCGGTGTTTCTACAAAGACTGCGTAAATTTGAAACAGCCATTTTGAAATAAAGCGGCGGTTTCGCTTGAGAGATGCCGTGAGAGGTGACGACCGTGTGGTGATGAGTGACACATGGTAATTACTCGATAATTAAAGCATACGTAAATAACCTTTAAGCTAACAAGTTTAGCGGGCTCATCGTAATTGAGAAATTGAGGCGAACTTTTTGTAAAGGCCATGTCACCTTATGGATCTGCTAAGTGTGATTACCCGCGGAACACTGCGGCACAAGCATTTCAAAGCGGCCGCACACGGCTGGGGGGTGAAAGCGAAAAACAGTCTGTGCGATGCTGACGGAGCCGTTATGTGACGTCAGGAGCCACGTCGCATCGAGTGGTGCAGTTTTGGTTTCGAGTGCTTTGCCGGTGCGAAGTCGTCGTGCCGCGCATCCGCAGGTAATCGCATATATATTTTTTTATTGCGATAGCAATTATATGGACACACTCAGCTGTTTTTTGCCGTCGGCGTCAAGCCACAAAGAAAAATACTTTCCGAAGCGCGGATTCGAACGGGCGACCCCTAGCTCCGCAGCGCACGGCGTTAGACGGCTCGGCCATAAACCGTACGTCCCTCAGTATACTAACGGCGTGATATTTATATACACCACTTACCGCTGGCGGTACGCCGATCTCAGTGGCATTTCAGCGTGTTCTCTGCATTACCAGCGGGATGGCGCGAAGGAGTTCGTCGCCCAGCTCGTTGCGATGCGCGCGCTCTGCTACCATACGTACTTTGCCCTACAGCGCGTAGTCGACCGCGCGCGCACGCAATTGTCTCTTGATGGGGGCGGTTTGTTCGTCTATTGCTTTGATTGGAAAGTTTGCACGATGTTACAGAGCTCACGATTGTCACTTCGCTCGCTGCAGAAGCCGCGTTTGCGAAAGGAGCGCGATGGTCAAACACAAGCAACTGTGACAGTTACATCGCGCTCGTCTTGTGTATACCTGTGCGTTCGTTTCATGCGTCCTTCTTTGTGTTTCAGCAACGCGCTTTAAGTGTCGAGCTGTGGACGCTGTTAAGGCCCGAACACACGTACGCGTTGCAGCGCGTCAACGCGTGACTTTTTGACGCGGCGTCGCGCCCTTTCCCTATGGGGAGAGAGGGCGCGCAGCTTCGCGTAGCCGCGCGCCCTCTCTCCCCATAGGGAGAGGGCGCGACGCCGCGTCAAAAAGTCACGCGTTGACGCGCTGCAACGCGTACGTGTGTTCGGGCCTTTAGTTCGCGCCCGTCTGTGCGTGTTTTCCTCGTGCGTCCTTTGGACTTTAGCAGCGCGCTGCGCGTTTCGGGCTGCATGCCGCTCTTCCTGTGACATTTCAATTTGTTGCTATCGCATTCCTTGCTTCACCCTTGCGGCGAAACTGTGACTTTTTTTTTTTGATATCCAGACGCTGATATGGCTTTTACAAAAACATTATTTCGATTTTCCAATTACAATGAGCTCGTACACTGATTAGCTCAACGGTTAACATTTTTTTGTTAATGCCGGACCAACTACCATATATCACGCATTATCAGGTGGCTGTCACGACTGACGGCTTGTCTCCAACGAAACTTTTTTCAATGTAGCCATTAAAAATATATATTTACTGCCTTCGTAGAAACACCCGGCATATACGGATGACAAAGAACGGTAATTGAGCGAAATATATCCAGTAAAGGGCAGACGCCACACATGCAAAGCAATGCATTTGTAATTTAAATATCCCACTAATATATGCTGACACCGTCCGATATCGCGCCAGGAAACTGGTACTTGAATCATCTTGAAAGATAACAAGCGCGCTCCTGTCAACGCTTGATAACACCCGGCGCATCCTGCCGAGCTCCGACATTAGCAAAGCGCGTTCCAAGCCCATGCACTCAGACGAATGTTCGAGCCCACTCATTCTCAGAAAGATGAGATGCTATAGACACAAATGCCTCAAGATGGGGAGTGAATTCGCCTGTGCAAAATAGTGACCTACTAAACATTTATTTTTTTTTCTCGCTACCTATAGGCTGTATGTTATACGGCGCTGTTTTTGGCGCACAAAGATTCAGCGCTGGCTGCACATAACTTATCGATAGGCTACGTTTCGTCTGTACCGAAGGCTACGCGATTCGACGTTCGCATTTCCTCCAAATACGGCTGGGACATTTCCGCGAGTGGCGAGCTTGCGCTGCCTCGTTCGAAAGTGACTCGGTTTCGCGCATTTCGTTAGGCGAGCATGCGGACATCGTCGGGGTGCGCAGTCCTCACCTTGGCTGGCAGAGGCCGGACCCACCCCCCAAGCAGGCAGGTCGCGACTGCACGGATGTGGCTGAAGGGGCCGATGGCCCGGAAACCCACCTTTGTAAATGCATGGATGGCGGTGGCATGCCCATGGCGTGGTGATACATGTCAGGGGGCCCTTGGGGCCCCGGATAGGAGTGTGGCGGTGGCTCCATCATTCCGCCCGACATAGGGGAGCCCATGGCTTGCGCCATGCTCGTCTGCGGAGCCATCCCCGGCTGCACGAGAGACGCACCGGATCAGATTGCAGAGGCGTAGGCATCTCATGCACGAGCAAGCTATGTGCGCGACACCATGCACCTCAATAATGTTCTTTATTTTTCTTTTCCAATTCATAAAACAACCTTAAAGACACCATAGGCCACGACCAAGCTCAAGTTTGCGTTTTGCTTAATCTGTGGCTGCCCTGTTCGTTTAACGGCAAACCGATATAACAAAGGAGGAAGGGAAAAATACATAGGAGATAGCATTACGTCACATAGCGAGCCATGACAGACGAACTCTTAGTGAAACCATTTCTTTCCCTTTTTTCCTTCGTTGTATCGGTCCAACAGGTGACCTTAAAACTCCACGGTTTCGCGAGGACTGTTCCCGGTTGTTTTATTACGACATCCATTGTAGGCACACTTCAGGCAAATATTCGCCGTGATGTTCCGGAAAAAGTGCGATAGCATTCCCGTAACGCTGTGGATGCCAGGGAAAGTGTGAGAGGGTGAGCCGAGAAAGATGGTGACGTGCGCTAGCGCCTTATGGTCAGATCGGCCGTGCGCGGCCATGCTGTCTGCGGCAACTGCAAAGGCTCAGTAGGCTGAGATGGCTGGTCGCTTCGTGTGCACCGCCTTGCTGAGCTTAGCGCTCGAGGTCGCGTTATTTCAGTGTCGGAGACGCGCTGAAGTGAGAGGAAACGCGACGCGCCTGTTCAACACGCCCTACTCTGCTCTGTTCATCACGCCAGCGTTATAACAGCGGGTACGTGTTCGCGATCACTGAGTGATCTGTTCGCTTGTGCGCACGAGAAACCACGCTTGTTCAATTAGTAAGCGAGTGTTTACTGCATTATATACGGCCGACAAAACTACGAAACCCGATTCCTTCAGCCGTATAATGCAACGCTGTCGCTTCACAGCTTCTACTTTCGGGCGAAACTGCGAATTTTCAATATCAATATGCAACTCGGCTGTCGAGCCGTAGCACTGCTTGCAGAGCTCAAACACGAAAACCTACCGTGCGCCCACGTTAAAATCACGTGACTGATTCGAAACTTTTGACTTTAATCGGGCTACGCAATGCTCTCATAATGCTCCCTTCCTCTGTGAACAGAAAGCATTGTCTACCCAACCAAGTCCACAGTTCACCTTTCAGCCCCCTTTTTGTGGATAAAGGAATCGTCCATTGTCTCGTGGCTGTTAAGAAAAATGTAGAACTATGATTACTCAAGATCCCTTATGTAAAGATAATTTTTGTTCGCTTTTATACCTCCCGCGTCGCCCGTATAGCAGCGAGTGTACCGGTGATAACGAAAAGCGTGACGTTATGCCACTCAATGACAAATGACAAAACGAATTGAAAGTGGAAATTATTGTTACAGGGTACGTTCCATGGCTTCCTCCTACTCCGCAGCAACATGCCCCAAAAAGTCATTAATTGAAGAATAAACTGTTCGCTTTTTGTTACTCAATAATGTACATAATGGGGATTTTCAGATTTTGATGTCCGCCACTTGCATGAAGCCTTGGTCTGCAAAGAATAACATTTCGCTCTCGCGTGTTGTTCCACACACCCTCGCCAATCGTCTCAGCAGTACGTGGTATACCCTCCTTGCAGGGGGCCACGATTCCATGCAACATTTGGTGCGCGCTATCAGCTATCGCTGTGCGTTTTCTGCAAGTTGCACCACAGACCTACAGGTTTCTCTCTCTTTTCTTGCGCGAACGCGATTGTCAGTTCAAGTACAGGAAGATCGGGAAGCTACACGCCGCTAAGCGTGCGTATAGGCATGTCACGCTACAACTCGCCCTTCAATGATGTCGACTCTCGTGCCGCCACTCGCTGCAGTACTCACCTGAGATCCGTAGACCACTTCCGCTGTGGCTGCCTCGTCGGGATGCGTAGGACCGCCCACGTTCTGCAGGTTGATAGGTGGAATCTCGAACTCCTCGTCCCCGAAGCTAGGAGTGTGAAATGTCTGCACGAGAATAGAAAGAGATACTGTTGCAGCACCGCCGCGGAAAACTCAAAACGTGAACGGCACGAGCAAGCAACAAACAACGTGAATAAAATTCACGTTGCCTAATCATCTTGCGTGTTAAGGCCGATGGAAGTAAAGCCAATGGCTCGACACGACCAACTTCAATGACTACGCTTTACTATCAAAATAGTGAGTTGTTGGGCCAGTTCGTTCAGCACCTTGCGTAGGGGAACGCAGAAGCGGTTCAGGAGAAAGTGCACAGGACAGGAAAGGCGCTCACTTGCAACTTATATTTATTATGAGAAATTTCCCACCACGAAAGCGTCTTTCCTGTCCTGTGCACTTTCTTCTGAACCGCTTCTGCGTTCGCCGACGCAAGATGCTTCTGTGTCACTGAACCAAACTTCGTTATTCCAAACATAAATGGCAGCGAACACAAGGCTGCAGCACGGCAATAAACCGCCAAGTAGATGTTTATTACCTTGACGGTAGATATTTTGTTGTAAAGTGGCATACGCAGACCTTGCGTGGCGAAGTGGAAAAGGTAAACAGGCAATAATCTACACACCTAGTGATGGCGACAGGAGGCAATGACGAGGCCGGTAGTTTTGCGCAATCATCAGCGGGGTGAGCCGCCGTGAAATACTGCCCCTGCTTCGATGGCGAACAAAGTCGTTTCGATCATCTCCGCCATTTAGACAAAGCAGCAGTTATGCGCACATGACAGTGCAGAGCATTCATTATACGCAAGACCATTGGCACGTCGCCTCCAATTTAGCTCCCGAGCTACTAGACGCGCCATGGAAACTCCCGCGAAGTCGGTCGTTCCATGGCGGCCATCGAGGCGAACACATTAAGCGGGAGAGATGGCGCTGTGCCCACAGCGAACGGAAATCCTGCACGCTCAAGGGCGATGCCCGTTGCGCGTCATTACAAACAGGTCTGGCTTGGAACATCGTATACATATTTATGCAGCCTCCGTTAAGTTTTACGATCCGCTTACGCGGCTAAAACTGCGCGCTCTTTTGACTACACCCACACCCGCCCTACATACCCCGACGCAGCACCAACGAAACTTGTGAAGCCGGCAGAGAGGGCGAAAAAAGCAGAAATGCTCACGAGTTACAGTGGCGAATATTTGCCTACTTACTCGCCATCTTGCCTTGGATCTGTAGACCAGCGACCTCAAACTTCGAAAGTTACACTAGCACGCCCCAAACGAGATGTCTACGAAAGCATTTCCCAAGTTTATTTCCTTATCGCTTCCTACCTCAAGGCAGAATAACGCAGTGTGAAAGGAAATTATCACTATTCGTCACATTATCCCAAAGTGTACCTTTAAAAATAAACTCATTCTATAGAGAATCTATAGCCGCAAAGTCCCCTCAGCATACTTTTTAGCAGGGGAGTCGAGCACCCCGTAAGTGCTAATTCGTCGCAAACTCCGTCGCTTAGAACAGACACTAACTTCGAATTCCCACGACAACAGATTCTGACTTCGGAGAGCCCCAATCTGCCACCATACAACCTCTTCGCAGAGCGAGGAAAATGGAAAGTACACGAGCGCACCCATGTACACAGACTGTCAAAAAATAAGCAAGCAATACAGGAACGAAATTATAGCGTTGCTGAGCAAAGCAGTACCTTTAAGTTTCCTCCGTCTTCGAAAACACTAGAATACCGGATCGTGTTAAGTACGCTAATAGAAGCACAGCAACCGCTTCACCATGTGAAACGGCAGAGGGTAACGAAAAACAACATAATAAAAGCTTAGAGCGACACGAAGTTGAGCTAGTTGGCACGGATCGATGATAAAAGAAGGTAGGCGTGCAAATCAAGACAACACAAACGCGTTTGTGTTGTCTTGAGCTCTTGTGTCCATGTTTGCACGCCCAGCTTCTTTTATCACTAAAAAAAAAAGTGTGTGTTGACGGGTGGGGGTCTTTGGCGAGTGAGAGCAGCACTTGTAGAACTCGCTAGTACCCGCGCTATTCTAACAACGACGGCGGGTGCCGCCAGTACACGGAGTAAACGCAGTTGCCTCCAGAGGGCGCCAAGCCCACGGTGTGGCTCGTCTTGATACCGCGGCGGCGGCGCCGCGGAGGTTGCACGGAGGGAAGGGCCTTCGACTGCCTTTTCGAGGATCATAAAAACAATTTCTGCGGCACAACGAAGCAATTCCGTTTCCATGGCGACCAGCAAGGGCCGTAAGTGAGGAGAAGAGATACAATCGCTGACCCCCTCTCTCCCTACGACGATGAGAACAGCCAGACCATCATTTACCCAACGGGAGAATAAAAAAAGAAGCAAGTGTGTGTATATATATGAGCGCCACGACGAGGTGCGCCAGGAACGGCTCAGAAATGCAAACAGGGCCGTTATTTATTCATGACGCTAACTTAACGATTCATTTTCGAAAGAGTATTAAGCTAAACACGAATCGCCGTCTCATTTCCTGCTGCTCGTTCATTCCTTGTATTCATGATGTGCTGCACTCGCTCATAAAATAAATACACTGGGGGAGGTGGGCGATGAGGAAAAGACAGGATCGACAGCAAGAATAAGGTACAGATCCTAACAACAACCTCATTAAAATAAATTAGAACCAGGCATAACTTCTTTTTCTTTTTTTTAAGATCTCGCTGAATCGATTCGACGAGAATGTTCCGCGCAGTTTCGGGAACTCCGAAAGTTAGCAAATACGTTTCGGTGAAGCTTTAGAGAGAAAAGCGAATTACGAAAACAAAACGAACCAACCATAAAGGAAATGACGGCTCAGTGAATCGCGAGAAAACGAAAAAAAAAAATGCTCCTGCAAGGGCGGCCGGTTCAGCGTTGAACAGCCTACCTTTGAGTTGCCTGGCAACGAACAGAAATATAAGCGAGTCCCGCTAGCTTCCCGCTTGCTCCACTCCTAACCTTCGTGACGTAAACAGAAACGGCAGCTGCAAGGACGCATGCCGAAACCGTTGCGTTGGTTGCAAGTACTACGTTGTCGGCAGATGCGTGACTACTATATATACATAGGCCCACTCAACGTCACGAATGTGTGCAGAATGGAATCGGAAACGGATAGTATGTGCCCGCTGGTCCAGAAAACAAGGTTGTGAAATTTATGGGCAGCCCGCGTAATAAAAGAGAATGTAGCAGTTTCGGCGTATTCGGCTCGCGTACGCGTATGGGTCAGTATACGAAACACTCGCGTCTCCAACAACGCCGCGCGCTATATACGAGAATAATTCCGGCGTTGGGCGGACCTCGCTAACGCCCATTAGGAGGGGGCAAACGAGCGTGTTCGTTAATACTGCCCTGGCCAAGCTATTCAGACTGAGCATAAAAATGCCGTCGCCCAACAGACCGCTGTTATCGTCATACTGAACTGCCAGCGCAGGTCTAGAAATTTTACATCGAAAAGCCGTGTCACGATAGGGCTGAACTGACGTGTTCCGCGTTAGATTACGTTATGGCAGTTTCGCCCGGGCAGCAGAGATGAGGACTATGAAAACGCTAACTTGGAGCAAACAGCGCTGCTAATCCCCCCCCCCCCCCCCCCCCAATCTCTTCACCTCTCTTTTATCTTTTATATGGCAGCCCCTCAACGGCATCACGCACGAAGGTTGCGACAAAACACGTTATTCCCCGCCAGTATCATTTGCTGTTGTATGTCTTAGGAGGCTAGCTAGAGATCATATGTGGTAGGCGTTCAAGCGTGTTCACTGTCTGGGGTGCGCAGCCTCAGCTATCCGGCCGCCTGGCTTGGCTGGTCTCCAACAGAGCCGGTGTACGCTTAGGCCGCAAACTATTCTTGTGATGATGGAGAAAACAATACTTTGGACAAAAAAAAAACGCGGTTTCTTCTTGTCACTTGCGAACGAGAACAGCGGGTACTGCAGCCGCTACAAACACAAAAAATAATTCCAGTGTTGAAGTGCCTTAACAAGACGACAATTAGCGAAACAAAGGAGTGACATCAGTACTTAGGACGAGAAGGGAACACCACATACACCCCGTCCTGCGGAGCCACTGCCTCCGATAGATAGATACTCTGGCGAAGAACAAGTAACCACTGCCTCCTCCCCTCCTCCTCCGCCCCCTTGCCTGCTCGCCAAACGAACACAAACGAAAACTGAGGTAAATACACCACGCTTGCTCACGGTTAAACTGGTAGCAACTTTCTTTTTCCCTATAGCAATCCCGCGCACAGGCTCGTTCATTCCGAACGACACCCACTCTGCTGAAGATTTGCTGCCAGAGGTCACGTTATGTAAGGTGATTACTCCTTATTTACAGCCCCACCCCCCACTCCCCTCACTTATATGCAAAAGAAGAAAGCGAGTTTAATTAAACCAGGGCAGATAACGGCCGAGTAAGTAATTTATTCCGAGAACCCGTAACAACCAAGGAGAAGCCACTACATGCGCACGAAGCGCACAGTGGACAATAATAATAATAATAATAATAATAATAATAATAATAATAATAATAATAATAATAATAATAATAATAATAATAATAATAAAAGAGCAGTCATTCTACACGCAAGACGTATCGTAGCTGTAAGTGAGAAACTTGAACAGTCCTGGTTTGCTGAGCTCGGCTGCTGTGACGATTTATTTCCTTCACCGTCTACAGCACACAACGGCGCTGCAGCAGGTGATCATCCGGGGCAGGCAACCGTAGAAAATGACCGGCGGCAGAAAAGCAGCACACAATGAAACTGGATTTCAGAAGAATGCAGGCAATTTCAAATCGCTTCCTCCACATCACTTGTGCCAGCAGTTGGCCAAAATGACCGAGAAAGCGCCACGCACTGATGACGAGGGATGCTTGTAGCTAGCTGAAAAGCCTCGGCTGTCTTTTGCTCTCGAGGCCTATCCGTCGAACACGAATTCAAACTGCCTTGCAGGAAGTGAACAACACAGCGAAGACAGCGGCCGGAACCTGGACGGTCTCCAGAACAATCCGTTTGCTCAAAACTTAAGCAAACTGCAAGACGCCTACCACTGGCAGGAGTGAAAATTTGTACTGTGGCTGTAAATGCAGTAGGGATTTCGACGCCTGCGTTGCATACGCAAGATTCCGGCAAGCGAGCCTCCAGAAGTCTCGGCGGCAGAACAGACACACGCCGATTTCCAAATGGACTTGCCGGGCTCGGTTAAAACTTAGCTAACAACTCTTTCTTCATCACTAGCAGCAACCGATTTCAGTATTGTGATAACGCACGCACGCATGCCATCTAGGGTTTAATTTATATGACCGAACCAGTAATTATTCAGCAGCACAGTACACGGGATGAGTGACTCCGAGTGTCCACTTAAATTAAGTAGATCCAATACAATGGTAACAACTTCAGCGAGTATCTGAAGTGCCGTTACACCGGCTCTTTGGCAAGCAGAATACACGACAGTACGAAGGCACACGCATATTTCGTTATGGTTTGTTTGCGGGGTTTAAGGTCCCACAGCGACTCAGGCTATGAGAGACGCCATCTTTCGTTATGTCACACAAAACGTGCTCTATTAGACGCTATACCTTCGAATATGATTTATGATGTTGACTTGTAACCCCTCATACAAATGTAACCCATGCATGCGTTGCGCCCTTCACGTCTTTAGCCAGGCGAACGGGTCGTGAACGCCGAGTCTGAAGTGGCTCGCGCTTGGAAGAAAAACAAACACGATAACTCAGCTGAGCGGTTTGGTGAAACAAGTCTGGTGTTATACATATCGTGTTGGTGCGATCTTTCGAGTGCAACATCTCAAGTAACCATCTAGCTTCTAAGCACGTAACATAAAAACACAGAGCGAGATAGAGGCCGTCACAGCTGACACACCAGATGATATTCAGCATGAAGTGCAGCGAACAATGTGTACATTTCAAGCGCGCTTTCGTTCTAAGCTCACGCGATAAACTGCACTCGAAACTCACGAAGTGTCACAGCTTTGCCCATGTATGAGTGTTGCGTTGTAGGTCTGATCCCACACCTGGTATGCAGGTAAAGATAGCCTTCTTTTGCACGCTGACAGTCGCCGCTGCCCGGCGATAATGATGGTGGTGATAGCGTGCCACGCCGCTTTGAAGCGGACGCGTGTCGTCTAACCCAAGGCTCCCACTGTGAACGCAGCTGTGAAAGAGCACGCAACCCGAGGCCCTAGCACAAGCGCATCGCCGATCTATGGAGGCCGTGTGGAAAAGCTGGCGAACTCGGCATTTGCGATCCAGTCGCCAGTGCAATATGGCGGCTTTCGTGGCGTCGCAAGCGCCGAGACAACACACCCGAAGAGGAAGGTGTTATTGCTAAAAATGCACACCCCCGCCGTGGGCACCCTCTATATGTTTCGCCCTGGAGGCGGATACCTCAAAATATTAGCGTAGCAGGGGACGTAGAATACCGCACACTCACCGCCGCAAATGCAGCGAAGAAAAGAAAGAAAACATGTCCGACGTTCGCCTTGTACATCGATGCAATTGAGCCTTGTTCCCGGATTCCATTTAAAACACACGTATTCACATTTCCATGCCTCGATAACAGCTGACGACGCGGCGAGTGCATCGACAAAAAAAGCGTAGGCACGGCAATCCAACTAGAAGCCCATCGCGCAGCTTCTAGCCAATGCTTTTAAACCCTTAATCCATCTTCTCCGCTAACCTTCACTGCCAGCCGAGCGTCGTTTGTGCGTGATGGCGATAGAGCGGCCTCAGCAGCAGCGACTCTGTGTTGGTGCCGCTCTCCTCTGTCCAGGTGACGCCCACTTGAGCCCCGGGGGCGGCTTTAGACTTTTGTGTTTTATAAGTGCAACTAGCGCGCAAAACCGGTTAACCGGTTTTAAATGGGTTAACAGGTAGGAAACGCAAGGCCACGCATAAATTTCTCTCCCAGCATAAAATAGGCCGGCGGCATTCTTGCTCAACACGATATTTTCTTTCGATTTCTCGGTCTCTCTCTTCCCATATACATAAGGTGTTTTTTTTTTTTTCGTTTCTTCTTTTCACGTAGACTTTCAGCAAACCAGGCCGTACGGCTGTGGGACTCTCGTGATATCTAGGACTTGAATAAATCTCGGCTGGAGTTATCTGCGCAACACAAACGCAACCACAAGTGTGTGCAGAGGTCCCACTTACAAAACATCCCTCGTCTGTATTCTTAAAAGGCAAAGCGTTTGCTCACAAGACCGCGTGGATACGTGAGAATAAGTATATGCGGCATACTAGGAACTCCCCCCCCCCCCCCCCTCCACACACTTTTTGTTTCTTCTTCTTTGTTTCATGAGCTATTTCCCGCAATGGTTCTCTTACTGCGCACGTATGCCGGTGTGTCAGCATGACCTCTCTTCGCGCAGCACAGTTCATGTTGTCCGCCTGGGTAGAAACTCGATTTACGTAACACCGATTCTAATGGACAAACAGTTAATGCAAACAAACACAGAGTGTGCCGTTTACCGCCTCTGCCCAGCACAGACACACACTGTCACGACCAAGGAGGCACAAAAAAAAAGTGGAGCGGGAGGGTGATGAGCAGCGCTTGCTCGCGAGTCGAATTACTTGTGCAGATAACCTAAAGTGCGTGAGCTCAACAAGAAGAGAAACCTTCCCGCAAGTTGTGGGAATACTAATTTCGAAGCAATGCGACACACAAGAACGGCGTGGAAAAAAAAAAAAAAAGCAATCCGTTCTGCCTGTCAACTCACCGGCTTCGGGTGCGGCACGAACAGTCGGAAGTTAAAGGCGACATACTATTCAGCAAATTAACGAAAAAAAAAGAGGGGTCCAACCAATTCAACGAGAGAGAGAGAGAACAACAAAAAAACAAAAATAAGAGAACGACCGCCCAATGCTTATTTATGAAGTACCCGAAATACAAACGACAATCCCACTGCAGTCACTTGACTATGGGACCCTCGCCTGCATAATTATAACCATGTACCTTTGTATTTGAAAGAAATAATAAACTGAAACTGAAAGAAACAACCGAACAGCGGCTGTCACCGCGTTGTAGTATACACGGTAGCCTCCTTATGGAGAACACAAGACCCATTGACTTATATTAGCCTTAACCGACTCATGCCGAATTCCCAGCATCCACGAGGCAAAAAAAAAAAAAAAAAAAAAAAGAAGCAAAACAAGGGAGCCCTTCTTGATATCGCTGCACTACGCGACAATGTGAGAGCACCGTGTTCCAATGGTGCGCTGTTCACTGTGGTGACAATGATGCATTCCGGAGATCCTAAACAAGCGATCGCTCATACACTCTACCGAATTGGTGCGACAAGAACTGCTTACGCGCGAAGCAACGTGATGCTTTAGCTTTTTCGTCTTCAACCACAAACGGCGGAACGCGGCGGCCTCACGCATGTGACCAGTGTCCGATCGCCTGGAGAGGCAGCTCCAGGTTAGGGCGCACTCATCCGGCAAGAGTCCGCACCACTAGCCCGCCAATCTCGTAGTGAGGCAATTTCCCGGAGACAGATACCGTAGGCCGGCATAAATGGCAAGGCCGCGGTGCTCCGCATTGCGCGTCATGGGGCATTCCGGGACGGTCGTTCAACTCTGCGGCTGCCAGGAAGCAATCTGCCTCTTATCTGACCGATCCAACAGGCCCCCCACACAACAGAGAAACGGCGCCGGGAAACACACAAAAGGAAGGACCTCGAAATAACGTCGTTTCTTCTCCCCGGTTTTACGCCGCCGGTCGCTTTGACTTTTTGTGCGCACGCCCTGAAAGCGGCAGGCCTCTCCGCCTCCCGCTCAATGGGTGCAGCGACGTCATCTTTTGCTGCTCTGCTCCTCTCCGCCAAGAATGAACGAGGAACACACACACTGACCGTCGAAGCGCGTCAGATTATATATATATATATATATATATATATATATATTGGTGACTCCATCCGTACTATAACGTTTACACGCGCGACTTGGTCGGCGTCCGCTGCAATGCCAGCCTTAAAAAATCCGGCAGAAACCATCAGGATAGCTGTCGACGTTAATGCGATTCACGAGACAGTGTAGCGAACGGCTACCCGTCCCGCCAACGCCGAATCGCGACATGTATGAGCCGTGCACTGCAGCCGGGTTCATCTCTCGCGCTTATAATTAGCGTCTTTCCTTGCAACAAGCCACTGTTTCTCTCTGAGCACGTTGTATACCACCGTCTAGCGGCGGCGCCGCGAAATCCGCCCGTGCCCCGTGTACCTTCCGACAATTTCGTCTGAACATTAATGACCTGGGCTCGATTCTTCCAAGTGCCAAAAATATGTGTAGGATCATTTTTTAACGTCTTCTAAATTTACTTTTTTTTTTTTTGCTGATGATGCTGATGATACCCGGTTACTGAAGCTGGCAAGAAAGAATTTGCGTAGAAAATTTAAATTTAATCAGCCTTCGCCATTACGCAAATAGTCAAAATATGGTTTGATTAGCAAACCGTAGCAAACTACCTTTAGCGCCCAATAATTTCCATAAATGTTACTTGCAGCGCCGCGATAGCAATCAATCAATGCAACCTTTATTTTCAAGCACATAAAAAAAATGTATAGCCTAAGTGGCCAGTGTGAAGTTCAATACTTGTATATACATATATATTTGTACATATGCATATAGATAACACTGTGCAGCCGTGCATCCCCAATTAAAGACGCCAATCATGCTGGCAGCAATGGCCCCGAAGGAAAAGTCAAAGGGGCAAAGCGAACATAAACGTGGAATAAATAAATAAATAAATAAATAAATAAATAAATAAATAAATAAATAAATAAATAAATAAAGAGGAAGCCTTCCTCCATTGGCAACTTTCAAAACTTCATCGGCAGTAGTGCGCCATTTTGACGCCCACGTCGAAAAGCTATGCGCACGAGAACCGCGGAACCGTTCGCACCGAAGCGTGCCGCGATGGGCCTACACACTGAGCCCACGACGTGGCGCGATTCCATCACGAGGGGTCGCCATCTGGCCGCCGCCGCCACCACCACGTGCGCCGGCAGGAACAGGTCCCGGCGGCAACGAAGTGGGTCGGCGGCAGCTGCCGCACTCTAATCGCTCGCCATGATCCAATTAACTGTCACTGGGCAGTGGCCACTCTGGCATGATCGATGTTGGCATCGCGCCAGATCCCGGTTACGCTGCCATATTGCGCTGCACGCATCGTCTGGTCGCTTCCATCAAAAAGACAAGGGGGGGGGGGGGGTAAGTTGACACTTGGCGGGGAATTGCAAAGAGGACCTCGGTTTGGTGATCCAGCGAAGCCCGCAGACCGTACATTTCACCATACCCTTTTCACTGCGCGGGGCGACAAATCTACAGCAGTAGCGTCATACTTTCTAGCTTTTCGAATCACGAATTCTGTAACTTGAGCGAAAGAGCAACAAAAAAAGTTTTTTTTTTCATTCAGAGTCTAAATATATATAAAAGTAGCAATCAGAAACGAGACGCAAGTTTCCTGCGTAAAATACAAGAAAGCTTTGATGGATTGGATATCACGTGAATGCATTCCTACGTCAAAACATTCCAAAAACAGCCTTAATACATTTGTGCGGCAAGAGGTTGCAGCAATAAAAAAAATCTAATGGGCAGATAGTGGCTTCGCGCCAGAGCGTGAAATTGGGGCCCCGCTGAAAGAACCAGCCACTGGAGAAATGGAGCACGGTGGGGGAAAAAAAAATCGCATAACAAGTCACACAAGCTTCGCTTACAAAGAAAATAAAGACCTATGAAAACAGCACTGCAAGAGCTCTGCTTCAATTACCCCCTCCTAACTTCCCCCTCCAAGAAGTGGTAAACCCGCTATGTGCAGAAGCCGGTTTCTTTATCCACGAGAGACATCATTACTGGTCATGCCGACCTAACAGCATTACCACTCTCCGCTTCTCTATTAACTGGAACTTGTTTTAATCATACTACGAAGCTCTGCAAACGTGGCGTAAAATGCGAGGAAAACGTTAACTAAAATAACGCACAGAGCATGCGCGATATGGCATCTAATCACTCCACAGCGATCACCCTAACTGTGTCCGACAATCCTTACCCAGAACGTAGACCTCCTTCCTGTTTAAATAAATAGAAGGTAAACCGCTCACGCACGTCTGTCCAAAGGTGGTAAATGTAATACGCTTCAATGAACTCCATTTCCTGCAGCGTCTTGGCTTTCCCAATGACGAGAAGCGTTGCTGAATGGGGGAGAGTTCAACCACACTGCTTGAAATGTAAGATAGGGTTGACGCCGTTGCCCGTGGAAATAAAATTCGCATGCTGACGCATCCTGACATTTACATACCGATTTACATACCGATCCGACTGCCGAATGTACTACTCGCCACAAGTGATCGGAATTCGATAAACTCTCGCGTCGCACGTTCAGCACTTTTTCACATGCGCAGTATCGTACGCGGCCGTTTTGGCGCACCGTGCTGCGAGACCCGCTTACAGTTATGAACTAGTTTGTCAGATTGTTTTGTTGTTGTTGTTTTTTTGACAGGAAGAATCTCGGCGTGACCACGAGATTCTTCCTGTCCTCGTTCCGCACTTCACGACCGTAATCGCTCCTGCTTTTCAAATTACGCCGCTTTTGCAAATATTCTGCTACCGCAGCGATCATAAATTGAGGGAGCATAAGCAGCCCGAATACAAGGCATGTCCACCGTCAGAGCGAAAAGTTCTAAGACAGTGCTCCCAAAGAAACTTCACGCAGGAGGCTTTATTCGCGTTACTAGGAGGTTTGCATGCCTTTCATGGAAGTCTATTCGCAGCCCCTGCAACCGCTATTCAATACATGCAGTCACTTCGACTTGGTCTTTCTCTTTCTCTCTTTGTCTGTCTGCCCCTCTCTTTTCATTTCTGCACCCACTCCACCTGAGTAGGGTAGCCCACTAAACTATCTCTGTTTAAAACAAACTCTCTGCCTTCCTGCGCATTCTCCCTCTATCTTCCCATCTGCTGGAATTCCGTTAGTATTCACATGTATGAACTTGTCCAACCAGCCACTTTTATGAAGAGAACCTTAACACATCAAAGTTAGAATGCTTTATAAGCGCTGCGGTGCATCGATGAACGCAACTTGATGGACGGTATAAGAAAACAATAAAATGGTCTTTCCCAAAATATACCTTGCAGAATGTATTGCGAGAAGGACTTACGTATGCATGGCATAGGTCGGCACACTCACTCATGAGTCGGTTCACTCAGACTCACATCAAGCCGTGAGTCTGAGTGAGTCCGGGTGAGTGATATTTTGGTGAGCTTGAGTCCGAGTGAGTCCGGCTAAGAAAAATTTGTCGAGTCTGTGTCCGAGTGAGCCCCAAGCCCAAAATGTATTTCATGAGTGAGTCTGAGTGAGCTCCACATTTCTTGCCGACCTATGGCCTTATTTACTCAACTTCAGCACTACTATCAGCCTTATGTCGTCTCACGTTTATGCTCACATACTCCAACGCACTAGCGTTCATGCGCCAGCTCAATCTTTATTGAGCAAAGGCGTGAGTTACGGACGCGGAGGGGAGGGGGGTACCTTGACCCCCCCCCCCCGGCAACCTCTTTCACGGTAAGTTCTTGACAAAAATACCTCGTGTGAGCCTCCTCTTTCAATGAAAAATGTCCTTGCTGGATTGCAATCACTGATAACTCGCATTTAGAGATACGGTATAAAAAGGTGCCAAGTACAGCACCGATTATGCGAGACATTGGTGTTAAAGAGAATTGACACATTGGTCGAAAAGGTTAATTAAACGCGAACGGACTCACAAGTCGACTCACTCCGAGACTCAGATCGAGGACTGAGTCCGAGTGAATAATATGGTGAGTGTGAGTCCGGGTGAGTCCGGTTGAGAAAAAATTTAGCAAGACTGAGTCCGAGTGAGTGCGGTCGAGGAAAATTTTGGTGAGTCTGAGTCCGAGTGAGCCCTAACAGCAAAATATATTCCATGAGTGAGTCAGAGTGAGCTCCACGCATTCTCCGACCAACGATGCACGGTCAATGCGAGTCAGCACAGTGGGCACTTTTCTTCAATACTTCAGAGCCGTTGTCGACTCTAGCCAGCACTAATGCGGGGTGCGATATCCGGGTACAAAAGTCTGGCGCTCTCTTAACGCTTAAGCTGAAAGACACACGCCCTAGCGGCAACACAAGGGCGTACAATCTTCAAACGCTGCAGGGCGGAAACTCCGGCCCCGACCGCCATCAGTCCGCGGCGCACGCTGTAATGACGGCGGCGGCCTACTTCTCCCGAAGCGGGATCGGAAACGTACAAAGCTAAGACTAATTCGTTTAAAACTGGAGAGTCGCTAATTGGGATCCACCCCCGGCTTAGCGGCAGGGCGACACACGCTCGATGTTATTCGGAAATGCGGCCCGGTCGGTGCGCAGTCCTAATTTCAGTCCGGGGTAAATAAATAAATAAAAGAAGGAACAGTGCGAATTCGAAAGCATTATTCCAATGGAGAGCGAGAGCTTCGACGAATGTAAGAAAGAAATAAGGCGGTGAGAAAAGAAAGGACCCTCGCGCATAGGCACCGATCGAATGTCAATATTTGAACAACGTTCCTCTCGCCCCCAATCGATGCTATTGAGATGACGCCGGCGACAGCACAGTGAAGCAGGAGAGAAGGTGGGGGGGGGGGGGGGGGGGGGGATTCGCGGGAATGAGGAACAGACGTTTTTGGCACAAAGCTATCGTCGCCTCGAGGTAACTATCTATTCGTGTTAACTGTCATGATTCGATCCCCGACGTTCCATGTCTCGCTTCTCTTTTTGCGATCGTACTTGCTGCAGCTACCGGGTCATTTTTTTGTCTCTTGACGCGACAGTATAGTACCCCCGCCCCCTCCCGCCTCATCAGGAATTCATTACGATGCGCCCCGCCCTCCGCGTGCAAAGCCATCCCTCCGGGTAATGAATTGCGTTTCGGCGCTGGCAGAATTGAGAAACCTGGACTCCAGGCCGCCCGGGAGGGCGCTGCACAGGAAGCCTAGGCCACCATAGCAGAAGAACGCCTTTATCGCTGGTGACCCCACACGGTGCAAATGTTACCTGAGAACTCCCTGCGTTGGAAGAGACGCGTGAGGAAACTATGCGCGCACAGCACACTCACAGCATGAGCACTGCACGAAATGAACAAACTCGAGACGGTCGAAGCTGCTCGATGCAAGCACGGCCATCCCACGAGTCTGATTTTAACTACACACGTGTCATTTATGGCTATCGCCAATTTTCCGCGAAAAACAACCTTCCGAGTGATGTAGCACAAATACTAATTGGCGGAGTTTTTACGACATTAGTTCCAATGACGTAATCCCAAGTAGCGGCATTGTAATGTGCCCACTAAACAATGCCAAACTCGAATATTTATAGTCAGCAATAAAAAAGGCTGGTTGGTTGGTTTAATGGGTTTTTAATGTCCCAAAGCGACCCATGCTACGAGAGACGCTGTGCTGGAGGGCTCCGGCTAATTTCCACAATCTGAGGTTCTTTAACGCGCACTGAAATGACCAGTACACGGGCCCCTAACATTTCGCCTCCATGGAAATGCGGCCGCCGCGGCCGGCATCGAACCCGCGTCTCTCGGGTCAGCAGCCGATCGCCGTCACCACAGGTCCATAGTGGCGGCAATAGATGGCTTGCATTGACGTCACTGAAAACGCCGTCTTGGAGCAGCATGTGAGGACGCTACATTAGCGATGTCAAATTATTAATAATAATTATAGGGACTGAGGTTAGGTCCACTACAAAAAACGCCAGGCCTGCGCTGAAACCGCAGCACAGTCACAGCGAAAGCTGGAAGAGCGGCGTTTCAAGAGCCCGTTGTAAGCTCTCTTGGGGCTACAATACAAGTACACTAGAAAGGTACCCACTACGCCATAAATCAAATTTTCGTGAAGTTGGGAAGCGCCTACTAAGCCATTATTCGTCATTCTGCGGAGAAGCGAGGCACCAGCTACACGTCTGTAAGGGATTATGTGCTCTTTTGTTGACGCGACGACTGATGACGATGAAGAATTACGGCTCAGCCCTTTGTAATGGGTTGGAAGCTTTAAACGGCCCACCAGTTATGTAATTTGCACTGGGTGACGCCCGGTCGCTATTTCCCTCTGCCGTCATGCTGTATAACATACGCTGACGTGGGAGAGAGACGGGGGAGGGGTGCGAAGAACTTTACTGAGACCCCGAGGAAATGGATCATGCGCTTATGGGCTTCCTTGGCAACCAATACAAGTGCACTTGCGAGGAACCCGCTACGCTATAAATCATTGTAATTTTTGAGAAGTAGGGCAGCAGGCACTGTGCCATTTTTCGTCATTCTACGGAGAGCCGTGCTATCTGCTAAACGCATGCAAGGCATTAAGGCCGAGACAGACGGTACGATTTTCCATGCGATGCGGCGTCCGACACGGCGGTGGGAAAACCGGAATGGTGACCTTTCATAGCATCGGACAGCCACCATTCCCTCTCCCCCACCGCCGTGTCGGACGCCGCATCGCACGGAAAATCGTACCGTCTGTCTCGGCCTTTATGCGCACTTTGTTGATGCTGTGCCTGATGACGACGAAGAATTATGGCAGAGACCTTTGTAATGGGTTGGAAGCAATCAACAACCTACTCGTTGCGCAATTCGCATTGTGTGACGCCTGGTTATAGAATTCGCGTTGTGCGACGCTTGGTGCTTATTTTACTCTTCTACCACGCTATATTGCATATGCTAATGTGGTTCGTTCCCGACACGAAGCCTGTATAGGACCTTTTTGCAACGCAGTTTCAACCACCGGCATGGCTCAGAGGTTGAATACTGGGCTCACACGCAGAGGACCCAGGTTCGAACCTCGTTCCATCCTGGAATTTTTTCTTATTTCGTTTTTTTTCTTATTTCGAGCGATACTGGTTACGGACACCGGCGGCGGCGGCGGCGGCGGCAGCGGCGGCGGCGGCGGCGGCGGCGGCGGACAACTACGGCGCCAAAAACGGCCGGTGAAATGATCTCATAACAGCTTTCGCTGTAAAATGCGTGTGGCGGCGAGCGTCAAAACCAGGGAACCGTTCAGACCGATGGCAGGAGCAGGAGAAGACTATTCTTTATTTTATTTTCTTTACCTCGCAGCCCGCAGCACGAGGAACGAAGAGCATGCGCGTACCATAATTAATAGTCGGCCGATGAAAACGACGATATATATATATATATATATATATATATATATATATATATATATATATATATATATATATATATATATATGGACATACACTTTTACATAATTATACAAACAAATCCACACACACGCGCATACACACGGGCATACTAGTGCTTCAACATATTTCAACTCACACTTTCTTAAAAGGCAACGAAATCAGAGATGTGTAAACATTGCAACATGAATCTATGCAGAAACCACATACATCCTTTCAAGTTCTTTGAAGGAGGCCGTAAAAAAGATCAAACTGTATCGATCTAAGCTGTTTAACGTTATAAAAACATCACGTGCAGGTTCCTTCATTATACACGCACAGAGACGTTCCTGCCACGTCGTTTTCCCATTGACACCACTTGTTTGTCATCAAAGCCGCCATCATGGAGTGCCATAGTACATTCAGGAGCTGCGTCCATGACGACACGTGCAAGCTATCTTGCAGATGCATTCTCTGCTACTGTCTGCTTTCGACACATACAGCTTGGCTTCTCATGATTCTTTACACAGTGACAGCAAAAAGAGGCCTGGGCGTCTTTTGGCGCCTGCACCATCACCGTAGGTAATTCGGTACTGAGCAGTCACCAATCGGGCCCGGAAGTACGATGTATTACTACACTGTCCATACCAAGCGGCCAACAGAATAGACATGTCTTTACGATTACCTAAAGTAGCTTTGAGAAGCACAGGATTAATGCTGAGGTGCTCACTAAACAAGTTAATAACTAAACACGCCAATGAATTCGCTGGTAATAGCGATGAATTGGCTCTGTGTCCACGACTGTTGTATGTGTGTAACTGTTGTTGTGCATATAGTATTGACGCATCGCGCACATAGCGCAGATGGCATCGCACATGAGACCTGCGCGCGGGAAACTTCGCCACTTATGACAGTAAAATAAAAAATAACTGCAGTACGCCAAGATTGAGAAATTGAGTGCCCTGGTTGCGGAACCCCGGGCTCCCTAGCGTATCAACTCTTCGCAAACGCGTAATGCTCGACAAAGGGTATGTCTATGCGTCATTTACAATGTACGCCCGCTGCAATGAAATTTCGCAACCGCTGCAGTTCAACACATGCCTGCCTAGAAAGCATCAACAGACTGACAACAGCTTCAAGTTGTCGGTCCAAAATTACAGTAATGTGGATAAGAAAGGGTCGTGGTTATGCACGAAAAGCTGGGTTAGTCCTATATATATTTTACACCGTTAATTGCCATTTCAAAATACTGTGTTTTAAAGCCGGGGCAAAGCTTCGTTATGATGAATATTCCACGTGTTCAAGCCAGCTTACCAGAGGAAAAAAAGAATAGGTATTTCATGCGCGCGGGACAAACATGGTTTACTTACACTTCCAGGCAAATTTCCTGGGATCGCAGTATGGATCACGAGAACAACGCTTAAATGTAATCAGAGGAAGAAATAAAAAAAAGTGGAAAGTCCCACGGGAGTCACACTTCGAAAAATACCGAACCTTTTCGATTGAATGTTTCACTACCGAAGCTCTTGAAGGAGTTTCGCAATTGTTTTCGTGTGAGGGCCAGCGTATACGGTATCAAATGTCAAAGAACAGCCAGCAAAACAAATTGCATACCACCCCCCCCCCCCTCCCCCAGAATATATCATTTAAGCTTCATTATCATACACAGCAAAACAGAAGTTACACTAAGCCCGTCTCACTGAGATATATGACTATTTCTTAGCATGCTTTACATTAACCAGTCATCCGCAATTCTTGCTTCTCGCATCACGTTTTACCGGCGCCATGTTGAAGGTCAGCTTGGACTTCGCAAAAGTGCGGCGGTGCGAAGATCACGGCGTGGCCGTCATAAAATGTCATTCGAAATGACAACGAGAGAACAGCAGCGACCGCGAAACATAGTACGCAGAAACATCGTATAACGAAGACTATAGAATTATTATAAGCTCGAATATCGTGAACCGTTAACAACGACGAAAAAAAGAAAAGGTCATAATAGCTAGCTATAGTAAAACGTATTGATAGTGAAGATTTTAGTCACTCGCAAAACAGACTCTCCTAACTTCTAAATTTTGTGAGAACTCGCTTTGTACAGCTTCTCTTGCCTTCATGTTAAAGAGGCAGGGCGTGCAGACACGAACACAAGAGAGAAGACACCACAAACGCGGCGTTTGTGGTGTCTTGACTTCTCTCTTGTGTTCGTGTTTGCACGCCCTGTCTCTTTAACATGAATACTTACCAACTAGCTCAGCTCTCTGTTATTTTGTCTCTTGCTTTACTGTACGATCTGCTCAGATTTGCATACACGAGAAATTTCTCTCTCTCTTTTCCGCTCGCCCACTCCTTTTTCGGGTACAGCACCTCAACCGTCACATCGTAGCGCTGCGGTGAAATGGCAACAGGAAAGCTACGCAAAAAAAAAAAAAAAAATTGAATTCTGTGAATAAAGAGAATACACTAAAGAGATAACGCTCCTATGCATTAAAAGCTCCCAGGGTCCATTATGCATCCGCTTCTGTCGACTCGAAGGCAAAAGCGATCTTCTTCTCTTTCTTCTAAGTCGATGTATTGGGGACCCTTCCGAAAGCTTGCTGCAACTAACGTGGTTTTGCAATGCCTCCAGGATTGGAGGCATTGTAAGCTTTATGCACCTCACCCTGTTTTGCACCGCCTCAGTGATCGGCCCAACTTTGACCAAGCAATATGTCATGTGATACGTCACCACGTGACGTCACAGTGACATAACAAATGTTGGCGATCTATGAAGTCATGTTGACGTCATCACGTGGTGATTTTTTTTTTTTTGCATCACTTCTGTTGACGCCGCTGATGTGCGACGCCTACGTGGGACGCCGACGCGGGACGCCGGCTAATTTTCGCGTTGGATGAGGCATCTGAAGCTTTCGCCATAATAAACATTCGCAGCAAAGGAGCGCAACGCTCTAAACACCATTAATATGATTTTTAAAGATATATTAAACAACGTGTTATTGGTTCATCTCGCAAACCACAGTCCGATATTATGCGCATAATGCTTCAAAAGAATAAATCAGTGAGCGCCGGTGCTGTTTAGCTGCAAGCCACAGGAGCGCAGCTGTTGCACTTTACACAAGGAGGCTGTCATTGCGCAACTTCCGGCGGCTGCCAACGACACGGTTTCTTTCCCTCTTTTCTCTTCTACCCATATACGAACAGCTGGCTCCTTTAGTTTTATTCCGTTCCATGAAGCAGCCGCTGAATCGACACATGTTGCAATCGGCACACCCCCCCCCCCTTTTTTTTTTTTCGTTTTTCTACCCGACCGGTTTTCAATGAGCATTAAAAATGATCTTCCCTCGCTTTTGGTACCATGCGTTCTGCGAAAAACGTACCACTCTTCAGGATAATAAATAAATAAATAAATAAATAAATAAATAAATAAATAAATAAATAAACGTCTAGCCTACGCTCTGATTAGTACTAAAGGTGAAGGCATTTCCTTTACAGTAGGATCCGCTAGATATCTTTGGCGACTTCTCTAATACGTCTAAGCAGCTTCCCTGTATAGTCGGATACAACCTAGGAAGTCCGGAGAGGCCCAGACGACCGAAATGCACTCGGCAGTGCTCTCGGAAGGCGGTGTCACCGGCCGTCCGGTCATGACGGCAGTCTGGAGTATGCGCCCAACGGTGCAGGCTTGTGTGCATCCGTCTTTGAGGCCGTCTTTGCACGTTCAGCTACTTGCACTGAATTGATGCATTGTCGCCTAAATGGGCGAAACGAGAGAAGAAACGCGAGGAGAAAACTGCATCTATATAGTGATTTTATCTACTCGCATGTAGCACGTGCCCTTAAGAAACCGTGTCACAAGTGATTGCACTTCATCTTGATACTGTGCTTTAGCTTTTTCTCCTTGCTTACGCGCGCGCGCGCACACACACACACACACACACACACACACACACACACACACACACACACACACACACACACACACACACACACACACACACACACACAGCATAATTAAAAGCAACATCGACGACTGGCAGTAGGAACACTCCTCGTGTTTCCACTTGCCTCTCTCGTTTCCAAGGCGCCACCGCAAAGGAGTGAAGAGGCGAAAATCAAAAGCAGTGAACTGGCGGCTTATGTGATTGCTTCCACCGAAGCTCGCGTGCCTGTTTCTTTTCTTCCCGTCCTCTTTTCTTCTTACGAAGTATATTTTCATTATTTTCCTGCTGTTGCAGTTTTGTCATTCCCTTAGCTCCGTGCCCTTTATCGTCACGGTGAGCGTATAACAAGGTCGTACGTGCTTTAAAATGCTCAGCCTTAATCGTCTCCGTCGACAAAACTGCCCCCCCCCCCCCTCGACCGGCAACGGCGCTGATATTTTTATTTTATTTTATTTCCCCCTCGAAGCGCCGAGGCGATAGCATCACGGGTTCCTGCCTCGCCACCTCGGCGCGTTCATTGAACATCAGAGGCGTGGAGGACACGGGAGAAAGACAGGGCGAAATAAAAACGCGCCCCTCGCTCCTCTCTTGCCGCATTAAAATTCCCTCCACGGCAGTTGTTTAAAGAGCGCCAAAAAAGGAAGACGACATAATAAACGGCCACAGAGGCGTGCAAATAAGCGTTTCGCAGCGCAAAAGTCGCTATACCGCGAAGCGAGACGCGGAACCAAAGCAAACAAGGCCAAAAATGAATTATAATAAAATGGTGCCCATGATGGTCGCTGCATTTGCAATGAATGCAGAGATCAAAGGCCCTGCAGATGACGGTCCGTTGAAGACGGATGGCGGCCAGCAGTGGAGCACATTTGAAATACGTGCGTCAGAAGCTACTACGGACGAGTACCCCTTCGAGCGAACAGTGCCGATCGAAGTTCACTTTCCAGATTAAAGCCTAAATCATGAAACGTCTCGACCCTAATGTTCGCCTTTTTTGAAAAAAGTATTGGAAAACAAGACCCAATACAATACGATGCAGGTGCGCACATACAACATTATATCCATGAACTGGGACTCAGATCCATGAGCTACGTTGTCACAGACGGTCGATCGCATAACGGAATGATGTAGACTTCTAACAACCCTTGCACACGTGCCAAAGGCGCGTCTTCGCACGAAGCTTGAACTTGTGCATCATAGCAGCCACCACGCATTACGGCCATTATGCTTCTACATTATTTTACAGTAAGCGATACAAAAACTGAAAAATATCGTGATTGCCAGAAATATTTCAAGCTGGCCTAATCCCAAGGTGCACGACCAAGGAGCCGCAGATGTCACGAATTACGCTCTGGGAGGTATTCGTTGGAGTAGAATTGGTGCTTTTAAATCTTGGTACACGCTTAAGCGAGAATGCTACGCCGCAAATACTGGAACAATCGGTCGCCATTTGCGATGCGGCCATAAGAGCACGCTGTGTTTCACAAGACAACCGAGGTCTGTAATCATTTGCGATTGCGCCATGAATGCTGTTATCTGCTACGTGCGCGCGCATTACTCGTTCTCTGTTCCCTCCCTTTTCCGGCCCTCTTCCCCTTTCTCCCAGTGTAGGGTAGCAGACAAGGCCAAACCTAGCTAATCATTTCAGTGACCTTTTCTCTCCCTCTTATCTCTCTCTGTGGCGCGAAAGAGACGGCCGATCGTGGTGTTAATTTGACGTGTCCCATGGTGTACTCGTCTTTTTCGCTCCATAGCATTCTCGATTAACTCTGACAGACGTCATTTAAGATCATGACTTTCCGGGAAGTGTGTTGTGGAAAGCATCTGGACAGGTCCGCCGAGTTCTCACGGCACGCTTCACCGCCACTAAATGACAAACTGTTCCAAAACAGTTGGCGCCAGTGAATTGACCAGCGGAATTACGGGAGGTGAAAGAGATGCAACGTAAAGGACGCGATGTGTGCGGGGCGACTTCGAGGCTTGACGCCCGCACCGGCTTTGTGGCTGCAATGACCGACACGCTCGTTCGCGGCCACTAATTGGGGCGGCACGCGGAGCCCATGCGCGCGACACCAGATTAACGATCCTCGGTCAGAGCGCTAATGAAGAAGACCGCGGATCCGCGTCGCAGCTACGCCCTCGGCCCTGCGTCCACGCTCGCCGCAGGACTCAACACACCTGTGGCTCTTGCTCACGACGGCAGCGGCTACTCAATATCACGGACGAGTGGCTTCAGCAAGCTACAGCTTTGATATCACGCTATTCCGCGCTTTCTTTTCGCTTTATTTTCTTCCTTTTTTTTTGCGCTGTAGGAATTGACGATGTAGGGCGGTTCCTAAATACAAATGAAGTATATGTCGTACCGAAAGATAATATATAATAATATCTGGGTTTAACGTCCCAAAACCATGATATGATTATGAGGGACGCCGTAGTGGAGGGCTCCGGAAATTTCGACCACCTGGGGTTCTTTAACGTGCACCTTAATCTAAGTACACGGGCCTCAAACATTTTCGCCTCCATCGAAAATGCAGCCGCCGCGGCCGGGATTCGATCCCGCGACCTCCGGATCTGCAGTCGAGCGCCATAACCACTAGACCACCGTGGCGGGGCATACCGAAAGACCGGTGAACGTGTCGATGTCACCTAACCTACACATCCAAGTTTTTTTTATACATTATATTTCATTACATGGTGGAAGCAGCATGTCAAGGTTTCCGTTTCCGTAACGTAAGGAGGAGGAGAAGGAGAGAAAGGAAAGGCAGGGATGTTAACCAGTCTAGAAGGACCGGTATGCTACCCTACACTAACGTAAACCAACCAAATATCACGAGGACCTCACAGCTCGAATAAAATATCGCGGGAGGGACGTTATAGTCGGCAACTTCAGAACCCGACATGCCACAACGCCAGCAATAACAAAGTAACATACGGCAACTCATAAGATCGCCGCCTAATTTTGTGATTAGTTACGACACGTGCATCACAACTTCCGGAATTTGTGCGCTCTAGCAGGCGGTACAATACAGGAGGGGAACACAAATAGGAAGTTGCTGGACGCGTACGATACAGGAACCTTTGCCGCACTGACCCCCGCCCTCCCCCGCTATCCAGCGCACACACACACACACACACACACACACACACACACACACACACACACACACACACACGCACGCACGCACGCACGCACACACACACACACACACACACACACACACACACACACACACACACACACACACACACACACACACACACACACACACACACACACACACGTAGAGAGAGATATGTTTATTGTGATAGCAAAGAATTCAATGCATCTGTGTGACATATCGTGAAAATAAAGGCGGCATGTGTCACTTACGCAACAAACTTGTAAACAGCAGGCGTAGAAGGAACATGCTCGAGAAGTCGGCAGAAAGGTACAAAATGAGAGAACGAACGAGCGATTGAGATACACAAAGTACTTGTGCATCCAAAGCAGGAAATACACAGAACTACACAAGGAAAAAACTAGTGTTCCTCAACGCCTTACGAAAAAGTAATGACGGTGGATACTATACTGTGTAAGTAACGGACGTATTACGGCCAATGCCGAGTCGGAAAGCATACGTCGAACACAAGAAAAAAAAAACAATGCACAGACAATGACGAGAAAATCGAAACGGAAAACGCCGCCTCTTAAGCGTTCAACAATGGTCGAAGAAAACAGCCACTACACGAACAAAGCGAACGCGCAGCCAGGCGCAGCTATGACGCACGCACACGCACATACATGCACACGTCCTCTGGGGCGTAAGACAAAGAGAGAGGGGGGAAAAGGAAAAGGCAGCCTAGGCCAAGAAAGAAATTCCTCTTCGGGGCTGGAATTGAGATTTCGAGGTCGACGCTTGAAAGTTGGCTGCGCACCAATGAATTCGATGCTGTGTTCCTTACGGCGCCGGCATTCTCTCCTCCGGCCCGCGCAGCACCTGGCTGGCTGACGACATTCCCGAGGGGAAGGATTCTCTCGCTCTCTACAAGCGCATATTTTGGTTCTATATTTAAGCGGCGCATTCCGCGTTTGCTTTCCTTGAGATGGCTTTCCGTGCATGGTGGCAGAGAGAGAGAGAGAGAGAGAGGCAGCGCAGTTTATTAACGCCTCCTCGTTCGCTCTGTTCCAACACCGACGCCCGCGTGAATCTCGATCGCCGCAGCACGCAGGCTCCCACGCGACCCGGCGTGTGGGAGCCCGCTACGGCTTTTGACGCGATCGAGCGCCTCGGAGATGCAGTGACCACAACACGCAGAGGTGCTAGACTGAGGTCAACGCATTGTCTGATACTCAGCCGAGGAGAAGGCACCGTTCAAGTGAGGAAAAAGAAGGGAGTGCCACACGACAACCTGTTACGAGTAATTTTGCGCCGTGAGCAGAAACACGCGAGTATTTACGCCGTGGGCGAAAACACGGCAAACTACAAGGCGCAACCTTAACGCGCTTTTATAGTAATGTGTATGTCTCTATGCAGCGAGTTTACACGACTTATATGAAGCGACGAAACCCTTCACATACGCTTGGTCTAGTGAAAAACGGTCAAGTGAAAGACACGAAGCTCGCGCCTGCGCAATGACAGTTTAGTGGGGTTCAAAATCCTGAGTTACTGTATATGTATACAGTACACAGTAACTCCCCCGTATACAGTAACTCTACAAAATTCACCCAGCGAGCGCACCTGCTCCAAATGCGTCCGCACGCACAAGTCGCTTCCGGCAATCCGGAAAGAGCTGCTTGGCGAGCGTTGAAGAGGTGGGTCCTCGCGACGCCACAGTTTGTTTACTGAGAAGCGCATAATGTCACAGAGCGCTGCGAGCGTCGTGCCAGTGAGCTTGTCCTGCGCGGCAGTAGTCGCAGCCGCCACCCGAGAGAAACAATGACGCGCGTGTGCTGGGCACAGGGAGGGACTAGCAGCGCGAGAAAGCAGGTTAACAGCCATTTGACAGGGGGGACATGCCTGCGAGAGCAATGCGTAATGGCGATTATAACGATCGCCTTTCAGAGAGAGGCTCCGACAGGGGGTCACGGACGACGCGAGCGGAGAGGAGAACAGACAAGCCGTAATGTACCCTGACCCAGATAGGGACGTGACGCGGTCGACGGGACGCCGAGCAACGCTCGCCGGCGCGTCTCACCTGCTCGAGAGCCGCGGCATCACGGTACAGCAGAGCAGTCACGAAGCCAGCCACTGCCACCCTGCGTTCTGGGCTTATGACAACATGTCGGGATAGTCGCAACGAAGCCCGTCACTATAGGCAGGCAAAAGCATCTCATTAGAGTAGGATTAGGGTGTAGCGCACCTAACACGGGACAAGAGAGAACACAAACCACATACGTACACACTTAACAAAGACCCCATAATGATGGTGCCAGTCACCACTACAGGCTACTTTAGAATTGCGTCACAATATTATGCAAGGCCTGTCGTAAGGGTCGTCGCCGCATGCTGGAAGTGTACGTATACATTCCAGTCATTCTGGAAGCAACAGCCGAAGGAACTGTGCGATAGATCTATTCAGGATGGACGAAGAATCAGCCTCACGAAAGTGTTGTACGGCTAGAAGTCTTCCTACACTAACGACAGCTATAGAAGTCTTCTTACACTAGCGACCGGTAGCGCAATGCAGAGTAGCAAAAATACCTATAGTGAACTTGGAAACGACGTTACAGAAGCCTTAATATTTTGTTACCGCTAAGGCGTAGCTACGCAGTGAGAAAATTCTTACTTTTCTGTTGTTGTTTTTTTTTCATAAATAATACAACTCAGTAACGGTAGTGTAGAGTCAGCTGAATCGATACTATAAGCAGGCCAATAAAAACCTTCGTCGGCACAACCAGAAATGCGAACGACAAAAAAAAAAAAAAAATCACAGCATATCCACGGAGTGAATGATGATGAGTGGGCGAAGCTGCGGAGGTTCATCGGTAAACCGTGAATCTTCCGTGAATTCTGCCCAGTACATCATCACCGACGTGAGATCGGGCGCGTTTATACTAAAGGTTCGATGAGTTATGACGACTTGCAGCTCACTTTAATTTTACATGTACGCTGTGAATTTTCATTGTTTAGAAAACCATTGCTTTAGAAAACATCTGGCGTCTTTCGTTAAGCAGCTGGCGTCTTTTCGTTTTGCTTTAGAAACATCTGGCGTTCTTTCGTTTTGCTTTTACAAAACATCTGGCGTCTTTCGTTGGTTTATTTCATCAATCAACGGCGTTTTGAACAAAATTTTTATTGTTTAATCACGCACAGGAGAAATCTCACCAGGCACTACCTTGGAGGTAAACAATGGCTGCTAATGGGAATGAGAGACAGAAGAAGTCGGCTTTTATCTAACACTTACACTTCTACTAACGTTTCCTACTGGAACATGCCAATGGCTGCTAATGGGGAATGAGAGACAGAAGAATTCGGCTTTTAGTTAACGCGCACGCTGCGAATTTTTTATTGTTCAACAACGCACAGGAAAAATCTCCCACCGGCACCACCTTGGAGGTCAAAGCGTAAGACTGGTTACGCACTACGACTACTACGACTACGACTACGACGGACGAACGGGTGCCGCCTTAAGGAGCTTCGCCCCTAAAACGCGTGAGCCACTGAGTCGATATGGAATGAAGGTATAATTTCTCACCAAGAAGCATGTTGCGCTGCATATCTCTGCTCATTCACTGTTGTCGAGCGACGCGCTTTGGTTCTGGCCGAGCACAAGAACGTTACAAATGGCAATGAAAACAGTGGGAAATATGGATGATGCATGGGATTTTATTTGTTTGGCCAGCATCGTGATTCACCATTATAGCGAGTTAACGGCATCCCTAACATCCCGATATTACCCACACATATGGCAAGAACACAAGCCCCACTTTGTCCTTCACTGAAATGCTTCCGAATTATAACTACCTGCATGACATAATTGCTAAAAAGACGCACAACGGAAAGCACAAAAAAAAATTTCTCTGGTTTCAAGTACAACGACACGGGGACAACTAAAAAGTACCAATACGCTGGTGACATTCGACCAGCGGAAGTCACACCCTAAGAAGTAACTGCAATTTAGTCTTCATCACGATCGTAAAAGGTAACGACGCTTGTTCGCCTTCCCGCTTCCTGCGCACTCCCGTGCAAACAAGACATGATAAGCGTTCGCTAAACGCACGTCCACGAGAAGCCGGGATGGCCATTAGCAAACCATAAAGTATGTCGTGGCGACGGGAGACTATGGCAACCGCACGACGCAGCCCGACGCTCGACCACGCTCGCTCTCACCCTCCGCTCCTGTGCGTCACAGGGCTTCCTGCGCGTTCCTCATGGCGACCACGGTCCACGTGTCGTCCCAATATTTATGTGCAGTGTTGCCCGATTAATATAGCTGAATTTTGCCCATTCGCGAGATGACTTATCAAGCACGATCAATAGGTCGCTACGCGTGGCATCTCCTTCGGGCCCCTGCACGTTACTTCAGTCGATGAACCTCGGCACTTTGGAATTACATCCGTATTTCTCAGTAACGTGCTGGCGTGACAACGCTACCTAATACAGCGCAAAGTCCGCACGTCTGGAGCAGCTACGTCACGCAGGTAATCAAGCATGGCGTGACGCAAGCACGAACTTGGTAAGCACCGGTGCTAAGTTCACTGTAACGTGGGCCGGTTGTGCTAAAAGGTGGCTGTATTTGGACGGAAGTCAACGTTACAAGGCTGTCCAAAACGTTACGTCACCTTCTGGGGAATAAAGGGACAAAGTTGGGAGTCTTGGCATGCGGACATCTATTAACGTTGCGGAGAATTACTGAGCGGGGAACAATCTTCAGGCGACTATAGGGAATAGAAGCCATTCGGATTCGGGAGGTGACAAAAGGAAAGAAGCGAGCACGCAGGCAAAAACATACCTTCTGCTTCCTATTCTTTTTTTTTTGTGTGATTTCCAGTAAGAGGTTTCTGGCGCTCATGCTGGAGGGAATCGGAGATGCAAGAACGACGAGGCTTCTGGCGAGACCAGGCCAATCTCCTGCGATGGTCTTAACTATCAAGCCACACACCATACATAGAGCCATTCCATGAGAGGATTTGCATTAAAGACTCAAAAGAGCAAAACGATCTTTCTCGTATCAGTAAACTGCTCTTTCACGACACCAAAAACATCACGCTTGCTGCGAGAAGACGCTTAGTAAGCGAGAAATCGTGCAAAAAGAAAATGTGGGTGGCGACGCCCCTTGAATTTCTCGCACCATTCGCCGTGACGCCACATATTTAGACGGCGCCTACTAGGGCCTACGTAGTTCCTTAACGGCAAAAATGAAGTACACTGTCCTCTGAGAGGGCCATAGAGTTAACATACCAAGTTTGAGGAAATTTTGTTGAGCCAATGGCGCCAAAATACGATAACTACACTTTAAAATCCATGATGTCACGCGTGGAGATTTTGGCGCGGAATTTAAAAATGAAACTTTGAACTTCATTTTCTCTTTTATTAATACACCTATGATGACGAAATTAACTACATTATATAGTTCTCAAATTACAATTTATCAATCTAAACCGATTCATTGTTTCTCTTTAGTGTCCCTTTAAGAGAAAAGAAGTATAAACCTTGATGCAACAAACTCTCTTGCAAAATCAGACGTACCTTTAATTTCGCTTAGCGTTGTGAAGATCCATATCTCAGAGGTACGCTGCAGGCTTGAGCACATAATTATGACCATATGTAGTAACAGTTACAAAAGCAATTGGAACGTACGCTTCTCCCTGTGCTAAGGATACGATACGCGACTACCGTTAATACAACTGAAAGCGTTTCTCTATATATCGGGGCCCGAAGCATTCCTTCTACAAGAAGATCTGCGCTAAATTTTCGAACTGCTTTAGCAGCAGGCAGTCGTCACGGGAATAAATCGCTTTCGCAAAGCTTCTCGTAAGAAAAACTCTTTGGCAATGACTGGCTCCTTCGTTGTCGCAGATATATCTACACTATAGCACTTCGTAGATGTATCTACGTAGATATATCTATATAAAGTGTAGATATATCTACGCTATAACACTTCGTGCGCACGAACGCTTTTGGTGTTCTGCACCCTTAACAGGGAGGCAGAGGGCCAAGCTTCTAAAGCTGAGCCACTGGGTCCCCGTTTCGAAGGAGACACAAACAGAAATCATAATCATGACAATCTCCGCTGTCACACAGCGCTCATCATACCTCGCGAGGACAACGCAAAAATACCTGCGTCAGAAAATAGTAAAGAACAGAACGAGCGAACGTGACGAAGCGTAAATACTAGAAAGCAGGCGATGTCAACGCGCAAGAGCTCAAGGAGACACAAAGGGGGACGCGCTGTGATGCCGCCGGCATCAGCTCGCATAAGCAGCGGCAGCACCCCTCGATCGCCCGGGGCACAACGCAGAAACAACCCCTCCGCTCCTGGCCGCGTAAATGGGGGCCGCGAGCTGGTACCGAACGAGCGCCGCTTTCGCCAGCTTCGGTCGCGAGCGGTGGTGGGCTAGCTGCTAAAGCGTCCACGTGGTCGGCGCCACGCCAGCCAGAGCGGCATATGGCAAGCGGGCTCAAGCGCGGAACGGACGGTTCTCGGAGAGAGGGACCAGCACCGTTTATTCCCTATTCAATCCCTCTTTGCGTTTGTTTCCTTTCTTTGCTCTTTCGCCTCACTTCACTCGGCTGCTGCGGCTTCTTTGTTTTGTTCTTCTTCCTTCACTCGCTCAACTGTGCGCTTTGTCGTTTACTCGTTTTGGCAGCAATCAGAAAGCTGGCTAGACGCAACGACTGGTCTACCGTAGCACGGCGGCGTTTAACGGGCAAGGGGGCCTAGCCGCCGCAAGGCGCCGTGACACGTGGCGGGGGTCGCGAGGCACCGTGAGGCGATTGCGAACGTTCTTCTATCCCGACGCAAGAAGTTGCGCCATTATCGACGGCAAAGTGCCTTCGCAAGGCGATGCTGGAGTACCACAGCTACTTGTCTTTCAAGGGGCCAGGGAAGGTTGCGCTTTTCGAAGGCAACAAGAGAAGGCGAGCGAGACATCTAATTAAAACTGGAGAGGATCTAATTGGCCTAGCAACGCCAAGAGACCTCACTAGTTTCCTTTATCTCTTAGCCCCATGCTCAGAAACGACGCAGACATGGTTACGTAAAAACCTTGTATGCATCAATACGGCAGTGATCACGTACGCTAAGATACCCAGGAGTCCTATCACAGGAGTGTGACGCCACTATAGTTAGCGCGATCTGCCTCTTACACCCGTTACTCAACATGAGCGCACCGCTCAAACACCCTGCGTTAATTATTATTAATAGGGCCTAAGACACGCTCGATATGAAAACATCCAAAACCACTGTTTTGTGCAGTATACCGCACAAAAATAAGCGTATCGAGAGAAATTGCATGCAATGGAATTCGAAACGCGTATTCCCGGTACTACATCGCCGTCTTGGAAAAGTGATCCGAAGCTCGGCACTGCACCTGTTAACACGACACCGAAAAAAGTGCCCGGATCCGCACGCCTTGGATGCCGAGAAGTCAGCGAATAGGGCCGGCATCTTAATCAAATTACACGCCCAAGCCACAAATCGACACCCAATGCTCAGTTCCGTCATTCGTCAATTGCAACAGGCGAGCAGAAATCATTAGGACAGTATTACACGGTTACAGGGGAAGGACTCGCGAAATGCGACAGCGATCGTCTTCGTTAGTTTGTACTGCCAATTACCTTTCTTGCTCGTACTGTATGGCCCCAAGCGAAATCGTTTACAACGACAATGAAAAATACGAGTTATTAACAAGTAAATCAATTTAATATAAACTGACGGGCTAGTCAACTGGTGCGCCATGATATGGAAGTAGCGCGCTCGAAAAGAATACACGTTCACTCACACAAAACATGGACATACACAGACACAAGTGTCCTTTATTGTGCGAGTGAACGAGTTTTCCGAGTGTGCTGCTGCTTCCGTATTATTAAGGAACGACCAGACGTAAAGCACCGTGAACGCTTTTACAACCAGCTCAAAGAAGCGCACCTTGCAGTATGCCCATGCAACGACGTGCCGTGTGGAAAATTGATTGCCGTTCGATAAACATGCGCCCCCATTTTAAAGCGGTCCACGCATTAACAGCGGAACCTATCTTTACACGAAACGAAAAATACCATGACATCACCACTGGCTAAAATGTCCTCTTGTATACAAGCGGTAGTAGCACAATAATGTTACTTATTAGCGCATGCACCCGCCATGATCTTCAACCGCACGTGAGGAAGTTTATCAAAACAAAACGGTTCCTGTCTGAGCCAGGACAAAAGAAGATGTCACGCATTCTGTGCGCCAATTAAACGAAAAGCCGGTGCGCAACATCATAAAAATACAAGCAACGACATATAAGCGTTTCCAGCACTTCCTTCAGCAACAATAGCAAACCGGCGCGGCATTCCTGGAATTCACAAGTTCACTGTCCCTCGGCCAGACAGCCCTCGCTCCCGCAAACGTGCGAAGGTCGTCAGCCTGAAGAAGAAAAAAAAAAAAGAAAAGAAAAAAAAAGGTGCGAGAGAAAGGCCTGCCGAAAAAGTATAAGACGAAAACAACAAAGAGGACATCTTCTTTAGCGTACTCCGTTCCACGTTTATGCTCTTTAAGAGGATGCGAATGCAGAACAAAACTGGTCAGACCATGCGTGTGTACGCAATGGACTTCAGAACGGACAGAGAAGCTAGGAGAATAATAAAAAAAAAAACAGAGAAGACGACCACGCGAACAAAAACTGAGCCAGCTTTCATGATCCTTTTTTTTTTATCGTGAAAAAGAAAGAAAAGCCTCGCCTTCTTTCTGCCTCGGCCAGCGGTTGGTTTTATTTCTCACCGTCGAAGAACGTGGTTCCGGGTTCCTGTATTATATATACATCGTCGTCGACATTCCGCTCGACTGGAAAGCACGCAGGGCGCTGCGCGTGTATGTATATACGACAGCCCTTCCGCGGCCCCCGCCATGCGTCGACAAAGAAAGCTTCAGTCACTATTAAAACAAGGCTGACTTCCGAATCTGATGGAGCACTTGGAAGCCAACGAGTTTCCGGCTACTCCATTTTGCTCAGTGCACTGCTGCGCAGTGTCAACGGGCGTATTCTATGCGGCGGTAAACACGCTGCAGGTCACACAACTGTTAGTAACAACGCCCGAACGCGTAGCTCGCCCGATGCCCGCAATTGTGACGTGTATTAGCGCGACGCAATCTCCCCGCTTTAATGGCGCTCGAGCGTCGAGTAAGCTGCGCATGAGCGCAGATGACGCTATAGGCGTTGCAATGCGGTTAAAACGCCACGTGTGCGGGCGACGAGTCAGACCTGGCCCACGTAGCGGAAATCCGCAATTCGCTGGTAACGCAGGTGTATAAAACGAAGCAAACAAAAATATAATCTATAATAGTTTCTGCAGTTTTAAGTTTCAAAACCACGATAGGATTATGAGGCATGCCGTAGTGGGGACTCCGGGTCACTTTCTGGCCCCATGATGTTCTCTAGCGCACACCAAAATCGAATTTTTCAACGACATGCGCAGGGCCAACGAATTTAGCTGAGAGGCTCTATTTGAAAAAGAGGACGCACCGAAATAAGAAATGCTCTTTGCATTCAAAATGCTTTGTTATATAGGTCACTTCGTTGTAAAGGTCGCGCACTGCAACTCTCGCGATATACCTGGGACGTGACAAATTGTTCGTTGTACATGTAATTTCGTTGTAGAGGCGCCGTACTGTACATAGCTTACGCGCCGTAAAAAGGCACTATCCCGTCGAGAATACCCCTGCGATCGATGTAAAAGCAACACTGCAACTTGAATTTATGGCTGCAAATATTTTGCCCTCACCAATCGCGTACTGAAAAAGCTTACACCTTTGCCGATGTGCTGTTCACACACGCATCGTTCACGCAAATATGCACACCAGTCCGCGCCATCTTGCGTCAGAGTCGCCAGTCGAAATATTTGACAAGCAGCCACATGGCAGCAAAAAGAAAAAAAAAGAAAAAGAAGACATTATTTCTTGTCACCACGAGCCACACCCTTTACAACAAACGCTCAGTGACGAACACCACCGATAAATCACTTAGACAACGGAGCTAGCTTTTTTTTTTTTTTTTCAAAATTTGATTCCCTTCAATATTCTCTAGAAAAGAGAGAGAAAACAAAATAACGTCAAATCAAAGAAAGAGCTGTAGACAGGCACATCCGGACTTCTTTTCCTTTCTTCTACGAACACAGCTTTTTTCATCAACAGCATCTGCGAACAATCACCTAGAAGTCGGGACAATGACAATGTGAACAACCTAGAATATAAAGAAGCGTACGACTGAATTGCACGACGGCATGCGGCCTTAAAAAGTGATAAGCGTGTACAAAAAAAAAAAAAAAATCGGCACAACGCTGATGGCCTTTTCAAGTCGTTCTACATAGGAAAGCACTTAGTCTGGCAGCCAGGAAACGCATCACTCGCATTAAACCCGCTCGCCCAGCGTTCCGCACACTGAGGTGATGCATAACTATACACAGGCTGAGAGCGCCCGCAGCGCATGCCATAACTCATTTTCGTTGATAAATGTGTTCAAATAGTGCATAACCACATCAATGCATCACCAAGGCGCTCTTCTGATGAAGAGCCACTTCACACTTTTCTTTTTGCCTATTGCATCGTGATTTCTTTCGACGCGGAAAAAGCTTGGCATTTTCTCACTGATGCAATAAAGCAATACAGAAAAGAGAGGCGAGGTCTTCAACGGAGGTCTCCACGACGGAAGAAAGTGCAATGCAACAAGGTGAATGGGACAACGAAGAAACGTGATGAACGCTCCAGAAGCCAGCATGCTTTACACACCAAAAACAGCGAGTTCACAAGCGCGGTTCATTCAGAACTCGCTAGCACTCGTCTACCCTGCAGTGCATTGAAATGCGGCTCCCAGAACAATATCACCCGCATATAACACTCTGCATTTGCTTCCGCACCATTAACGGCCACGCTATTCTAATAAAAGGACACGATATCCTACAGTGAAACGAGAAAGCGCGTCCTATAGTTTCGGCACTTCCAGAGTCAATTCTAAGCAGAATGGCTCTCAGCGACTCTCAGTTAGTGTTCCCACTGAACGACAGGCATAACAGGCTCTCGGCGCTGTTAATAACGTGCCGCTGGTTTTCTAACAGCAGCCCTCTTTAGAACTAAGGCCTTGGCTCCGCGTGAAGGTCAACTTGTGGAAACTTCGGCAACACAGTTTGGCCACTGTCGCTACACCCGCTGCCGACCGCGTCAGCAACACAAATGCTGCTCCTGTTTCCACTCGTTGAGGCTATAGTGATTCCGTACGCAACAGACGCACAACTCATTAGCGAGCAATTTCAGATCGAGTATTACCGACGTACGACTTCAGAAGCAGAGCGGATAGTGCGGCAGAATAATCATGTAGTGATGACGCAAGTCAACAGCGACAAACACTTTTCATTATACGGCAGAGCAGAGTGCGCTAGCTTCACTGGCCCGCAGCATTTTAATAGTGTGTGTGCGTTGCAGCAACATACTCACCGCCGCGCTGCTGCGAGCCACAGCAAATTTCCACCGATCCTAACTGGGCGCTGACTGCAGACACGCTGGAAACGCCGAAGTAGTTCACAGGCAAAGCCAACACTTTCATCAAGCTTTCGCTCGGAAATGGACAGCCACAGCATGCAGAGCTAACGCCAGCAAACGTTTTTTTATCCGCTCCAGCATATTATACGATATATATCGGCCACGCTACTGACGATTGAGAGAAACGTGGGAGCACCACTCACTGCGGCTGTTGCACCTATTTCCGTCAAGTACATGAAGGTGCCTTTGGAAGCCCACCGGGCCATAATGTAAAACACATTTCGCGACGCCGCAGTTTAAACATTGGCGACATAATGTTCGCGCGCAAGCGCTGACGCTTGAGAGTGGCGACGAGTGCGTGAGCAGTGGACGTCCGCGTCAGCTCGATTTCGCGACTGCCGCGGCTGCCAGTCACGGCTTCGCATCACGAGCGGTCGCCAGCAACCACGACAGAAAACTGTTTCCGCGTACGCCCGCAAGCATTATGAAGGTGTACGAAAGGGCCAGGCCCTCGCATACATTTCACACGTCCCCTCTGAGGTTCCTCTAGCCGCGCTCTGTAGAACGCAGCGCCGACCACTTGCGTGCATGTGCGGCGCTCACAATGTAGTACGTCATGTTTCGGACAATGCTTTCTTGAGACAATTTCGGACAATGCTTACTTGAGACTTGCAAATAACGGCGGCCACCTGTTCGAGGTGGGCAATCATAAGGTGGCTTTCATCGCGTCGCCATTTACGCTCGTACGTGACTAAAATCCCGAGTGCGCCAATATGCTCGATGGAAAAGAAGTCTGCGCGCTGAAAGTCCGCGAGGCGATCCCACCGACAAGGGAGCGCGCGGCTTAATGGAGACAGAACCGCTGGAATCAGCATTTCGGTGGTACCTGCGAGAATATAACCGACGCCTAATTTGACTGCGCAGTGGCTGCGGTCAACGCGGTGACGGTTAGTTTCGTTAACGTTTGATCTATTATCCGCGAGCCCACTTCTTCTTAGGTCACGCGACATTATACAAGGACAGCCGTAAACTGTTGAAGTTCTGCCAGCAAGGCACCTTATCAAAAAGATCGCTCGCCAGGAAAGGTTACACATACGGCTTTGTCAAATAAAGAAGAAGGTTCTAAATATGGTTCCCTTTTCATTAGACGATGCCTCTCAACATAACATAAACTTTTCTCAGGAATAAAACCAGCACAATTGCCGGTGCATCCGCAGCTAGCTCAGCATTATTCTGGGAATGATTCGCCTTCTTTGAAAGTAGAAAACCACGAACGGCTGGCATTCTCTTTAGTTTCCACACAGAAACAGCCGGCTAGACGGAAGAGTCAGTGAGTGAGTGTCAGCCGTCTTGGCCGCCGTCGCACTTCACAGCCTCCCGACGTGACGACCATCGCCCAAGGACGCAGACACACAGACAGAACGAAGGCTGCGGGTAATTGAAGTTGCCTTCGAGCGCCACAAACTCGCACAGCGGGAGGCGTCTTTCTACGACGATGGATGGAGAACTGCCTACATGAACAATCAAAAGTGACACGGCATAAATGCGATTGCAGACAGCCCCGTCACACGGCGCTACACTTAGGCCGTCATATGTGTGTATTTAAATGCGCTCCCGTTTTCTCATTGCCACGGCACCACGCGTGTATTTAAATACATTCCCGTGTCACCAGTGCCAATCCTTTCTTGCAACGACAGCATGCGTATAGGAGTTGCACTGTGCAACTCCAGTCAACCAGCCCCTCAGACAGCCCCTCATCTCCGAACGCACAGCTTCGAAAAGTGCAGATGACACGCATACTGCGAGCGATCACTGAATGCAAGTTGATATCGCCGCAGGAATGCGAGCCGGTGCCACGCTGAAACCTCCGTTGTCACAAAAGTGACCCTTAGCACACACACGCCAGTTGTAATAATACGCGCGTGTTCGTTCATATCATTCATATCACCATTACTAAAATGACAACAACAAGTGTACGCTATGCTATCATCCACGCAAATGGAAAGCAACATTCTGGAATTTCGATTAACGAAATGTTCAAGCAGCGCTACACGAAGCCCAGTCCCGTGCAACACGCAGGAGAATCGTCTCACAATAGGTGTACAGAGACGACTCGAATATATCGCGACAGACTACACTCGGGAAAAGAAGAACAAATAGAACCTGCGGACGCGCTTTAAAGCCAGCCTTGTATACATGATCGGCTCACATTTACTGCCGAAGCAAATGCTCTGCGTTATTGCCGTGTTCGACAGACGCATTTCTCGCGAGCCACAGAGAGGAGGAGATCGGGTAACTGCAAATGCAGCTCGCCCTTGTTTATGCCCGCTGCACTTCTCCGCCACATCACGCTCGGAGCTGAAATGTGAGACCGGAAGTCGAACGGCTTGGAACGCTCGGAAGGCGAATTAGACGCGACCCTGAAGCGGTCACTGAATGGAGTCAGGTGACGCGCACGCAACGATACGCTCCCTCACTTCCATATCGCATTGACTCAGCCGTCGCTTACACAAAGGGAATTGAGCACGTGTATGACATAGCCCAGACATCGCGTCCCGCGAACTTGAGAGGCTGCTAGTGTACGGACCGGGGTAAACAAGATCGCACCTGCTCACGATTCTCGACGGCGCTTGTTACGTCGCTGAGTCAAGAAGAAAAAAAAAGTCTTATAGTGTGAAGGTGCGTTGTGTCTTCAGTTGCCGGGAAGTCGCTGAAAAGAGAACTTAGCCATTTATTATTAACACTGCGGAGTCCGTTGCCCTTTTCAGGAATGTCTCATACCCTGCACTGCTTAAAAGCGGCGTGGGCAATGAAGGAGTACCAACTCGAAAATTTTGCATGTTTTCTTTTTCTTGCAATAAGAAGCTAATCACCCACTCATCACGGCTGGAGACCTCGTTTCCTCGAGCGCGCGGCGGCTAATTATTTGGAGACGATTTTTACGCCCAGTCGCACTTTCGGTTTCAGAGAGCACTGAGAAAAGTGGGACCTTTCTTTTTTTTTTTAACACAGCTCGCCATGTGACCACACAAAACAGTGACGTGAGCCGCGCGCGGCAGAGCGCGCACGTGAGCGCCGTGTTGAGAACTAGAAAACTAGTGCAGAGGGCACACGCAAGGCAGCATGGCAGCCAACACGAGACGTATACGTGGTGGTTGGTAGCTTACATTAAAACCAAGTTAATGTCGGTGTCGTGAGGAGCTCCGTTTTGAGCTCAGTTGCGCAGCATGCACTTCAATACTGATTTTAAACATGTTCTATACATTTGCCGTCGATATTTCGTAGATGATGAGTGCGTGTGTGTGTCCACATATCGATTTCACAAATAATCTCGCCTTCAAAATTTTGCGTCAGTACTCCTTTCATATGCGCAAGAGTGCGAGTTACGAGCACTTTAACAACAGAGGTCTGCGTCATGAGCACTTTAACAACAGAGGTCTGCGTCATGTACGCTTCACTACTAATAGTTTGAAATTGATAACGAGACCTGTAAAAGACGTGATCAGATGCAAATCACTCAAATGAGCCGCGGTATACGATTTCCTTCCACGTTGTGTTGACGGGCTGCACCTGATCGAAATTTGTCTAGAATAGTTATGGGCAATGAGTTCGCTGATTCAAAGAAGTGACCCCCAAACCTTCTTTAATCACATTTGAAATTTAATAATATTTGGCGTTTTACGTCCCAAAACCACGATATGATTATGAGAGACGCCGTAGTGGAGGGCTCCGGAAATTTCGACCATCTGGTGTTCTTTAACGTGCACCTAAATCTATAGGTACACGGGCCTCTACCATTTCGCCTCTACCGAAATGCAACCGCCGCGGCCGGGATCGAACCCGCGACCTTCGGGTCAGCAGCCAAGCACCGTAACCGCTATACCACCGCGGTGGACACATTTGAAATTTCAACACAAAGGTCTCAGCATTAAGTATCGGAACGGCTACAGAGGAAATGAGCACGCCTCGCCAGACGCGTCGTAACCAGCATAATTTACATTCGCACGCGTCCGTTTAATTCAAACGCGGGCAGTTTAACGGAGCGCGCACGAGCAGCGAAACATATCACCGCATGGACGATTCGCTACCTCCAGCACCGTCTAGCTCGCGCACTAACGGGCGCACGCAAGGTGTAAGGGGAGCGGAACGGCACAAGCAAGCCAGCCAGCCACAAGATGAAGAACATGCGGTGCGGGGATGCGGAACGAACAACACACTCTTGCGCGTGAGCGCTGGGTGGGAGGGTGGGGGTGGGGGAGGCCATCATCCACGGTGCCCATCCAGCACGCTCACGTGCGCCGGTCGCTGCTCCCGCTAAGCGCCGGCGTAGCACCCGACACTATACTTCACCGGGGAGAGTAGTGGCACACAGAGACGGTGAAACAAAAACACTGCATCTTTTCCTGAACGTAACGGCCTCAAGCACATCAGGGCACGAAGATTGAGCGACAGCGCACGTAATGGACGCACACGCTTTGGCCGGTTTGAGTTTTTACATCCGAGACCAAAAGCGCTTCTACAATTTTCACTGCGGCGCGAGAGCTCATTAGGGAGTTTTAGAAAGCGCACGGCCCTGCGTGCAATAGAGCCCAGGCCCGAGGTTTCATTTCTGCACATGTGCTGGAATCGCTGAAGGTGTACGCGTTTTGAGGTTGCTGTCCCGGCGGCTTGCTTCCGGTATATACACCCCTTAGAACTCCCTTACGTGCGGCAAGTTCAAACACTTCAGAGAAATGGGAGGAAAACGGCCAAGAATACTAATGTGATGTCTTCGAATCCACGAACCGCGTTGAATGTCTTCGACAGAGTGAGATGTTCAGCGGCCTGCGTGCCAAACTGTATTTAGGAGCAGAGGCCCCATGTCAGGCTACATAGCCTTTAGCCTCTGCTCCCGATCCTGTAAGAATTCAGGACAAATAAACTTCAATTCAATTCAATTCAATGCAAAGGGCAGGCATTTGCTTTCCGCCATCGCCAACCGGCTGCCCACAATGGCACACACTGCTGTCAGAGCCAGTAATAAATTATAAGTAACGCTAGGGTATAGGCAAACAGTGGTTTAAAAACAAAAAATAATAATTTTCGTAGGACTAGTTATGTTATTACAAAATCACATACACATCAGCGAAGCAGCGGATCACGGGATCCTGCAGTAAAATACGCAAAATGGGCTTAGAGCAAAAAGGGGGTCAAAAAACTACAAGTATACGGCCGAAATCAGCAGTCGAACGGTGGGCGTCCGTCGCAGCGACCAAAGAAGAATCGTTTTTCGGTCGCACGCAGGCTGCTCCGTGCCCGTGGGCTGGCTGCATTTCACGACCTCAGAGCGTCCTCGCCTCGTTTTTGCTCCCTCGTGATTAAACGCATTCATTCCCGACTGGCTATACAATACGCGGCCATGAAGTCGTCATGCTCCAACTGTTCCAAGCCTTTTCCTTTTGACGTAACTCACGCCGCTATGTCAAGGACAGCGCGAGCATGCGCCGTTTCTCGGCAGCGCCAACGGCAACAACGCCGCTGGGGACTCGGCACAAAAGAAACGAAAGAGGCCTCCTCTCGTGACGCAATGGCCTCTTGTTTGGGTCAGCATTATTTAAGCCATGTCCGCACGAGGCGTTTAAGAAATGTCAGTCGTGACCAACGCACGCGATTTCTGCAGCCGTTAAATATCGCTGATGATGGGTGCCCGGTTTAAGCACACTTAGAACAAAAGCCAATAGATGTTAATGATCGGGTCACGTGTCCACGAAAGACGGGAGAAAACGCGATATAAAGCCGCGCCGAGAGAGACCACTTATGAAAAGTAGAGATTGCGTTTGCCATTTCTGCGCGAGACTCTGCACAAACGCTATTTCGCCTGCGCGCTGTCGCCGATGTTTCCACAACGCACAATAGTTGGATGATGCATCGTAGCATCCTCCGCGGCTTTCGGATAAGTACCGCAGCGCGGGAGTTATCCCAGGCTTTATTTGGGTCAACTGTCTTCTGACGTGTACAGAAGTGCCGGCATGCAAACGTTCCCGCATTCCGTCGCCATTAACGGGCAAGTGCCGCGGCGAAAGCATCCAACTCAAAATAATGACGCAATCCCACATAATGCACTTTCTTCGAATATCCGAACTGTCTGTAGGCAAACTTTGCGGGCGGGCATGCCTCCAAAGGAAGAAGGAAATGCTCTACGGGAGGTACCTGTTCGCTCGGGTCAGACAGATTAACCAACGAAACAAGAAGGTCGCGTTCGGTACCAATCGACTGATCCTCGAACTTGGTTGGTGGTTACTTTTCTCGCATGCAATACTCAACTACAGCAGTAGTGTCTCAATTTAGTTTTTCTTCCTTGAACGTGCCACCGCAATCATCACCACAAGGCGACAACGAGCAGAAAGAAGCGGAACCGGACGATGATTCGGTACGCCATGCAGTGGGAGGCTCAGCTGGTGACGCAAGACGTTGGAAACCAGCTACGTATGGCTAACAGGGCTCGGGAGGCGGCGGCAGCGAGCCTGGCCACCCGGACTGAGGAGGTAATAAAATGGTCAATCAATAAAGTTAATTTCTATCTCTAACTCGCTCTTCCTGAAGACTGCAAAAAAAAGCGTGGGCACCGCGGCGCACACCAATCGCCGAATGAACAAGCGATCCTGAACGGCGCTGAATTGCGGATTTCTGAATGTCATCTTTAAAATTTTTCTTTCACTGCGAGTTGAAAACGCAAACGAGGCCAACCGGCGGAACGACTAAATTCTAGACGGAATTCAAAATCCTCCAAACCTTTATTTTTGTTTCCCGGCGACTGCCGCCAGGTTTCCCAGCGACATCCTGCTGGGAAACGGCGGAGCGACAGGCGGCAGCTCATTCTAGGCGTTACGAACAATGCGATGCGAGCGAAGCCAGACAGACGTATACGTGGCGGAGACTGATGTGCTGCAATTTTGACAATGACAAGGCAAAACAAAAGAAGAACACAAAGAGAAACCTCCGGCGCCGTGATGAGAAGAACAAGCCGGGGACCAGTTTTCTTCTTTTCCCAAGAGGCCGAGGGGCTGCCCTTCTCGCCCCTTCTGCCGGTCTCTCAACCCTCCTCGCCTGGCCGGCTTTTGCGGCTGCGTTTTCTTTTCCCCTCCTCCTCCTCCTCTTCGTCCCAGACATACCAAAGAAGTCAGCGTGCCATTTTCGCAAAAGTACCTGCTCTTACGAAATGGCTGTCCCGATGGCAAGATTCGATAGCTCGCATCGGCAGTGGTGCTCGTTTTCTTTCGCTTGTTGAACATTTCCCTTTCACGTGTCATACAGTTATCACTCAAACTAAATAGGAGCGCGGATCCCATCGCCGCGAGAAGAAAAAAAAAGGTATAAAAAACAGACATGAGAGCCACAGCTGTCATAACCATGTTTGAAATGAAAACTGCGACGGCTCAGCTTCTTTCGCAAAGATCTTTTTTTTTTTTTTTCCGCCCACTTCCTGTTTCTCGCAGCCATACGCCCCTACAGAGACAACAATTTTCCAGTTCTTAAAAGTCTACTGGTTCACAGTCTGCAGCGTTCAATGTTCTACGCTGAATGTTTGCAGTATAGACTGAAGTTGGTTTTCTTCTTTTTTTTCTTTTTAAAGACAACTCGGCTGGCACTGCCACGTGGTTGGAAGCAAAATTACATGAGTCACTCCCCGACTATATTACTGCTTTGATGAAGCGAAAACGGCGACGCTAACACGACATTGCCCGTCTACGCATTGTGCCGTCGTGCTGCCAGATTACGCTGCAAACACTTCCACGCGATAAACAAGAACCCGTATTCAAAACCACGTTACGTGCTTGAGCGGTACCAAATAACGGACGGCGGCCAATCGTGATGAGAATATAAGAGAACGCTGCCCATCAACGACAAATAAACTGCGCGGCCCTGACCGCACCTACGGGCTGATCACAACGAGAAAGCAACTCGAACGCAGGTCCTGGAGAGAACCGTCGAACGAAACCGCCGACATAAAGCGTAGCAGCCGCCTGAGGACGCCCCGCGCACCCTCTTGTTTTGCCTTCAGTGCTATCGTCTCAACTGCTTTTGTTTCGCTTTTGTAACCCACCACCATTTCACACGAAAAAAAAAAAAAAAAAGAGGAACTCACGTCGCGCTTATTATTGGAAAGTGAATTCTCTGTCATGTTCTTCCGCTCGAGTGCCAGTTCGCTCGACACGAAATAGCTTTTTTTTTTCCGCGCCGCTGGCGTGTCAACAGAGCCTCGAAGCCACCGCCGCCGCCACCGCCACCTCGCATGCTCACCGCGGCTGACATTCGTGCTCCCAGCAAGCAAGGAAGTGCGGCGCTATGTCCTCGCTTGACACTCGCCGCAGCCTAACACCCATAATCCACAGTGAGGGTACACAAGCGGCGTTGGCCATCCAGAAGCAAAAGAACAGAATCCCCTAACACCACGTTCGCTTCACGGCGCGACGGGTTCACCAGTGGAATCGCTGGAATGAAGTGACGCTCCAGTTAGCTGTTCACAAAATCAACAGGCGCTGCTGCTCTGACGGTACACATACAGAACAACGGACAGCAATCATCGCCACTTAAATCGGCGATAATTAAATTAAGCGATCTAGCCCATTTAAAATAATTGCCGCTATCGTCAGCCGATGACCGTCTACTACGACGCATAAACACTTCGCTACATATAAGGCTCCTTCGTAAACCTCTTTTCATGGCGCAAGGAGCTTACCTTGTCGTCAGCTGACGCCCAAATAAGACTACCTTCCGCATACGGTTCGTGGAGTCGCGAACCATTGCCTGAACGCCCATGAACTCACACCCTGTCTAATGCAGAGTGAAGCACAATATAACTGTGCGTAGTATTAGGTGGGCAACCTGTCGGCAACTGCAGCGATTTCTAGAGGGAAAATAAGGTGAATAGAGTTGCGCGCATACGCGCAATAGAAATCTGGGAAACAGCTGTAAAGTCGGCATCACTGAACATTTCGAGCGCTTTCTGAACACCTCTGACTTTCTTTCATTATTCTTACTCCAAACATTCCATGACAATAAACAAATGAATAAAACAAAAATTAAGCGGACTAGAGGGTAGATTTATTTATAATACAACGTCACGTATCTGCTAAAAGCTTTAAGCCAGCAGATAACTTGCGACACGATCGTTACAAGCGATTAGAATCAGCGCTGCTGACGCCGCAAGCAGCAATCGCATGATGAGAGAAATCATTGGTATTAGAGGTCCAAATCGTGAGCGCGGAGCGACAGACTTAAAAAAAAAGGAAAAAAAAAAATCTGCAAACAAAATCGGAAATTTTACACGCGTCAGTCTGTGCACATGGCCAAGGTGCTCTGGGAGATGCACGCTACAACCTTCCTCCAGATCGGTACAATGTCAAGCTCTAGTCGCTTGCGCATACCACCGCTCATGGGCTCATTATTGAAATATAATTACCCCGCTTAATAGAGATGTCCTACAAAGACTTCTAGTGAAATCGGCTAATACTTTACGAGCCAAAAAAAAAAAAAAGAAAAAGGGCTCATCGTTGGTCAGCTATCTATGAAGTACTGTACCGACAGCCGCGACGACTTAGGTGTTAATAATATTCTCAGTGTGACTGAAGCTCAGAGTGATGGAGATGCGAAGGCCCAAGTAGAACGCTTGCCCATATCACAGAGCCAATGAAGAAAGCGTAATTAAAAGGCGCGGGGTATTGTCGGGAACGGCTGTCCAAAACTAGCTATATATATATGTGTGTGTGTGTGTGTGTGTGTGTGTGTGTGTGTGTGTGTGTGTGTGTGTGTGTGTGTGTGTGTGTGTGTGTGTGTGTGTGTGTGTGTGTGTGTGTGTATGTGAGAGGCTCGTCCGACATCTTACTTGCCGATCTCGTCATGGAACAAAGCCAGCTCCGTGTTCTTGGGACGCATCACGTTAATACAGTACGCGGGGCTGCCGGGAAATACCAATGCACCGCACCTCCGCATTAGCATGCGTTAATACCACTCCGAAGGCTGCAAAGAAGGACGCGCGTGAGCATACGCCTCGTGAAGACAAAGCGCTAAGCGAAGGCTTCATTTTAAATGCGTCCGCCATTTACCTTGGCGCGAGGAGGGCACTGCAATGCGTGCGTGCGCACAAACACCGGGCCGAGCCGGCTAGCGCCTCCGCGCGAACGAGAGCAACTCGCGATGCCGGCGGAAGGCGCTCCGCCAATGATCTTGCCCAGCACACATGCGCGGGCCGCTTCGTCACTGCTGCGATCATATATGCCCGAGCCGGCTCGCGGTTCCAGAACGAGCTTAAATATCTCCCTAACGAGGGCGCTTGCAAAGGAAGGCACGCAAAATAAATAAATAAATAAATAAATAAAATAAAAAGGTACCCCTACGTTTCAACAAGACTGAAGGCGCCGCAGAGAGACGCGCGGACGACACACCCCGGAGCCACGAGTAAGTCCGTGCGCCTTCAAGAATGCACGCGACGACGCGTCGTCGTCCCCGCCACGTGTTTCTCAACGCGGAAAGCGAACGCGTTTGAAGGCACACCGTTATCGGCCCGATCCTCTCCGCCGGCACGGAGGAAGACGACATAAAGAGCAGGATTTTAGCGAGAACATGTGCCACAAGCATGACGCAAACCACCAAAAGGAACAACACGGCAACAGAGGCATGCCTGTCTGGCGCTCCATGCGAGGGAAGAGAAAAAAGAAGAAGTAAGAAAAGATAGAAAGACATCTCTTGAGGTCAGCGACCCACTTCTCTTTTTCCTCGCGTCACCTTCTTTCGGCCGTTTCTTTCTTCCTCCCCGGAGTCCCTCGCAACGAGGGCCCCAAGCGTGGGAAGGACAAGTGTGTGTGTGTGTGTGTGTGTGTGTGTGTGTGTGTGTGTGTGTGTGTGTGTGTGTGTTCGTGCGTGCGTGCGTGCGTGCTTGCGCACGTTCCCGCGCGCTCTTACTGCAAGGGGGATGGGGTGGGAGGGAAATGATATTCTTGGATCCCGGACAAGACATCGGCCACCTCCAGATCGGCCGCCGATGCAACGTAGTGTCCGAAAACTAAGAAACGGGCAGCAAAGCGAAAGCACAATTTCTCACCTGGTCCAGGTATGACTGAGTGGCGGCGCTCTCTTGACCCTGGTCTTGCATGTTGAGAGACAAGTCGAAGTTATCCATCGCCTGCGCAAGACAAAGAAAAAAGACGAACCAGTTAGGAGGACGGAATGCCGTCCCGGTCGGCGATCGAGATTGATCAGCGCGCTGCCCGGCGGATGGGCGCGTCCGCTAAAGCGGCACAAGGACAGCAGAGACAAGACGTCGAGGCACGCAATTTTAAGGACGCAGTGGGGTCGCTGCACTGACATCTCGTCCACGTCACTATTCTACGTTGACGTAAGGACGTAACGTTAGTCAAAGGATCAACATAAGCGATTAACCACGCATTGTGTGTTTCAGTTCGAAAGCATGCAAGAAACAGTCACAGAGTGACGCCTCGCAGTCTCCGCAAATTGTGTGACAAAGAGGACATTGTGCGGTTAAATAAAAACACACGCTTCATCGCCGGCTTCAGAGACACATGGTTTGATATCTTAGCATGCTCAGTCCAAACATCTGCATGGCGCATGACAAGCAAGAAGCAATGGCGCTTTACCCCAGCATAGCAAATAACGCAGGCAGCGTATGTAATTCGGTGGGATATCGAACACCCATCAGCATTCCGCAGCTTCCCGGCTCAACGTTCCTCTGAAAACCGCTTTCTGAGACCATCGGCCATTGCTTTTAATTAAAGAAGGAAGCGTTTCTCAATTTGGTCTCAAATCAACATGGGTGGGATTGGACAGAAGCGACCGGCATGACAAAGACAAGGTGCGAGCGGCGGCAGGCAGCTCAGTGTTCGCGCCGTGAACGGAGCGCGGAAAAAAAAAAAGAATGATGAAAAAACTGGCACGCGATCGCGATTTCAGGATCCGGGGAATCGAGAAATGAGGAAACAGTTGGCGCGAAAACGGGAAATGTAGGGCGGCCCGTTCTTTTGGTCGGGCGAGGAAGGAGGGAAGCCCACAAATAATAATCATCCTCATAAAGAGCGAGGAGGAAAACGAGGCCAGAACGGAGAAACTACGGCCGCAGCGCTGCCCATTGTGCGCCATAAGCGCCAGAGTGAACGAGCAACGGCACGTCCAAAGCGACACGCTCGGCTGAACGACAACATCATCAATCTGGGCTTCTTTTGTTTCCGCGGGACTTTGCTTTGTTCTCGGCCGCGTGGTAAAGCAGGACGACGCAAGCTGCAGTCGCAAACGAGAGACGCACTCGTTTTCGCTGGCCCAATGGCCGCACTGACAAGAAGCCATCGCACCGAGGCACGTGTAACAGGTTCTTTCACGCGCGCGCGCACTCAGGACGCTGAGGTTTCCATCCGTACGAGTTGTATGCGATTGGCTATCAGCACAGCTACCCCACCCTCCATTTCTTCCTCAAACGACCTGTTCTTGCCTAGAAACGCTTTTACGCATCCGTGGCCCTGTTGCCATCACATGCTGTCACGTGTCAACCCGACTGTCGGAACCACAAATGTGGTGCCGCTATTGCAACATTGCGTATACCCAACCAGCTTCATTACAGCTTTTTCGTTTCGATGGCTGGCCTCCGCCTATGCATTTATATGGCACGCCATCATTCCGCCGTCCCTGCATATCGCCTGGGGACATTGCGACCTTCACAAGTGCGACAGGAGGACATTCGTATAGACCCTTAAGGCAGGGTCACGTGGAAGGCAGTGCGGTGACGAAGGCAGGCGCCGGGAAGTGCGGCCACCTTCGGTTCGTAAAGGTCGAGACAGACGGTACGATTTTCCATCCGATGCGACGTCCGACACGGCGGTTCGGAAGCCGGAATGGTGACCTTTCATCGCATCGGACCGCCACCATTCCGGCTCCGCACCACCGCGTCGGACGTCGCATCGGATGGAAAATCGTACCGTCTGTCTCGGCCTTAGGCCACCCAGGGACGGTAGCATGCGGCGATGGCAGGCCGTCCATGTACTCCAATATCAATGCATACGTTTCACGGCCGTTCTAAGAAACAGGTCGGTGGTCCTTTGCTTGTTATTTCTAAGCTGACCTGCATGTTTTTTGGATGACGCGAGATAGACCTAGAGGCAGTGGCACCGTCGGTGCATCAGCGCAGATGGGTGGCCAGCGACAGCAATTCACACAGCGGCGAGCACAGCATTGTACTACGCGCGGCTTGGCTTCACCGAGAGCGGTTTGACCCGATTATTCAAACATTAAGAGCACTAATGGCAGTGAACACAAAATATGTCATTTCTGCATCGTCAGATTTATGCATGAAACCTCGTCCTATATAACCAGAAAGAAGTGCCAACTTTTCAGGCAACATGATAACTAAACCAAACATTTCTGACGCTTTCCGCTCGTATTCTGCTTCTATCCCGCTAGCGCACTTAAAAATGTTGCCGCGTCCCTTGCATATAAAGTGACACTCGTTGCGCCTCGTATGCAAAAAGGCAGTAGCCCTTTACAAATAAGCTATAACCACCAACTTCATGAGTACTTTTCTAGACCGCTTGTACACGCTCGCGTTGGTCTTCTTCCGTTTCGTTGCGAAATGCAAAACGCTGCCGCTAAGTTCAGTCATTCAGATGGCGCCATACCTTGATTGTCAGAAAGATACAGTTTTATCGCTGTTCACTAACTTTCTAGCACAAATATCCCCATCCATGCTTATGCGTTTAATAGTTACGCGATAAAGCTTCCATCATCACCTAAAGGGTCGAAATCGGTAAGTTACGTTCTTTATAAAGCGAATAATAAAGACCACTGTCTTCATTCAAGCTAACGACACCGCATATAACAAGGAAAGGAAACTAAGAGCACTAAGAAACTCGCTGTCATAACGTCCTGCGTTCACAGACTTCATGCCCAAACATACACTTTTCTTATGTATAGAACTCATTATTTCTTACGACCGAGAGTAGCCGTTACGGTAAGAAAAATACTGTACATGAAAGTAACATCTCTCAGCTGACACGCATTTCGGTTACAGTGTCAGATTCGAAAAACAATATACATGCTCCATACTGAAATTGTAACAAGACTCTTCGAATTCGGATGTAGAACTCCACAGGTACAAATATATAGCAGGTACTGTGACCTGTAGACAATGATCAAGCAATTATGCGACTACGATCAAATTTAATGTGCAAGAGTAATTTACGCTTAAGTCGTTCCATCCTACTTTTTTTTTCCCTGCCGCTAGGCGATTTTTGTGACGCCAAGACGAATTAAAACGTTCTCAGTGGTGTGCTTGGAGCGTTGTGCGACAATAAAATTGAAATATCTGTGGCAGAGGGAGGTGCGATAATCACGCTGGGCGTACTCGACAAGGACGATCACTCACTAATCTTGTTAAAATGCAAAGGCGACAGCTCAAGACCTAGTAATTACGCCCATCGTGGAAAAGAGGGATGGAGATTGAGGTTGGTGGAAACCAGTTATTAAAGAGTGCGCCACGGAACAAGAAGTGGTTTACAGTGTACGGCGCATACACGCTGCGCAAGCTCTTGAGCACATATTGCTTAGCTGACGAAGAAATTTCGAGCTTTGTTCGCTACTACACGCAACAAAAGGTAGTCATAACTTTGAAGCGTGCGATACGGCAATGCTGGCGCCTAAAATGCATATATATTTCACAGGAATCGACGCACGAGGTGGATTTCCTCCCTACATTAATATAGATATATATTACTCCATTAAAAAAAATCTCTAGTGCATGAAAATCACTCCTATTACCTGTGTGTTTCTAAACAATGCCGTTATGGGCTTTCAAGTAACCTCATCTAGCGCTTGAGACAAAGCGGCCTCGCCTCATGGTGGGACGTTCAAAAACGGCGTTCTAGCCGCAAGACCCAGCCACTGTAACCCAGCTGTCACCTTTGAAGTTGAACACTGTCGACGCGTTAGCCACGATGAGGGACAAGGTCAAGCAACTCGAGAATGGCAGGTTCCCAATGACGTCGACGGGACTTGCAGCGAGCGTGACCCGATGGCGACAGAAAAGTGATGTCAAACAAAAGCCGACGCATTAGACCGGTCAAAGGTCGTGTTTCCCGTGGCGAGAGAAAAGCATGCGCCTCACGAAGCGCGGAAAAACTACGCCGCCGAGGAAACCCGGCGCGATATGGAACGGGGCAATGAAGCCGAGAAGGGCAGCCCGATTCTGTGCCCCAAGGAGCTCGCTTCGCAGCAACAAGACGCTCGTACCGGGACGACAACAGGTATAGGACACGGGCGCGATAAACCGAAGCCTTCCAGTTAAGTTAATCACGCTAACGCGACGTGCTGATCAAGACATGTTACGGTGACGACAATTATAACAAGGTAAAAATGAAATCATAACAAACGATGATGATGATTATTAAGACGCGAAACCTTATCCCTGAGAGACACCACGCAGTAGGGGGCCTTATACTGATTCTGAGTGACGAAATGAAAATTGCTTAGGCGTCGCCAATTTCTGCGCAGTATAAATGCTTTGTCGTTTGGGGGACCAGAAGAAAAAGTTCGCTCAACTGAGAGTTCAGTCGTGAGAAATGCGAGAACATCGTCGCCCGTCGAGGTATAGCTTAGCGGCTACGGTGTTGCGCTGCTATAAGCTCGACCATGCGGGTTCGATTCCCGGTCAAGGACGAAATACAAAACAGCGCCTACGTACTTAGATTTATGTGCGTTAAGAAACATGAGGTAGTCAAAATTAATCCCGAGTCACCGACAACAGAGTGCCTCAATATCATATCATGGTTCAAGCACGAAACACACACACACACACACACACACACACACACACACACACACACACACACACACACACACACACACACACACACACACACACACACACACACACACACACACACACACACACAAATTGATTTAAGCATATCAGCTTAATATCGGCGCATATCGCAATTGTCATTGCTCGCTTGAGCGACTTTCGATGAAGTGGTAGACAACAACGCACGTGGGCGTTTTCGCACTGTATACGCCCACCTCAACCACGAAGCAAGTAAACGTGGCATACAAGCTAGGACACTTGGGCACGCTTGCTGAAGCTGACGCTTCGGTTTGGCTCACAGCCAGCGTACACGAAGCTCTCAAACTGATCTAACTCATGCGGTGAAAGGGGACCCCACAAATTTCACAACAGTTTATTTTTATCTCAACGTCACCAGAGAATACAGATATAACGGCCGCAAGTCGCTCACCGTATACCCAAACAGTGAAGTCAACGACGCTACTCGTGTCCTGCAAAAACCAAAAGTTTTGTGCCTTGTACTTCCGGGGCGCTAACTTCGGTACAGCTTTTTCGAAAGCTCATCTTACCAACAGCTTACTTTGGAGCGTTGAAGCCCCGACCACGTTCCAGTTAGACAGTAAAACGGTAACGCGGTATGCTAAAACGTTCCTGCAGCCGCTTGAAGGCAGAAAAGAGGAAAGCAAAATAGAAAAGCAGAAACGAAAATAAGCAACAGACAAGCGCACGCCTCCAGTAGTCTATACTATAGTCGGGTACAACTTTAGAAGACAGGAGAGGCGCCATATCACCGAAGCGCAGCAGCCAATTGCCTCCGCGACTAATGAAATAGTCCCGCTACATGTTAGGCATGTTCTCCGCCGGCATGAGTTACCAGCCGTCCGGCTCATGACGTCACCTGAAGTGCGCGCCTATTGGTGAAGGCTCATGTGCATCCGCCTTTGAGGGGAAAATACCGCTGCCTTTTAAAATTGTACCCGACTATACGAGGTAACATCAACATCGTGTTTCCTTCCTTTCTTTCCTTTATATTTTCTCTCACTGCATGGTTACCTTATTTTTGCGCCGAATTCTTTCGACTATGATACACCAACTGCCTCCGGCCCAAAAGACAGGTTACAATAAGTTCTAAGGGAATGCTTTCGCCAACTGCCCGTGGTATCGGAGTCGTATAGAAAAATGTTTTCTGTATACAGAAAAAAAAAAAGATATAGAAGTTCGCGGTGCTGACCTCTTAGGCTACCCTGTTCAGACATAAAATACGTAACTCTTATCGAGATGAGATTTGAATGCTTCTCTGCGGCTCTTTGCTGCTGGCAACATATGTGCTCGACACATATGTACATTCTGTGGACGAAGAGGCGTTGCGGCGACTGACAATGTCATTATTTGTGTTTTCACTGATAGGGCAAATAATTATGTTTCTCCGAAATATTTATCATATTCATGTTCGCCAAATAAAAAGAAACACACACACGCTAATTTAGTTCTGAAGTAACGAACAAAGTACGATGCAATTCGATATGTAGCGTAAATATATACCGGTGTACAAACAATCGACAAAGCAATGCCAAGTATCGGAAAAATACACAAATACTGACATTGTTTGAGGACATCCCACAGTCTGAGCACGCGGGTTCTGTACATCAAGTTATCATATCAGAGAAATAAAGCACAAGCAAGTACAAGCCGCACGAAGAGATGCGGTCTTCGATAGCGGGGCGTAATACCTTGTTTGCCTTTACAAAACATGCCCCAGCATAACAGAGTACGCGAGTGCAACGAGGCCTCAACGACGGCCAACTCGGAGGACCAAGGACGCCAATGCACTGCGACAGGGCGCACGACAGCGGTCGCAGCTTATCAGAAGATGATAACGGAACGCCAGTGGAATATTATCTTCAAACGTCACACTTTCGGAGCCGCTGCGAGACTGGAAGGGCATCGGTAAGATAAGACGGCTAATCATTTTACACCAGGGCCTACAGCAATGTGGAGGTGACTGGAATGGGACCTTAACACCTCCACCAGCCCCCCGAGGGGAGGGGGGGGGGGCGACTATGCGCCAAAAGACCTGCGGGCGCTGGGATTTTCTGGGTTAGCGCGAACATGTCACCGCTGCAGATATGCGGCGTATGCACGGAACTAATGCTCAGTTTTACGTGACAAAACCATGATAAGAGGCGCGCCGAAAGGAGGAGGAGGAGGGGGGAGGGTAGACTATGAACCAATTTTGACCGCTTAGGATTCTTTAATGTGCGCCTAAATCTAAGTACCCGCGCCTAAATCTAAGTACTTCGCCCACATCAATATGAAGCCACCGTGACCGGGAACCGAACCCGCGACCTCTAGTTTAAACGCGCAACACCAGCCGCTACGCCACCGCAGCGGGTCGTCTATGCATCGAAGCGCACCAGCCGCGGTGGTGTAACTTTTACGGTGGTTTTTTGGAGCACGACAGTTTACAATGGCCGTGAACGTAATACTCTCTCTAATATCACTAAAGAGATGCCATTTTCGGACACGTGACCACGTTCCCATAAGTGCCTCGCCCCGGCGGCACAATGGTAACGGCATAAAAGCTCGAAAGAGGACATAATGGCGATTGAAATCGTATATCCTTTATTATAATACACGTGGCGGACAGCTGTTCGAGGGCCACGACTTTCACATGTGACCACATATAGTCCAGATTATTTCTGTTTTCGCACTCCATCCACACCTTGCGAGACTGCGCGCAAAACCATTGTCTAGAATTTCGAAGGTCCATTTCAGCATAAATGCTGATAGAGGAGCGCTCAGTAGGAAACCGGCGGTGACGCCTAACTATACGCATCGCAGTGAAATGCCTTTAAAAGAAAAGAGCGGCAAATGTCACTTAGGCAAAGTATCGCATACAACTACTGATGTGATGCATTCGCTGCTATAGGGGGCCGCTATCCAATTATTACGTTATATTAAAATCTAATTAAAATCGGTATTGTGACACTCAGATGTCAGAACACCTGAGATACATGCGCCCGACACATCTTGCTGTACGACATGAGCGGGCTGAGTTTTGAACTTCGTAATTTCTTACGTACCTATTATTTGTTTAATCACTTCGACACTGTAGAGGTGTTACCAATTAACACCAAACAAACGAAAAGAGGCTAGGTTAGGTTATGTTTAGCGATGTATGAGCCCGAACACTTGTTGGTCTACGTATACGTTTCGGGGGGGGGGGGGGGGGGGGGGTTCAAAACTGGTAAACTTTTCTGCTCTTGGAACGACATTGAGAAAAAGGCTTGCAATTATTATTTTCCTTAAAGAAAAAACCTAGTTAGGCAGGCAATGTCGTTCGGATGTTCACTGATCAAACAGCACCCGTCATCGCGTAGCTGTTCAACTCGAATATAGGCAAAACCACTCTAATTATTCGAGAAAAATAATTAAACAGAAATAAGTTGGAATAAAAGGCGCGGCAATACTCATTCAAGTTCAACTGAAAGCTGCTCGCGTGCAAGCGAAGAAGACTTTCCTATACCACCCATCTTCCTACCCTCGCACACCGTAGTTACCAGCGCACCGTCTATCTGACCAAAAACCCTCGAATCGTAGATCTGTGTTATTTAAGATTGCTTGGTGAAAAGCAGCGTTTCGGCATGTCGAGCCCGCGTTTCAGAGGGGGAGTAGGAGAGGAGGTGTGTGGGGAGGGTTAGCGCATGCGTAGTAAGGGTGGTCACGCCGCAAACCACCACCACCGGATTGAACTCCGCCATAAGATGCTTCGCATCTAAAAGACACATCCTGCGGAAAGCAGACACTGCTATGAACAGCTCATGCCAAATGTTGCAACTTGCAGTCATGCGCGGCATGAAGAGGTTACAAACGCAGCGCGAAGTCGTCATTTTCTCAGGTGCTCTGTTTTCATAGAGAGACCTGCGCTCACTCTCTTCGGAGCTGCCGGCACCTGCTGCTTGACGTCAAACAACAGACAGCATGCTATTGGCCAATAACCGATACAAATAAATTAAGAACGGCGTTCGGATAAGATGCGCTTCTTGCCACGAGGTGCCGCGACATGCTGGATCCGTGCTCCATAGCCTGGTATACGTTTACACCGTTTAATATAAGCCCAACATGCGCTTGTCACGAGTGACATTCCTTGAGCCGGCGACGACGAAGAACGACTGACGCTGCGAAGTCGCGAGTGTCAAAAAAGGTATGGTGAATATGTACAACGGAAAGTTGGGCGAGTTGGTGTCGTCCTATTTATCACGCCTTTTCCCGTCATGAAGAGAATCTGTAGACGTGTATGTATATCTAGGCCAAGTACTACACAGGTCAAATACTGACCCTGTCGTAGTCACTGTTGAGCTTAACACCTATAGCGCACAAAGGGGACAGAAACACAAAGATACAACGTGGACGTAGCGCTAACTTCCAACAAATGATTTATTTACGAAGCAGTATTTACGAAGTTGTATCTTTGTGTTCCTGTCCCTTCTGTGCGCTATAGGTGTTAAGGTGGATTACCAACATGTCCAAGCTCACGTTCTTTCACTGTTGAGCGTATTATTTACATTGTTAGTTAGACTTGATCCGCGCCCTGTCCCAATTTTGCATCCATTGTTAATTCGTTACCTTAACTTTCTCGTAATCAATAGACAGTTATAGTTTACCGTTAGCACGATAGCGGGGGTGTTAAAGGGACACTAAAGGCAAATAACAATTTATGTCAGAGTGAAAGCCCAATGTATGACAACGTCTAAAACAGCAGTATTATCAACAGCAATGCTCTACTTACCGAGAAATTAAGCTAAATGTATCACACGATGAGCACCACGAGTGGGACATTTTGGAAGTGATCCCAATGACGTGGGAGAGTCTGAATAGAATTAATCACTAGTAATCAAACTAGCTGCAATAAAAAAAGAACCTTCCGTGCATCAAGAGACGTAATAAAATGCTGCTTGTTCGTTTCTGTTTGATTCATGGAAAAAAGAACCTCTTTGGCGTTGCCATGGGGAACGGCGCGCGTGGTTCAAAAGTTCCGTTTTCGCCGAACTGCGCTTCGCCCTCAGACGGTCGCGTCTCAGTGGTAGTTTTGGTATCGCGTACTGCCGCGTGTGTTTTGCACGCTCGTGATAGTCGCTCTGACGGAAAGTTCGACAAAATACCGCATGCATGTGATGTTGCCGGATGCCCGAATGGTGCACGCCGCCGCGCAGTAAAGGCGGGCAACGTTGGGCACGGCAACAGTGACGTGCGAAATACTGCTTTCAGGCGGGTGATTTGAAGTGCGCTAACGCGATGCGGACCACTAAAACGTGATTTTATTTCAAAATAAGCGCTTCCTTGGCACAAAAGTAGCACTACGGGGTTTCTGTACCGCTATTTCAACAATCAACGTCGACTTAATATTTGCCTTTAGTGTCCCTTTAAGGGAATAGTGCTGCCGTGCCGCAAACGTTGGTTGCGGAAAGCGTGTTTTAGTTTAGCGTTAAAGCGTTTACGTGCACTAGCTGGGACGGTGGCACCACCTAGCGAAGGGTGAATGCGTTAAAAAAAGTGAAAAGAACAAAACCAAGAATGCTCGCCTGTATCCCCGCACGCAGCAATATTACTACTTTCTTTAGTAACAATAGAAGTAAATAACTATGAACTAAGCACCGAAAGCGAAAATTGTCATGTTGCAGACTTGTTTACACCGATATTCAAGTTAGGCCTAGGAACGTTCGAAATGGGAAGCGATCTCAAAAAATACGTTACGTTACCCGTACTACTCGGTCGTCGAAGCGAGCTGAAGGCAAGCGAAGCCATTTCGCGCAGTCGTTTGCTACGAAAGAAGTGGATCCGTCCACATCAATGCTAAATTCAGTTCGAAGCGGGCGTCCAACCTCGCCGTAATGTTCTACGTACACCACGTTAACCACACAAACACGGTAACGCTAAATCTGAAAAATAGCGTGCGTACGGTAAACGCTACAGGTCGTTTAGCGTACTGCGAATGCGCATTTCCTTCCCGCTATTCCGCTAAGCCCACTATTCCGCTAAACTATAACTGTCTAATGATCGATGTTAAGTGCAACTGTAGTAATTTTTGTTGGTGACATTTTTGTATTACTGCCTGTGTCGCTGTCGGTCTATAAATATTTGTTGTTGTTGTTTGACCCCTGACTCTGACCCTTGCACTGTGTTTGCTTGAGTACGGACGACTTGACGCCAACGACGCACGGGTGACGGCTGTGATATTCCTATTTCCACAACACAAGGGGCCATTCCAGCAATCCATTGAGATCAAGCGCTCCGCATGCTCGACACACCCTGTGACGCTCTGCAAAAATAACAATTTCGCTAATCCATCACAACATATTCATCCTTTGCCATGCACATATACTGCCATTTGTTTCTGCAATTATTATTGCGCTAAAAATTGAGATGCAATGTAATGTCACCCAATGCTCCTTTAAAGTGTCGAATACTGCCAACATTTTGGCATTATCCGACACATTAAAGGCACAGCCACATAGAGTTTCCTACAATACTTACTAGAGGGAACTCTGGCGCTAGTGTCTATGGGAGCTGCAATGCATCGCGCTTCAGCCAGCATGGGAATCATGGGTAGTACACGGATTTGTCTAAACTTCGTTCTTTCGGCTCCGTTTGGCTCCGCGTCGCCTGCATCCGCTTTGTCGCAAAACGAAGTTCAGCAAAAATCAGCAGTTTCACTTCACCACTTTAACTTCTTAGGCTCACCGATTCAAATCTGGTCACGAAGTTCACAACGATCCATTCTTTTATCCGAAAGAAAACCAAAACATAGCAATAAACAAAGCCACAAGTGCGTTCGAAGCCCACAAGCACGAAGACTAGGCAAATCCGTGTACTACCCATCATTCCCATGTTGGCTGAACGATTGCAGCGCCAGAGTTCCCTCTAGGTCATTTTAGGAAACTCTATGCACAGCCCGTCTTTCACATGATGATGAGATATCACATACATAACTTGCAAGTGACGTCAGTTCCTGTCTTCAGTCCGCCATCACCGAGCCAACGGAGCACATGCGTCCGAGTGACCGCGACATGTTAACGTTCGTACGACGGATGGTTTGGCGTAGTGCGCGTGTTTTTATCGTTTGCCTTAAGCTTATGTCGAAGGAGAATCGTTCAGGACATTATGCAGCCTGCAGCGAAGCAGTGTTTACTGGGAACTCTGATCCTCCGCGTCTGCAGTGTCCCGAGTCCATGGTGTCACACGTATAAATGGGCGAAACAACTTCGCACGAGATTTGAAAGCATAACTTTGTTCAGTGTGTTGAGGTCTTTCCTGTTTATGCGCGCATAAACCATGTGGTGCGTTTGTCGGACAGCTCTTTCGTGCGGTCGCACTGTTTTGTGATCACCTTTGGCAAACAGTACGCCCCCGCGTCTGGTCCTTCTACTATCAGATTTACACTTACTTCTCGTGCGGCAGCCAAATATCGCACAAATCGCCACTGCAACGTGCGGCGTTAACGGGAAATGCGAGCGCCGCACAGCTTGACTTGGTGTCGTCTGCTGCCATGGTGATGGCGGCGCATGCCGAGATCGTATCCCAGAGCTCAGCAGTGTGACGTACTTGCAAGTTACGTATAGAAGGCACGTACTTCTGTAGAAAGATATTCACAGATTCCGTGTCCACATACTACTTCGGAAAACAAGCCCCAACCAAGCACCCATCATTGAAAATAAATAAATTATTCTGGCTAAAAATCAGTAGCCTATAGAACCGCCAGCAGTTTCGAACTATTTTGCTTCCAAGCGTTGATTTCTTGTCAGTAGCTTCGCATATACATAAAATTTACATTTCTGCCAGAAAACGGGCAAGCAGCACAAAGCGGACTTAATCAAGAAAGCGGAGAATGTGCATTCATTACGAACCGTTACTTGTTATTTGAAGAGCTTTCCTTCACGTAATTCAATAGTGCCACAAATGGCACTTGATTTGCATTTCTCGCTCCTAAAGCACCGGCGGCGCAGCTAGCGCGACAGAATGAAAAAAAAGAAAAAGAAAAAGACGTAAGCACTGCTGGTGAACAGGGACGAGTGAACAGGGACGAGCGCAAGGGACGAGCGCAGGGAAGGCAGCTGCACTGAATGAAGAGCAGGAAATGGGCTCTGCGCGCATGTGTCACAAATGGGCTCCGGACCATTTACATGCCAATAAGAGGGAGTGCAATCAGCCGGGCTGCCTTTATGCAGCCTAATTGCGGCCGCAGTCGGCAGCCTGTGGCAGTTACGAGTGCTATAGCGATGGGTCCTGTGAAGACGAGAAAACCCTGCACAGATGGAATAAGCCTAGAACGCGAATCACGCAAGCGCAAACACCCTTGACTACGTACTACGTAAGCTGCAGCCAGATTGCAGTTGTAGCGTACCCGCACTAAAAGCCCTATACGCACATACACCGTCCGATGTGCCATCCTTGGAGGTGTTACTGCGCGTCCCAACGTTTAAATGCACGGAAAGAAAGCGTAATTCTCCGCGTTGTGCGGCTGCGCGTAAGGGTTGTCACTCGAAGCGCAATACAGGCGTGCGGAGAAATGGCCAGAGACAAACGTGACGAGAGCGCTCTGTGGCTTCCAGAAAGGCGAGCAGCGAATGAAGCGCGCCCGAACAAGGGCGCGCTGCTCAAGACAAAGAAAGCGTCACATTTTCGCGAACAAAACCGACGGAGATTCGCTAAGTGCGACCCATTAGGTCTTGCCAAACAATACGTGACGCCCCGGCCGCATTAACCCAGAATACTGGCATACACCTCGGGAAGTGGGGCAAATTTATGCCGGGCCGAATGCCTAATTACGTTGGCTGCCCCCGAAAAGCTCCGCCGGGAGGTTCCTTTCGTGCTGCTGGTCTGTCAACAAAGGAATTCCGCGCTGGGTGCTTGTTTATTCGACGACGCGCTGTCTTTGACATGCAAATCCGCGTTGCCAACGGATCGGAACGCCATTCAAATGTAAAGCGCAACGCAGGCTCAGGATGCGCAGCACCCGAGGCACGAAAACAACCAACGCCTTGCCAATCGTGTCCCGGCTCCCGCGCGCCGAAAAGCCCGAAGCCAGTTCGTAAGGGCCCACTCAAGGAGCCACCGCTACGCGCGAATGCTAATGCGCGCCCCCTATTTCCCGAGCTCCTCTCGCCGTACGACCCGAGAGCGCTCGCTCCTTGCGCTCCTTGAGGGCCGCCACGCGCGGGCCACGCTCGGCGCCCCACGCGCGCGCCGCGGGGAAACAATAACGTGCGCGACAGGTGGCAAGAACCGCGAATCCCGAATGACTGCTTTTCCGCCGAGGCCATTTTCCCCCGGCACCCCCCGCCCCAACGACGACGATGCCAACACCACGCGCCTGCTTCGTTGGGCGATCGTGGTAGCATTCTTCGGCCGCCCTAGCTAAGCCCAGGCCATCTGTTGTCCACCGCGGCCAGAGAGGACGCGCCAGTGCGCGCGGAGGGCCCCGGGCGAAGCCATTTTAAAACACGCGACGGCCGCCAACGACGAGCACAGAGATGGGCGAGGGAAAGTGGCGCCTCCTCGTGTCTCGCAACCACCTGCCACTAAGGGCCCCGGCGCCGCTACGCGCACGCTCTTCAACCCCACGCACGATCTGCGCGACATACAGCCGCGCGCACGCGAAGGGAAAATCACTCCGTAATTAAAGCAACGGAGTCTTTGCAAGATAATAATAAAGTTCCTTCTCTCTCTCCCTTTGCAAGATAACGCGAACGCACCTCGCCGTGCGCGTGTTTTCATCGGTACGCGGTCATCAAGAGAAATAACGTTTGTAACCGTATACTAATCAGAAAACAACAGACTCTCAGACAATTTCAGTCGAATTTGATTAATCCCCCAAGGCTACGATAGAGAATTTCTCATCTTGTTTGCACAACTTCTTCGCCTAAGCGTGTTCTATCCGCATTGTGTAGTGTGGCGTTAGCTCTACCACACAACTTTACTCCGGGAATCACGGCCTTTAAGCAAGAACACTCCACCCTCACCCCCCCCCCCCATAAAAAAAGAAAAAAAAAAAGCTCGGCTAACCTCCGACATTGCTTCACAATTACCGGTCGGCGCCCGTCAGATCTTTTCAATGTAAGCTCAGTTGTGTCCTCAGTCAATCGCTTGGAGTCGTTATTTTCATCGCTAAATCTCCCGTGTAAAGCTAAGTGGGGAAAAAAAAGGCGTTCAGGTGGCGGCGTTTACGCGACGCCCTCCGAAAATTACGCAAGAGACAGTGCTGCCTGGCGGTCCACTAGCGGCTCTCAAATGCTGCGAAACGCTCATGATACACTCGTTATAACGGTGCTACACAAAAACACGCACCGATGTAATAAAGGTCGAGCAGCGACTATGCTCTTCTGCGGCTAACTGAGGGAAAAATCAGGGACGGAAAGGGAAAGGAGAGCTCCCTTCCAGGAGAGGTGGCTGATTGCGTGCGCTCGCAGGATTCGTTAGCGCCGAAAAGTTAGCTCCCGCATCGAACAGGAAACGGCGCCTGTGCAAAGCATGCCCGCTCAGAAACCGCTTCATTTACGGCGAGAAAGAAGGCCCCCCCCAAAATATCGTCTCCGGCATCGATTGGCGCGATCAATAGGCTCAAAACGCTTCGCGGTCTCCAAGCAACTCGTTCCAAACTCAAACGTGGCATCACGTGGTTTAATGACAGCCGTGTTCAGAAAGAGAGAGAGAGCGCTTCGATTGCCGGCGGCTGCTAAAGGCAGCAGAAGGACGAGCGTATTTAAAAATGACCGCCGCAAATCGTTGTTGTTGGTGCGCGGCCGGCCACAACGCACGAAGTGATCAGGCATATAGCGGCGAATGTGTACACGCGTGTTTCATCGACCAGAAAACCGGGCGAAACAAGCGGAGGAGAACAAGCCGCGCCGCTTCCATAGCGGAAGGGCTCGCGCAGTGCAGAACGACGACGCGCCGCTATCGATTCCCAAACGTGGGCCAAAGCGCGATTAGGGAAATGAAAACGAAGACACGTCCCTTGCGGCGCTCGCTCGCGAAGCGGCGGCCTGTGATTGCGAGGCGGGAAAGTCCGCGTCTCACAAAGGCCACCCGCACAAGACAACACAGAAAGCTACTGCAGGCTTCGCATACTTCTGCTCTAATACAAGACGCTAAGGCTACGGAATGACAAACAACAATAATTTGACCCCGACACGTTCTGACACAGCTGGTTTGGTGACAACTTCGAACCACGACACATAACTTTAAAGCAAGGAAAAAACGTGAAGAGGGCGCTAGAAGTTGAAAGAAATTAGAGTTACTGTATATGCTACCTTTAAGCATATACAGTAACTCTAAAAGAAATGAACGCGATGAAACAGAGCGCCTGAAACGGCGCCTGTCCTATCAGCTTTACTTCTTTGGACTTCTAAGAGGATTGAAAAAATTCTCCTTGTCTGAAAGATATTTCGTCAACCAGACCACGCTGCCACCTCGTTGTGCAGCATAGTCGCCTGGCTTTGAAGTAATGCAGGATCAAAGCGGACAGTTAAGAAAAACTTAGAAACGAAATCGACGACTCCTCGCGAGGCACTTTTCTCTGTCTGCAGCGCTCAATCCCAAACGTACAGTGTAGGAGCGGAAACATCGACTCCACCGATACACAAGCAGCCCGAAAACCGGCGGAACGAACCGACAGCGAAGCAGGAACCGCCAGAGAGCGTCCACGAAGAAAGCGCTGCCAGACAAGTTTATACACTGCGCTCCTGATGTTCTGGCGTCATTACCAAGGCGCCTCTGACGTAGCCTAACTCACGCGCAAGAATCGCACGACACATTGCGGCGGCTATCACGGAGCCATGAAGCCCGACAGAACAGCAGGAACCAGCGACGCGCTTCCATCGCGAAAAGAGTAAAGAGAAAAAAGAAAAGGTATTCTCCGAACCGGTTTAACCTCTCTCGGCTGAAACCACCTGCCATTCCTGAAACGGACTCTTGACGATGAAGCGTGTGTCACTAGCGGCGGAGACTCGTATCATGTAGATGTGATCGAGGTGAAAGAAAGATTGGCACTCCACGACCGCTAAGCGCGAAACTGTGCGCTTCTTCGATTCGGCAGGGCTTTTCACGGCCTTTCGCGAGTGCAGACTCATAGTACAGCGAGCATTCGGCCAAGATTATAATCAAACGAAGTATCGCAAGCATATCGGCCGCAACCAGAGGGTTTTCACTCTGGTTGCCCCCCCCCCCCCCTTCCCGAGACAGCGGGAATCGGTATCCACTAACCGTCGATAGTGGCCGAATGAGAGCGACGCGCCGCATCGGTGCACATCGAGAATGAGCCGAAGTAGGGACCATAGAGAGATAAGGAGCCGGCCGCCCCCGGGGAGGGTTGGCAGCCCGCGCGCGCCGTCCTCGCGTACTCCGAATGGACTCGCCCCGCGCCGAAAAGAGAGGGAGGGGGTGTCGGGGACTGGGAGGAAGGCGCCCGTTCCGCCGCAGCATCCAGCCACGTCCAGATTCTTAAACGGCCCCCCTCTCCTTCCCCATCATTTTCGCCGTGAGGCACGGGATCCCTTGTCATTTTGGCAGTGATGGCAGGAAGGGTTCACTGAACCCCCCCCCCCCCCCCCCGCCATCACTGCGAAAATGACAACAGTTGAAAACGGCTTCAAGGTCGCCCCCTCCATTTTTCAAGCGCCGAGGAGGGCGTCGCTCTCGAGAGAGGAGGTCAGAAGCTCGGAGGCAGGACGACAATGCTACCTGACCCCCCCCCCCTCTTCCCCCTCCTTTAAAATGCCATCCCAGCATACCTACAGCCAGAGACCACAACCAGAATGCCACCCACCAACCCTCCGCCCGCGCGGTGACCAACCTACCCTTGAGGCAAGCACCGTTCGAGCGATTTCTCGCGCATGCGTACACGAGCTACGTCACACAGCTGCTCTAGATCAGTGGAACGACGATCGACCGAAAGCGCTCTACCGATGAGCCAGAGGAGGAAAAAGTAATTCTGTAAATATTCAAGCTTCTACGAGTATAACCGAAGTTCTGGCGCTACTTGCAACGAGCATGAAGCGCTATACAGCCAAAGTTTCAAGAAGAAATTGAGAACTAACGTTCAGAAATGCGCCAGAAATCTCATCTGCCTGTTTGCCTTTGGAGGCCATTGAAACAGTCATGTCCATGCGTGCATATACATTTTGGTGCACGTTAAAGAATGCACCCCCCCCCCCCAGTTGGTCAAAATTAATCCGAAGCCTCCCACTACGGTGTGCCTCACAATCATATCGTGCTTTCGGCAGGATATGATTATGAGTAAAACCCTGTTTTAGAAAAAAAAAGTCCACAAGTTTAACAACACACACTGCAGGGCAGGTTGGTTCGCGCTTGCATGGAGAACCCGACAGTTGAGTGAGACAGAAAAGCACCAACTCGAAATTTTGAAGCATCGTTGGTTGGACAAGTTCCGGAAACTTGAAGGGTATGTCCTTGTCCTGACTAGGTGAGCGGCAGTGGTTACAAATAAGTATAACTGTAGGTTTAGTAAGGCATACACGGTAAGCCATAGTACGCCATACGTAGAAACATGGTATCCGTATATTAATACAGCCCGATCGATAGCAGCAACAAATTTAAACCAACGACGTACACAAGGTCACTCCACGAGATTCTCGAAAGATATGGATTCAAGTCGACCTTCATTGCGAAACTTTACTGCGCTTCGCAACAACCTACTAAGGCTTATGCTAATAGTAGGCACGTCGCCTATAGGAGTAGCATTCGAACCGGTGCAACGGCGCGCCTTAGATCCTAAAAGACGAAGAGCAAGTATAATGACTATAGTACTTGATCAAATAAGCCAGACTTTCCGTGTGCCTCTGAACGGCGCAAACATAGTGCAAACGAAGTTATAAGTGGAACGGGGACTGGCCGACTATTTACACAGCAGTCGCTTGAATCGACCGTACTGTTCCCCTCGCAGTCCTGCCATCAACGCTGGGTTTACAGGCGAAACTCCGCGTACGGCACAAATACAAAGCAAAACGGAAGTGCATGTTACTCTCTTACGGGGTTTTCTGTCTGTCCTTTTCCATCTTTTTCTTTTTTTTGTAAGCTTAATTTCATTGCATACGGCAGCGAAGCGCATATGTGGCTCTAACACACACTGCAGTGTGAGCAAAATACAGTTCTGTACACGATATTTAATAACTAAGAGAATTCCGCCCGCACCGAAACACAGCCGTGTCTTCTGCCAACTCAGCGTACGTCATCTGTGCTTTTCGAGCAGCTGCAGTGACGAACAAACACTGTTCCCAATTAAAAGAATGAACGGTTCATTCTTTTCATTGGGTTGCCCATCTCGCCACACGCGAAGCATAGTATATGCTGTGTCGTACTTAAAGTCCAGCATAATTTCGCGGTTCTAAAATATTTATAGCTTGAAAGAAGAACTCAAGGTGGTAAAAATTAATCCTGGGGCCCCAAGTACGTCGTATCTCATGATCAGATCGTGATTTTGAGACGTAAAACACTAGAATAATTTAAAAAAACCAGTTTCATATTTATAACCGGTTTCATGGTCAATCGCCCATATGGCGCTGATCCAATGAACACCAGCTTCCAGGCACTGAGAGCCTCCTGCTCAAAGACTCCTCGCATTTATGCTTAACGAAGGTCAGATGGATGCTATTATAGGCGAACATGATTCAGGAAGAGAAAGTTAAATAATGACAGCGGAACCGGTTCCAATAAGCCGCGATTCGTATATCGCCTTTTCCTCGCTACACTCGCCCACTTTTTGGCTTGCGAATTCGATCATTACTTATGCTGATGTGCCGGAACTGCGTGTCGAGAGAAACGCACAAAGTAAATCGGTCCTTGTGGTGACCGAAATTGGTAAGCTTAAAATTTACGCATGGTTCATTCCTTAAAGGGGCCCTGCAACACTTTTCGAGCATGCTCAAAAAGCGCTGCCGATCGGTAGTCGAGGCTCCCGAGAACACGCGAGCCAAATATTACAGCGATGCGCACGGCCTGGAATTTACAATAAATTCTCAAAGTCAGCTGAAAATCGCTCCCTCTTCTCTCGACAAGTGATGTATTAGTCCGCAAAATATGACGCGATTGTCGGCAGTTCCACCATTGGCTGATGTTATAATCACGATAACACCCTCATTATTACTTTCGTTGTTAATTTTGAGTTCAATAAGTAGATAATATGTATGTTTATATTCTGTTATCGCGTTAAAAACACCGAACAAACATTAATATTAGCACTTCCGGTCTCACCGACAGCTCGTCTGCTCGTTGCGTGGTTCCGTTTTCTTCGCCATGCGCAGTGCCGAAAACGTGAATATTTCTGTGCTTTTGACCATCGCCGGTTGCCGTTGAGAGTGGCAGCCGTTCGAGTGTTGCCTCGTCAGCTGAGAACTGCATCGTCGGCACGTTTTCACGACCGACCGAGGCACGGGCGCAGCGTGTCTCCGATAACAATAGAGTCTTTTAGCAAGTTACGGAAATGCGGTACGCAAATACGGTAAGGCAGTACGGTAGCGTTCCTCCTTTCCCGCTCGCTGTGCTTTGGCCGCTCAACGACCGGGGAAGGAGAGGCCGTACCGTACTGCCTTACCGTATTTGCGTACCGTATTTCCGTAACTTGCTAAAAGACTCTAATGCTGGCGTCCGGTAATGGCGGCGCTTCGGGGTCGTCTGCCAGTGCCGTCTTACGAGGCGGTGTATCGGAGTATGAGCCGAAACCGATCTCAGCTGTCATTCGTTCCAAACGAGCGCGCAGGTTTGCTTCCATGGTTGGCAGAGCGATGAAAACACTACGGCGTTCGAGGTGCACACCCAACATTACCAAACCGACGCGCAGTTTTCAAGCACGCGCGATACACAGTGCGATCGGCTCCGCTCGACGAGAACGACGCAAGCCGACCGGAAGTGGCGGCACAGACCACGTGGTTGCGCCCAGACGTCAGAGAGAAAAAAAATGAAGAAAAAAAGCTCCGCCGGCGCTCTTGCGCGGAGCCTCGCTCCTCTGCGCTGCCTCCCTCAACTCGGTGCCTAGCTTTCCGCGCGCTCGCGGCGTTGAGTTGAGGGAGAAAGCTGCGGAACGTGATCTCTATAATTTGGTAACACCACTTAGACTTGACGGATTCGAAAAATTTTTGCGGCATATGACTCGTGAAGAGTCATACATCAATAATGAGACTATTCCAATATAACTAAGAAAGGTGTTGCAGGGCCCCTTTAAGTGTAATGGTTGATCCACGCGTGGGTTCATTACAGCAGTATATGCTAAACGTCTAGAACAAAAAAAAAAGAAATACACGCGGCATTTAAGTCTCTTAAATGCATTGAATGCGAAAGGAGTAATGACTCCTCCCCGCAATACTCTTTGCAATCACGCAGCGCGGAGACACGGAGCACGCTTGCACGGCCGGCAGGCTGCGACGTGACGACGACACTTTTCGACGTCAATGTCACGTGAAATTGCTACATAACATGATCATACTTGGTCATGCGACCTTGGAACTTAAGGTCCTTACTTGGTCACGTGACGTGATCATTTTGCCATGTGCTTGAATTTTCGAGCTTGGGTCACTCAAATTTTTCGTGTGGTCTAGGTCCGCTGGACATGAACAAGGGTCAACTCAATTTTTGAGACGGCCAACGTCAATATTTTGGGAGCGGCCAGGTAATTGACACTGAAGCGCGACACGTCATCACTTGGTCACATCGTTTGTGTTACCGTCGGATGCCACCGAAGGCCGGACGACGGACGGGCGCCGCATTTTCCGCTGCTTTGGTAATATAATGCTTTTGCGTTAATACAGCCGGCAATTGTGGTGTTTGCAACCGTGGGACGGGGCTTCGGAGACATTACACAAACTAGCCTTCCCATTCCCCTTATTTTTTTACGAACGATGACGATATTCATTGCAACGAGAACAGATGGCACTAGGAAGTGCTAAAGCCAAACTATTCCCCAGCTCTTCATCACGGTGGACCACTTTTCATTTGTTTTGTTTTCCGTGCAAACAGAAGGGATAATTGCGCATTCAATCCACTGCACACAAGGAAACGAGAGCTCGCAACAAGTGCACTCATCCCGAATGTTTGTGCAGGTACCAGAAAGTCGACATTCCAAATACTACAGACTTGCATTATACACGCCATCTCGCAGAAGCTACTCAAACGCTTTACAGCGGCGTGGAATCCGTAGGATAGCGCGGTGCCCGGTACAGCAAAAATATTTTTCACTATAGTTTCAAAAACCAAATACCTCTTCCCTACCTTGCCTCCATCCTTCATGAAGAACCACAGAAACGCCACCTCGTTAAGCGAGCAGCGCTCCGGATAAAAGCCAAAAAAGAAAAAAATGCCACCACATACGCGGCCCACCATTCATTCGGCAGCCGAGTGTCGCACCTGTTAGCGCCACGGTTATGCCCCCATGTCGAGCCAGCGACACTTAACGCTGTCGCCAAAGTCCTTTTTGTATTTTTGTTCTCTTTTTCCATTACTCGTAGTCCCCTCCTTAGAGCGTCTTCAATTAATAGCAAAAAGGATGCGCAGGAACTGAAGGGTGCGAAAAAAAAATGAAAGAAAGTGGCAAAAAAACAAGCGATGTCACTGCAAAAAGAAAAAAAAAACGCAGCAACCGCTGAGCAGCGGGGCGCGCCAACGCAATTCCAGCCTCGCAAAGCGTTCGCCGGGCCGCGCGTTCCAGAGCCGTGACGCGCGGCCGAGCGAAAGCGGGGAAGCGGCGGCAAGCAAGACGCGCGCACGGACCTTTTGTTTCTGCACCCCGAGAGCACGCGCACACGAACAAGAAAAACGAGATCAGACGCGGCGGGAAAGCGGATAGATTCACCGCCGCGCGCAAAAGAAGCCGGAATCGCGATCGACCGGGCGTGCCGACAGGACGACAGCCTCGCCCGGAGGCCCGAAGAAGCGCCACTATACACCTTTTCACAGGGGCACCCTCGCACCCATGCTCGCACCAGTGCGCTGCAGGGGTCGAGGGTATGTTTTCAGTGTTGCCAACGCGCTTTGGGCTGCGCATGTTGTATCTGTACGCTTGGTACGCTTGGATGTTGTGTGTGAATTAGGCCCTTCTTTGCGATAAAAAGCGATTGTCATGGCCGGAAATGGTGCGTATTCAAAGAACCGATCGTCTGGCCATCACTGTGTCGTGCACGGGTGCACGAACAATCAGCGGAAAAGGAACATTTTAGGCGTGATTGTGTGCCCGCAGCACAGCACGCCGCGCGACGATTGCAAGTGTGACATGTTCTCGCTGTATCACTTTCCGTCGTCGCCGGAATTGCAGAAGAAATGGGTGGCGTCGGTAAATCGGAAAAACTTCCGTGCTTTGGGCTGCGCCAGTGCTGTGTGTGTGTTGCTTCGGTACGTTTGTGTGACTGTGTTATGCGCCTGTGTCCGATACGAAGTGACTACCATGGCAGAACATTTACTGCATTCGCATAGCAAGTCATCTGGTCATCACTGTGTCGTGTACGGGTGAACGAACAAGCAGCGGAAGAGAAATATTTAAGGTGCAATCGCGTGTCCGCAGCGCATGTACGACACGCGATGATTGCAAGCGTGGCATGTTCGCGCTGCATCGTTTTCCTTCGTCGCCTGAATTGCGGCACCAGTGGGTGGCTTCACTAAATAGTAAGAACTTGCCGTGTCGCCCTGGTCACGCCTCTGTTCCCGGTATTTCGTTGGCGGCAAGAAAAAAGACGAGAACAACGTTCCCAAGCAGCGAAAGAAAGGTACGCAAGCCACTGATGACTCACCTACTAACTCGTGAGAATGTTCCGGATTCACACTTCATATCGTCCATAACACAGCGGCCGACACGGCTGCAAACTCCGCCTTGTATGTGCAGCCTGCGCGCGCCGTACTTCAGCGGACGGCCTCGCGGAAACCCACGCGCGATGGGGCCTACTGTTCACGGCTTGCGACGGTGTCACATTCCCCTTCACCAGCACGACTTTTTCCTTCACACTGTGCGCCAGCGACTGACCCACACAGTCAAACTGCACGTAGCTGCGCGACTCCAATGCCTCGTAGTTGCACACCTGGCGAAGACCCCACGCATTAGCCTCAACGAGATATAAACAATGTTCGCTCGCGGTATTTCTGGCCACTCACAGGTCTCCTCGACCTAGTCTTCGACGTCGTCGGGGTGAATGTAGGTCAACTCTATCTGTGAAGAAGGATTGTGCGGTGTTTACAGTTTACAGCTGACAAACTTACGCGACGCCAACGAGTATGCGCGGAGGTTTGAAACTGATGGATAATCCGTAGACATTTAGTACGCCAATAAAGGAAAGCGGTAGACAGCTGCAAGAACGCTCTAGTTACCGATTATTAACACTTCACGCCGTGATCGACCTGGTACTACGCTGGCTGCTACTGGTACCGACGACGAAGCACTGCCGTTCGCTGACGCGGAGCTAATTCTTGCGTCGCACGGGCGAATGCGCGCCGCTGAACGGTTCAGACAGCGACAAATAAGTCAATGGCAGCGACGATACCAAACAAAACAGCTTAAAGAAACGAAAAATCAGCAAACACAGGCTTTAGCAGGGACCTCACACCAACAGATAGCGCGCCGGTTCGAGTACGCGCAGCCCAAGATGGCGATTTCGCCAATCTTGCGCGTTAGACGGCGCGCATTTCAATATGGCGCCTCCCTGGCGTGAGAATTTGAAAATGTATATAAAAAGCGCGCGCCGGAGGAAGACGCAATGGGTTGTGCCCAGCGGGGCTGGGTCGCTGCCACGAGGTCAAGGCTGCGGCGCCTCGACCCTGAAAAAAGAAGACACACTGGGCCAATGGACTTGGCGCTCGAGGCGAGAAACGAAAGTCCAGCTCGCGGAGAGCACGTCGTCGGGGCGACACGGAAAAACGGGTCGTCGCTCGCCGTGAGGGGGGCTCCCGCATCGCGTGCCTCGCGGGCGGCCGCGTTGCAATTACGCCTCGCCGGCCTCACGCCCGGCTGGACCGGTAATACTTGCGCAGCCCCTCGCTGCTACAACGCGGAATACTTTCACTGGCAATGAACGGGGTGCCGCGGCTTGTTTACACTGATTTAGCGACTGCGTGCGGGAGACATAAAAAAAGCATTTCCTCCCCACGTTGCCTCGAGCGCTGTGCGTGTGAGTGAACGCGCGCCAAGCACGCCCGTCGGAAGTCTGCGCGACAACTGTGTATCAAAAACGAAAACGTAGTAGCTGAAACCGAGGCAGACGTTTTACAATTAACGTAAACTCTCGAGCAAAAGTGTACCGACCACGGAAGCGCGAGCCGAAATCGCTGTCTACGTCGTGTGTTCGCTATCTGTCTGCTGTCGAGAGCATTGCTTTGACGGTATAGCTGTCGAGAGAGCATTACTCTGACGGAATTTGGTTCTCGACAGCAGACGGCTCGCCGCTAGTCTAATGGTGAAGGGGCCAGTCAAGCTGTGAAATGCAGCTTTTTTCCCTTCGCACCAAACCACGTATACAGTGTATTTTCGTGTACTTGTCACGTGGTTGAATAAACTCAAACTCAAAGGTATAAGAACGGCAATGATCCGTATACTTTTGCTCACGGGTGTACACGCAGTCAGCTGCTGAGCGACATCTACAGAAGCCACGCCACTGCACATCGACGTAAACGGTAAGTGTGCTGCATCGGCCCCTGCTTGCGATCTTCCAATAGTCCACTTAACGAGCATCGTCCTCTACCGCAATGTCGGCCTTATAAATTTTTCAGAAAACGCTTCTGATTCAATCGCTAACAGGCAAACGTTTTCTTCAGCTACGGCTCGCCGGAAGCCGCCAAAACAACCCACCACACTTGGCCTATTTAGAGTCAACATACTACCAAAACATAAGGAGCAGGAGGAAGTGCGCAGGAGTCCAAATGCATCGTGGCCAAATTGAACGTCAACAGCAGTGAACGCACACATAATGTACCTACATGCTTTAACGACCGACCCTGCCGTGCGCATTATTGTTATCAGCCCTCTGAATGCGCGCTCAAGTATACATGAAAGCGTGCAATAAGATTGCAGCCTTAAGAGTTAAGGGAAAAACAAATGGCGCGAAAGGCTATATTTGGCACGACGAAAGCCGTACATGAGGAGACGCAACAAAGAACTCATTGCCAGGAGTGAAAGAGAGAGAGAGAGAGAAATAAAAAAGAAAGAGGAAGAAGCCAAGAGAATAAAAATCCAGATAGGAGAAGGCATGCGAAGTGCGACCGAGCGCCACCGAAATAACCCGGAATATAAGGAAGGGAGGTTCATTTCCAGACAGGAGCCGCCGCCAAATCGGACTAGGCCTGGGTGCACCATTATCCCGGCTCCTTCATTACTGCGTGTTTTTCTTGCTTTCGCCACGCATTCGGTGTTTTTCTTCCTCCAAGGTACCGCGGAGGCGAAACACTCCTCGGAACTGCGTGCGTACGTATCTTGAAGGCGAATTCCACGCCGCAGACGCTCGCTGCTGAAAAAGGATGACGACCGCGCGCTGACACCGCGAACACGTGCCAGGCCGGTAAACGTGCTACTACAAAACTGCGCCGCAAATGGCATCCTCGGTGACGACGATTAACAGAATCGCTCGGCATCACAATACGTGGAAAGTGCGCGCAGAGAACTCAGCTGAATTTCAACAGCCAAGACAAGAAGCTTGAAAGCGCATGCGCATATCCCTCCCACCGCGGCCCTTGGCGGGCGCAAGCAGGCCGCGCCACAGGCTGAAACTCGAGTGCGGGGCGGCGAGAGCATTGAGCCTGAAAATTGGCGCTGTCGGCACGCAGAGATGGGTTCCCTCCTTCAACGTTCCTCCTGCTACTCGCCCCTCTTACAATACACACGCACACAGTTTTTTCCCCCTTTCAAGAGCACACACTTCCTTTCTTTTTGTCCTCACCTTTCCCGGCTATGCACCGTCAATAATTTTTAGTACTTATTTTCACCAACTTCTTTGAATATTAAGCAACTTAGACTACGCAAACTCATTACTTAACCGGTGTACTTGTGGCGATATGAACAAAACTACTTGTGGACCAGGTTGGGGACCAAGCGGCTTGGCAGTTGCAAAAACCTGATCACAAAGCGCCGAACGGGCTATCGTATATTCTACAAGTATATTTTGCAAATATACTTGTAGAAAGGTCTTGAATGTCGGGCCCCAAGGCCTAACGTGACCTACTCACTCTGTCGTATGTGCCGAAGTTCCCAAAGTCCCGGACAAAACAGTGGCCGGTACCCCTCCATTTGTTACGGTCAGAACATCTGACAACGGCATAAACTAAAATAAGAAAATGTAAAAAAAAAATAAAGAGCACGGGCGAAGAAATAACGGAAACAAATATATAGTGACGAGTAGAACTTCCAGGTTTTGCCGGAACAGCTGGCGCGAAAGCGATGGACCGCGGAACCGTGACCAGTGTGCCATGGCAAACAGGCCAGAAGGCGTGCCGCGAAAGTTCGCCGCCTCGTTCGAGGGAGGAAACGCAAGAGCGCAGGTGGCGTCTCACTGCAGCAGCGCATGCCGACTGCGCGCATTCTTTCCCTACACGCACGTCAAGGTACACAAAAAATGCACAGACGCGAAACAATGACCTCCCTCCCTCGTGTTGGTATAGTCCAAACGAAAAGAAGAAACGACACGGCCGACGCACTAGAATACAGAGGCTTATAACTTCGCCATCAATGCCTGGACTGACAAAACTTCTCTTACCTAATGCGACCAAACGTTGCCGCGACGATTGTCTAGTCATGCCGTTAATTGCTATCGTGCGTGACGAGCCCCTGAACTTCGGCCAACCGAGTTGCAAGTGCTTAGTCTATTGACTTCGGTACCTCACTGTGGCCGTCTGCCGGTTGCATCAAACAAGTTCGAGTATATAGGTCTGTTCATACTCATCTTTTGGCCACAATGACAATACGCCAAGAATTTCTTCTATATATTTTCACAAACGCCATTTCGCAACCACTTATATCGTGAAGTCTTAAGAAATCAAGATTGACTGGAAACACCCTTCACCGATACAAGGAATGCATATAGGTACGTGAATAATATAACGCCAAGCTTGGACCAAATGTCAGCTCCATTTAAAAGAACAGCCGTAAGTCCTGCTTTGAAGCAACGTTGCGCGCGTCTTTCGAAATCGCAGCTTTCTGCGGCACTAGCCACGACGAGTGAAATGACCAGACATGCATGGAAGCGAAGACATGCATCGCTCGCTTTGATTGGGCATGTCACGGACACCGCAGAGCAGGCACGTTCTTTTTCTCGCGCAACTTCTTTCTCCGTTCTTATACTCCGGGCAGGTTGAACCTTGATGAAACGCGGCGATTGGCATGCGCGCCAACGTCCTCGCGGCAGAATGGCCTTTCTCTTCCACGTCGCTGGCCCTTTTGCGGACGTGGCAGGCCAGACACACCAGTCATTCAGACCGACTCTTAAAGTGCCAACATCATTTCATGGTGCAAGTGCACTCTGTACTTCTTTCTAGAGCCTTGAAAAGGGATCGACATATCTTGACGGCAGACCCGAACAGAAAAGCAATGAAAAAGGCAAACGACCGCAGCCGAGAAACTTCGCTTGGCCCACGTATGCAGGCACAACGCGCGCACAAAGAGAATTCACGCTGGAAGGTCGACGCCGCGGACGAATGGATTTTGAGTCTCGGCGCCATTAGACTTGACAAAAGGAGAGGAACGAATCAAGAGCGCAGCTTGCGCCCAGCCAGAAGAAGAAAAACAAGCAACGGCGGCGTCGGGGAACGAAGCGCTGCCAGAGGCCACGATCGGAGGGGGAAGTCTCAACAAAACTTACGAACGAAAAAAGCCGCCCACCGCCGCCACCTCCGCGGAAGGGCCGCGGCAGAAGAGGCGCCATTGTCGGACGGCGCGCGCCGCCGCCTCGCAAGGTCGGAGGCCAGCGCTCGGCGACAGCGAACATTACCGACATTACCGCAACAGGGTCAACCCCCCGCCAGAGCAAGCTGCTGACTCACGCCGGAAAACGGCCAAGGAACGGAAAATATGCCGCCCTTCTTTTCGCACCCACGCATTCGCCTATGCGAACGCCTCCTCGCGCGGGCTGATCAAGCCTGCATACACAAGTCGGTGTGCACTGCAAGGGCCCACAGACCAGGGATTGACGAGGCAGATTCAGCATCTCAACTGCCTTTTCGTTTCCGCCATGGTCAGGTGCAAGCAGAGGGTGCCGCATGCGAACACAGCGCCGTGCAACTGTGTTAATAGTATGCTCATAACCAGGGGCGTGGCCAGAATTTTTTTCGGGAGTTAAGGGGTGGGGGGTTATGCGTTTGTTTACATGTGTGTCTGTATACATACACATCCTGGATACGTATTGGCGTATCCCTCCTGGATACGCCAATGCTCACAACTATCCAAGTGCCCAAAGTTGAACCGACGCAAAATGGCCATACGAAAAAAAAAAAAGTGGGGGTAAGGACGACAGCTCATTCGATTGAGCCTCAGACCCATGACTCGCGGCGACGCAAGCTTTAGGCGGCGCATCACCCCCTTAATCCCCCCCCCCCCCATCATCCAGAACTCTCGTGACGACAAAAGCAGGAAAAAGACGCGCGTTGAGTGCGATAACCCCGTTGATACACTCTAAGCCAAAAATGGAAAAAATGAGAGTAACTGCGGGTTTTAGTCCTAAAGACGAACTGTTACTCCCCAAAAAGAGCAACTGGAACAAGATGACCGACATGTCTCAAGTAGGGGGAGTAAACGTTCAGTGTTAGGTTGGAAGGGAGCAACAGAAGGACGAACGACAACATTTGCTCTCGGCGCGCAACCGTTGCTCTCCTGCAGGACGCACCCTGTATCGGTCGATGCATGGGCCACGTTTTCTTGCGTGCTGGCGTAAGGAAACTACTTTTTCTAAACTGAACAGAGATACGCACGCTAATAGGGATATTTAGCTTGTACGTATACTTTTATTTAACGTTACCGTGTTACCGGAACACATATTTTAGAAAAGTTTTAGCTCCCCGTACGTAAACGTTTACGTAAGTACGTCAACGGATACCTTTATGTTTGAATAAACCATGAAATGGTGCTGATAACGGCACTTCAATTATATTTAATTTAGATAAGATTGTATCACTGCTCCGGCAAAATCACGAGGGGTTTTTAAGCGCGTACAGTATCCCGGTATACGCAAAGGGGTGTAGAATACCGAGTTATCCGACGATGGTGTCGCCATCTTGTGACGCTTCGTGCAACCATAGTATGGGCACGTTTGTTTTCGCCTAGTGTTTTTGAGGAAAAAAATTATTGAAAAGATAACTCATTCGTAATTATGCCGCGGGGAGGCATTTACACCAGAACTAGAACGCACGATGTTTCTGCAATAACAATTTTTTGCTTGCCTGGTTCGTCTTATTCCCGCTAGATGGCGTCACCTATTCAGCCTGTCGGGGTATTTATGTCAAGGCTTCTCATGTTTTTACGGCTTTGGTATTTTATTTCTAGCTCACTCGTTAGCCGCTGACTTTAGCCGCTGAAACAAGGTGATCGCAATTGGTGCTCGCACTTCGGCTTATTTTTATTCGGCGGCTGGAGCCTCGGTAAAGCGGGTATCGCGAGTCGCCGCGAACGAAGGGGGATTTCACGTTCCGTAAAGGCCCGCGCATGCACAGATTCCTTCCGACAACTCGTAACGCGGTAACGCAAAGCTAAAAGCCCCTAATACAGGCTAAACGTTCCTAATAAAAGGCATGGTTGCACTAGAACGCCAGCACCTGAAGCTGCTGTCGTCGCAAGTTAAATGGTGTGTTTGCGTAGAACACTTGGCATAAATATATTGGGCGCGAGGCCCACCACTGGAGACGCGGGCGCTGCAATCGCTGTGACGTGCAGGGTTGGATCACGTGACTTCGCCTCGCTCTGGCGAAGGGAAGCGGACGGTTGAATTCGTTGTTTTTAACCGCAATTTCGCGGCGTTTTCGCTTTTGAACAGCGCTGTTTTGCTTTCACTTCTTGTGTGTGGACCCCCAGAGACTACACAATCCGCTAAAGTGCAGTAAATATATCGGCGGCCTGGTACATTTCTGCTCCGTGCAACAGTGCATGCACTACGTACGCGAGTGGCCAGGAGTGAGCTTTCACTTTTACCGCTACCCTGTTTTTCACGAGCATGATGCCGCAGTCACCTGTCTTTCTTTTTCGTTATTTCAAGTTTATGGTGTTAAAATGGACACCGACCACGAATATTTATAAAAGCAAGACGTTCCGGCTCCCGCACGGGAGCCTTGTTCACAGTTAAAAATGAATGCGCAAACAGTTCGGTTATGTATGTTTAAAATATGACGTAGGCAACGTGCGGACATGTGTGGAAAGTTGCCGTCATGACGATTAAGCGTGCGCGCCGTTGTCTGGATTGTCAGAGATTCAAGATAAAGCCGAGAAGTCCAGTTCATTTCTCTTTCCGTTAGCTTTGCCTTCTCTCGGTCTGTTTCGTGGCCAGTTGCTTCTACGTGTTTGGCCAGCGAGTTAGATGAAACATTTCTTACGTCATACATGTGCTGCTTGAGTCTTTGCTGAAAGTTACCTGTCTCGCCGATGTAACTTCCACCACAGTTTGCGCCCCCCTCCCATCCCCTCGCGCTCATGTCCATTTTAATTGTCCTCGTGTATTTTCCCGACCACACGGGTTTCCTTCAGACTCTCGACTTCAGCTCATGGGTTTCTTGCTTATAGATTATTTCTGTAAACTGAGCCCATAGCCAGTGTCACTTGTTCTTCTCTATGTTGTTTTACGCTACAGGCGAAAACATGGCCAGCTTCAAACACTGATTCACCTTCTAACAGTAGCCGCGAAGTGTCATACTGCTTTTCAATAAAGCTTTATAAATGCTGGACGCTGGTATTTTCACTGCAACATAAAATTGCCATTTAGACCACGGTAAGCTACACCTTGCAGCATGGCCATTCAAATGCGAAAGTAATACGGCTGGCCGGCACACGGTGCATTTGCTATAGCGATCGAGCCCGATCGGGACCGTATTTTTCGATCGCGATTGGCCCCTTTGTGCAAGCTGGATAACGGAGTCAATCGTCGAAAATTTTCATCCCGATGTGGCTGGGTAGCGATCGAAGATGCACTGTACGTGTGACAACCTTCGAAAATTCGCGTAATGAGAAGCAAAAGATAGATATTAAAATCGTGCCGCAGACAAACTCATGTGGAACGTTATCTAGCTACAACACTGAATGAGGCGCGCGCGTACATATGGCTCTCGTGCGTTTGTCTCCAATCATATGAGACAGGTTGCGGCTGCATGAATCTCTAAGCATACTGGATTGCTTCCCACAAAGCGGAGAAGCCGCTGTCATCGTGCGTCATAGGGCTATGTGTACTAAACAGGAACGTAAATTTACCCATGCTTGTCGTGTCAACCGCGGCTCGTTATTATATGCAAACTTACAATGAATGACGTTGCACAGTTCCCCGCATTTCTTGCAACAAAAAATATGTTTCTTTGCCGCACGCACGAGCTAAAGCCCATTCGACGCAAAATGATTCGTTACGTTTTACAAAAGCAGCGTGCGCAGCCCCCACGGTTTCCATATCTGTGGCCATAGCAGACGACGCCGGCAGTCAGGACGCTGTCTAAGGCATTATGGGGCGTAACATGTTTTATGAGCAGTTATTTAGCATTTCGTACAGTCAGTGATGAAGCTGCAGCAGTATTTTACTGATTTCGTTGAAGTGAAGTACAACAATAATAATAAAAAAGCAGACGCGAAAGCGGCTGCTGGCTGAGCGGGAGAGGGCCGGCGGAGCAATCCAACCGTGCACGTCACAGGGATGCCTCCGCATGCGCTTGCGGCCTGAATGTCCAACAAGACGGAATGTACAACGAGACTGAATGTCCAATAGTGGACATTCAGTCTCGTTGGACATTTCGTCTCGTTGGACATTCCGTCTCGGTTGGACATTCAGTCTCGTTGGACATACAGTCTCGTTGGACATTCCGTCTCGGTTGGACATTGCGTCTCGTTGGACATACAGTCTCGTTGGACATTCCGTCTCGGTTGGACATTCCGTCTCGTTGGACATTCCGTCCCGGTCACAAATTTCGCTTTTCCGTTTTCGTTCCACACATCCCAATATTTGCTGTGAAAATTTTCCGAATGTGCCCTAACATTTGCGACGTGCGTGAAAATTCGTTTCGTCGTGATAGGACGTGGATATATATATATATATATATATATATTATATATATATATATATATATATATATATATATATATATATATATATATATATATATAGAGAGAGAGAGAGAGAGAGAGAGAGAAAGCGCAAAGACACGAGGGAATAAAAGAAGGACACAAGACGAAAAAAAGAAGTATTTAAAAATAAGAAAAAAAAATATTTAAAGAACTCCCTTTTGCACTCGTTTGCTCGTGTTCATAAAAGTTGATGCCTTTTCAACAAATCGAGTTGAAAGTTTGCGCTTTTCATGCCTTTGTTATGTGCGTCCTCGCTAAAAATATGTACCTGTAACTTTAGCACAGTTTAACAATTATGCAAAACCAAATAGCCCGTTACCTCACCTTGTTGAGTAATCGATTAGCTTTCAGTTTTTTCTCCGTAATCCGCTAGTTTTTTTTTTTTTTTTTTTTAAGTAATTGTAATCGCTGACGCTCTTTCACTGTTAGTCTGTTCCCGACCCAGTTTTTTTTTTTCACTTGAGCTTCACAACACTAATAGTGTGAGCGCTGACTGTGCCGTTCATCATCATTGGAAGAGTAATAGAAAAGCTCGTGTTCAGGCCGGTTCTGAAAAGTCCTCAAATGATTTTAAACATCATAAAAACGATTTTATTGTCGCCAACGATTACCTGTATGCTATGTGTTGTAATGAAAAATTATTCACGCGAAGCACTTTGCAAAACGCGAGCAAGATTGGCTACTTCGGCAATAAGCTCAGAAACAATGAGCAGTTCGCAGCGGATGGCCTGATGCTGTCTTGACTGGCCCGGTGCAGCGGAGCTGTAGGTCACCGCTCATTGCACGTCACTCTAATGTGGTGTTACGTCATTAAACTTTCGTTACGCTTCCTACACAGTGACGTCGATGTCAGTCGCGCTAGCGATGGGTCTCGATCGCGAGAATGAGCATTTATACAGACTTTGGAAGTGAATTAAAATACATTCTAAACGTTTACTGCGTGCAATACTTTGTGCTGAGCGTCCTTGCGTACAGGGAAAGCCTACAGCAGGCTTTTTATCGCCTCAAAATTTGGTGACACCACCTCTTTAACGGCATGGTCTTTCCTAGACCGGCCTGCAGTTCTCTTGTAGCCGAAATGCCATGTTTCCCTCAAGGTAGTCAAAACTAAAACTAATGTCCCACACTCAACATGCTTCATAATCATTTCGTGGTTCTGGCGCGTAAAACCCAAGAATTTAATTTTAAAGGAAAATTTCCTCCCTAGCTTCTTCGATCCGCATTCTTTAAGAGGAAAGAAGAATTGTTCTCGGGGCTCATAGAAAGCCAACAATCAAGCCAAGGAAAGCATAGGTAGTACGTTATTTGTTGATGGTTTTAAATGTAGTGTAACGAATATGACCTAAATTGAAAGGACATAAATGGCACGAAAAATCACACTTTCTTTCGGTGGGATTCAAACCCACAACTTTCGCATAACGCGTCTGATGCTCTAACAATTAAGCCACGATGGAGGGCGCTCCCTCGTCCACTTTGTTGGGTATTTACGTGAGCTTGATCCCTGGGAGTGTTAGCAAGCGCAAATCGTCGCCGTAATTATAAGGTTGCGGGTTCGGATCCCACCGATGGAAAGGGTGTTTTTTCGTCTACTTGGATTCCTTTGAATATGGGTTATAATTATTACATCGCAGTTAAAAAAAAGCAACAAATAATGTCCCCAATGTTTCATTGGGCTTAATTGGCTGTTGGTTTTCTAACAAATAACTGAGTCTCTCGAACTATTCTTCTTTCGCACTTTCATAGCAAGGGCTTCGTCCTGCCTCGTGACGCTTTCTGGCAAAAATAGTGTTTCACACTCGCCGCTTTAGCTACGAGTGGCGCTGGTAACACTCTCAGGGATTAAACGCAGATAGATACTGCACAGAGTGGACGAGGGAGCGCCCTCTCTCGTAATCTTTTAAGGGGCTGTGATGTCCGTTTTATAACAAAGATAAACAGGAACAGCAAAGTATGCAAACAAACAAAATAAAGCAATAAAGTAACATATTCAACATATATATAAAACTAAAAATACAAAATAGAAATAAAACTAACAAAACTTGAAATTATGATAAATGCAGTAAAGCGAGTACGGAAACAAAAATACGACGCCCGACGCCACAGACAGTCAATATTTGCAAAACACACAAAAAAATGTGATCTTCCGTTAGGCTATCTTAACCCAATGAATCAGTTGTCTGAGAAATTTCAAACGAGGGCGCGTTTATCTCTTCTAAATTGGACATTCCGTCTCGTTGGACATTCAGTCTCGTTGGACATTCCGTCTCGGTTGTACATTCCGTCTCGTTGGACATTCCGTCTCGTTGGACATTCCGTCTCGGTTGGACGTTCAGTCTCGTTGGACATTCAGTCTCGATGGACATTCAGTCTCGGTTGGACATTCCGTCTCGTTGGACATTCAGTCTCGCCGGTCACGTGACCCATTGGACATTCAGTCTCGTTGTACATTCCGTCTCGTTGGACATTCAGGCTCTGAATCCTCCGCATGGCGGCGCCACGGTATGCCCTCGAGCCCAATAGCCTGAGAAAGTGGCAATAAAACGCGAAGCTTCGCGAGACTCGTATATACCTCACGACAAAGAAGCGACTGAGAGAAGTACACAGTTGAAAGACTTTACATTTGCGGTTTTTTGCTGGTCGGCAGTCTCCAGTACAAATCAGCAAAAGCCCCGACTGCAGGGTTGCAGCAGAGATCACGCAACGAACACTTTTATCGCGATGCGCAGAAAGACTGACAGCGAGCTAACGCCGCTGACCCCCCCCCCCCCCCCATCTCTACCTTGTCACTTCTCACTGGTCACTGGCTCATCTTGGCGCGAAGGCAGCTATCGCAATCGGGTCCGGTAGCTTGACTTTGCGTTTAATCTCAGAGCAAATGGACGTTATCAGCTCGGGCTGTGTTGTCTTTTCAAAGGGGAGGTGACTCTACCGCAAAACAAAATATATTATTACTACTGATATTTATAATAATAATAATAAAGAAGAAAGCACACCTCCAGGCAAAAAAGAAAAAAAAAGAAATTACTGGCCTTTTAGCTAGCGCAAAAGGGAGCTCTGGCAAAGCCTGTGTTTTCGCGAGAGATTCATTACCCTGACGTTTTCGGATGTTTACACTGTTACTTTCGATTCTCTTTCGAACATCACCACTGGTTCTGCACGCCTATGCTCATTTCACTAACGTGTAACGACTCGTCGGTACCTACATAACCCCGTTTCCTTTCAGACGGGGCCGTAGCGTGTGGTGGCTTAGTGGTTAGCCTAAGCGCATGGCGATTAAGTGGTCGCGAGTTCGAATCCTGTGTGTTTGTTGCAAATTTTCTGAAATTTATTTCTGAATGACATGTATGTATAGCGTTTGTACATCCAAACAAATATCTATATAAACCTCAATATGCTCTATAAGTCAATCAAAGACGAATTATTTTCGCCCAAGAAGCAACTAAGGAGTAACGGGAAGGAGCATCCGTTGCTCCCTTGAGGAACATCAGGAAGGAGTAACAGTTGGTCCTCAAGGAGCAAATGGGGGGACTAACCGTTCATCCCCTGAAGGAGAACTGAAAGGAGAGCAACGGTTCGTCCCCTTGCCGTTGCTCCTTTTAGGCGAGTAATGGGAGTGGCAATGCACTTGCTCCCTCAAAGGAGGAACCCCTATACCCCCGTTGCTCTCTTTTGGCTTAGAGTAGAGTCGAAAAAAAAATTGTCGCAAGAAATCCGTGAGGCAGAGTTCAATAACGAGGCATCAAATTTGACCTCTGTATGGGAGTTTATTGTTTCACGAATCGATTGCCGCAAAAATTTTTCGAATCCATCAACAACGAGCGGAGTTACAGGGATTTGTCCCACGCTTTAACAGGGTCCTAAACCAGCTCTGATAATTTTTTAACAGTTCAAGAAAACGCGCGCGTCGAGTCCCCGAATGCCGCCACGATCAACAATGGCAAACGTGGCAGCGCTAGGAGCAGCGGGCGCGCCACAAATTCCAAGAAACAATCCCTTGTCCCCTCTGGGCCTTTCGGTATCTCCAGCGTTGGTATGACGTCACCATTCGCGTCTGGTCATGTCAGCCACAAAAGAGAACCTGTTTGTCCGCTCGCAGGAACGCGCGCTCGCCGCTCTTCATCCTCGCAGCGAGGAGGAGCCCTCGGTCAGGAGGAGAGACGAGCCGATGAACGGAGCGTAGCGAAGGAAAGCGAAGCGAGCGAGGGCCGCTTTGGATAATCAAACGCGTGTAACTCCGCTATTATTAATAATAATAATAATAATAATAATAATAATAATAATAATAATAATAATAATAATAATAATAATAATATCTGGGGTTTTACGTCCCAAAACCACGGTATGATTATGAGGGACGCCGTAGTGGAGGGCTCTGGAACTTCAAGACGATCTGGCGTTCTTTAACCTGCACTGACATTGCACAGAACACGGGCCTCTAGCATTTCGCCTCCATCACAATGCGACCGCCACGGCAGGGATCGTAACTCCGCTATTAGGCCCCGCTCCGAAAATTTCTTGCGGCTACAGGTTTGTTGAAGAGCCGTGAACAACTGCAAAACCATAATTAAATTTCTACCTCTGGGTGGTTTAGGGGCCCTTTAAAGGGACACTAAAGGCAAATAGCAATTCATGTCAGTGTGAAAGGTCAGTGTGTGAGAACGTATAAAATGTCAATATTATCAACAGCAGTGCTATACTAACCAAGAAATTAAGGTAAATGTAGGACACGATATGCGCCCCGAGTGGGACATTTTGGAAATGATCCCGATGACTTCAAGAGTACCAAGTACAATTAACCACTAGTAATCAAACTAGTTGCGATAAAAGAAGAACCTTCCGTGCATCACAAAAGTAACAAAATGTTGCTGGTTCGTTTCTGTTTGAATCATGGAAAGAAGAACCTCTTGGCGTTACCACAGGGAACGGCGCGAGTGGTTCAAAAGTTCCGTTTTCGCCGAGCTGCGCTTCGCTCACGCGGTCGCGTCTGAGTGGTAGTTTCAGTATCGCATACTGCTGCGTGTGCTTGGCCCCCCGATATTTTCACACTGTTGATACTCTACTTCTGCTGTTGGCCAAGCTAAGCTCCGTTACAGTGAACTATACAGTTTCGGAGTGGCCCGTGGCTGCGCCTTGGCAAGGTTGATGGTCGCTGTTGCGCAAGAAACCGTAGCGTCGGAGGCCGGGCAGTAAAGATGGACAACGTTGGGCACGGCAACTGCTACGTTAGAAGGCCCGTTCAGGCGGGCGATTTGAAGGGCGCTAACGTCGTGCGGACCACTAAAACTTGATTTTGCTTCAAAATGAGCATTTCCTTGGCATGAAACAAACACTACGAGGTTTCTGGAACGCTATTTTAACAATCAACGTCGACTTGACATTTGCCTTTAGTGTCCCTTTAAGCGCTTTCTCTCCCAACGAGAGCGCTGGAAGTTGCACAAGGAGGGATGGCGCGGTAGAAAGAAGTTACGACAACGTGCGTCATGACCTTGAGCGCGCCTGAAAGGCAATCGCTCTCTCCCGTTGTGATTCATGTGAGCACTAGTGCGGCTACCCTGTGATGTTAGGAGACTATGGATCGCGGCGTCGGCACGTGGCGGCACCCCGTGGCGAGAAGCGCACCTGATCCAAACGCCGCTCTTGATTTATACCGATCATTGGCCAATAGCATGCTATCTGTTGTTTGACGTCAAACAGCAGGCGCCGGCATCTCCGAAGAGAGTGAGCACAGGCCTCTGTACGAAAAGAGGGCGCCTGAGAAAATAGCAAACTTTGCGCTGCGCTTGTAAACTCTCCTTGCCGCGTACGACAGCAACATTTGGCTGAACTGTTCATAGAAATGTCTGCTTTCCGCAGGATGTGCTTTTTCACCAAGCACGATGGGCGCTTGGTGAAATGACCACTTAAAGAGTAAGAATTGGCATTTCTTTACATCTACCAAAGCTTAGGGCTAGTTGGCACGCAGTTAAGATGAAGGCTGTGGTCATGGCTTCACTGAAGCCCTGAGCGCCTCCAAGACGAAGGTGAACGGATTTCCACACGAGCTATCAGCTATAGTACGGGGTTGGCCAGCGTTACAATCTCTGTCTTTAAGTATATCTCGTAAATACTTGCCTGTGTAAGTACTGCTTCATGCGCGCAGCAATATTTTATAACTGATGCAACGGTGCAAAATAAACCTGGACAAAATTAAACGGCAGTGCATTCGCTACGCAGGCTGAAACTTGAAAAGCCGAGCGGCAGCGCTTCATTCGATGCCACCGCTTGCTGAGCCGTTCAGCCGGCATAACGAACAATGCTGCTCTCGTGCACGTTAGCAAGCCAGTGCAGGTTACATGCAAAGGCACAGCGAACCTCAGGCCAACGCGTAGCTCATCGCACCCAGCCCCAGCGGGAAGCCAGGAAACAGGAAATCGCACGACGCAGTCGAGAGGGAACAAGCAGACGCATAATGCCGTGTGGGCGGGAACTCACAAACGACACCTACAAGGTTAACTACTCGACAAGGGTAAACGTGAAAGAAGTTAGCAAGTATTACAACCAGGTACAAGCTACGTAGCAAAAGAACGTTCACTGAAGTCAACACGGAAGCCACGGATAAGAAAGAAGAGAAAGAGGACGATTCGCTCAGTTTTGGCAGCAAACCAAGACGGTATAACGATTACCCGAAGACAATTCGTAACTGCGCCAAACGCTTACACTACAGCAGTGGGAGGGCATAAAGCCCAACAAAGTTTTCTTTCACTACTGAAACAAAGTAGAAGCAGTACTAAAAAATAAACACAAAAAAATGAAGTTGCAAGACGATCATTTACGAAAGCGATGAGAGAGTACCCCGGAAGGTCCTCGCTCATCACTTTGAAACCTACATGTTCAGGAAACAAAAGGGTCCCTTATTCTGACTGCACGTACAGATTAATGCAGATAATAGCGCAATAACAGTACCGGAAAGTACATGTTGTCGTAATTAAGTAGCTCTGGAACTGTACCTTCCCGTCGACGTGCGCTCCTGAAATCAGGGCCCGTGACGCCCTAACATTTACACAATGCAGCCGCCTAGTAGGATCACTGCTAACGCGACTTTTGTGGCTGTCTAGCGCAGACAGTACAGGGCTACAGAACGTTTTCAGTGAAGGACTAATTAAATTAAATTTGCCCGGATTCTCAGAACGGCGTTACTGGAAAGTCTGCGCTACGTTAATGGCCATTTAGGCTAAACGGCACACTTCGCGCCTTACGAAAGCAACAAAAGCACCTCAGATGAAAAAATCTGCGAAAAAAAAAAACAAAAATAAAAACAAGGAAAACAACGGTAATAAGACGGTAGGTACTCCAGTACAACTGCACTAAAACAAGTCTCTTGTGATGGCGGTTACTGTATCTCTATCTTTTCCCCTGCAATAACAGTGAAGCGGTCTCAGTGAAGCTACGGTGACGGAAACAGCAGTCAGGCCAAATGCCCAACCGGTAGCTACGCTCGTTGAAGAACGAAGCCCGAGCCAGCCGCAGGAAATGGGTGACGACAGGGTGTCGCTCGCGAGGTCGGGAGGCGGTGCAGATGCATGCGTACCCAGAGTGTTTGTCCGGCCTCCCCGACGACAAGCATAGTCGCTGCCGGGAGCTCGCCGGGTCCGGGCGGCCACGCTACAAGGATCAAGCAAACGCAGCCGATTAGCCACACGCCAGACACACATACTCTGAACAAACTTCCTCCACGCAACGCGCGCTCTGCTCGAACCTGCAAAAGCAAGCCTATCAGCACTGGCAACGAGGCGAAGCTAGTGCAAGTGTCAGAAATCTGAAAACGCCGCGTCGTGTACACGCTAGCTCTAGACGTCAGCGATGAGAAGTTGAGCCACTGGTATACACTATGAAAAAAAAAAAAGGAGCTGAACTATCCTGCAAGGAAAGTCTCTGAGCTGTTGCTGAAACCGCGGCTGAAAAGGACGCTACACGTCACCCTTGACATACTCTATTGTTTTTCTCATTACCTTGACATGCATACACTCACTGCAGACGACAATGTGAATGCCACTCTACCTTTGCAGCGGTGTCCTGTGTAGTGATACGGATATTGACCGGATCCATTTCAATTTATTTAGTGAAAATGCCTAAATTGACCTACATGCGCCGCAGCAAATGGCCATGAATCCTTGTCGCCGTGTCATGGGTATTTGTACAGCCAAAATACGTCCGACCGCATATTAGGTTATTGCCGCATGCGCGCATGAATGAGGCCCATTCGAACACGTAGCGTCTGCACTCCCAGTGGCATATAACTAAGTCGGCTTCACGCCTTCCACGGCGTCGGTCAGTATATAAGGTGGGTACACTGCAGCACCTGCGACATGCGATTTTTAAAAGTATGGGATAACATGACGCGATTTATGAATGTATATCATGTCTCACGGCGTTTACTAGTTTTTCTTTCTACAGCAATATACAACTGTACAAAACCACGACTAGCACCTACGCACTTTCTAGAGTCACTACTTTCTCGGCAATCACTAATTTCCTTACACTAGAAGCGCGTAACATTCGGCCAGTGGGCGGCCGCTTCGCCGGCGTTCTCGTCCAAGCGGAGGTGTGCGCGATTCTCCTCGACCAAACAACAAGCACGACGTGTCGAAGCCGCGAGGGCGCTCGCGTAGTACACACTGATCTCGGCCACCTACCGCGCACTCCTTTCGCGCAATATGAAAGCTGGCGTCCCGTCAGAGCCCATGCGCTAACCCGCGATCGCAACACACCCGAAAGGAAACAAGTCTCTGCCGCACGCACGTGAGGGAGATATGCGACAGGTGCCGCCACTGGGCGGCCGCGCGCCGGCGCGCGTTGAGAAGCGTCAAAGCCAACAGTGTTCGCAGTTTGCAGCGCTCGCGCGGAGCCAGCGCAAAGAAGCGTCCCATCTCGCATCTTCCGCGTCTCTTCTGTTCGCGACGAGATCGATAACAAGCCCAGGGAACGAGCGTTGCAAAGCGGCCGGCAGCAGCCACGCCTTCAGGCTATTGCCAGGCCTACGGGCACGAGCGCGCAGGTTTTGACGCGCGCCTCACGGGCGCCTTCTCCGTCAGTCGGTACCGCCGCGCAATGGATACAAATTGGGCCCGCCACACGTATATACCCGCCTCGACCGCGGAGGGCTTGTCAAGCCTTCGGCCGGGTACAGTCTGCGATTACGAGTATGCAGCGGGCGTCTGGGAAAGAGGGACCAACGGCCGTCGTACACTCACCATTAATTTTCCTTATAAACCCATTTACGGGGAACAAAGCAGGACAGCACTAAACAAAGATCTCTTACAGTGAGCGAAAAAGAAAGTACAAAGCTCGCGATATCCCCAGTTTCCTGCTACATGAAGCACCAGGCAGAGAGCTTTTCGCGAATGAAAAGAATAATGCCCGAAAGGGAAGGAAGAAGAAAAAAAAATGAAGGAAGAAAGAAAGGATCCTGGCAAAGCAGACATGCAGCCAGTCGAACGGCAGAAGGATTCTCGTAAATCACTCCCAGGACACATATACGCAGGCGCAGATAAAGCAGGGGGCAGCGACGGCAGGAGGGCGCCTTCCGATAACACGGCCTGACGACGACGATGGCGACGTCACACTTGCAAATCCCAAATTGAGTTTCTAGTCCGCGCTTCTTGGTGCTTTTATCTTTTTCTCGTATTCTTCCTCACTACATTCTCTTCACTTTCGACTTTGTGCATTTCCTTTATATGCACTTCTTCACGAGCCTACTTTTCACCTCTGGCCGCCTGCCTTTTTCCATTACATGTTCACGTGCTCTCCTGTCGCGGCTTTGCAGCTAACGCTCGAGGCGCTTCTTGACGTTTAAAGAAAAAAAAAATTTTTTTGCACGATTATTATTTCCGCGTTACCCTTGTTATAGATTTTCTGCTATTCTCGATGATCTATCGAAATTCGAAGAGTGGGCGCCCGACGGTAACGGCGGCGCTTATCGGGCGCGATGCTGCGGATGCGCATCAGGAAAGAAAGACGGGGGCAAATAAAAAAAAAAAAGAAAAGAAGAAAAGCTAGAGGGGACTGAAAGCTTTCTACATAGCGAGAAAATGAAAAATAAGGCACTAATAAGGCCTCTCTCTCTTAAGCCATAAAGTGAAAGTTATATCCGTATTATACCACAGCTGCAGTGGATGTATGAGACAGGCCCAATTTTTCACCCAATTTACAAAAAAAAAAAAAAAACAGTACAATGCAGCGCCTAGCAAGGACTACAAGTAAGCGTTGTAAGGTTCCACGAGCAAACCTTGCGCTATAAACAAAGAATGCAGAACACAAAACTTCCTGCGCAACGAGCGACCACGGCGACTTGGAATGAGGAGCCGCCCAACTGGGGGCGACCATCTTCGTCTGCTCGTAAACTGAAGTTTAGGCATCCTTACCATCCTCACGTAGAACAACCGATCTACCTTCCACACAAGAAAAGTTCAATTTATTTCACTTTTATTTTATTTCTACGACTTCGCATCTTGGTGAACGGCTATGAATTGACTTCTTCACTTAAAGGAGAAAGGAAAAGACTGAGTGGACAAAATACTATAGTTCGTCCTCACAAATGAACCTGGGCGCGCAAACTAGTCCGACGCGTAGCGGAAACGCAAACATACAGACATCAGTATAAATAAGAAGAAATAAAATAAAATAATCGTGCTACATTAGGTACGCGATAGCACCTACAACCCGAAGAGACGGCGAACAGCGTGCGGCCAGCGCCACGCCTATATTATAATCTATGCAAAGGAACAAGAATATCCCGCACAAGGGTTCTGAGATTGTCTTCACGACTGCGTGTGCTCTGCATTGCACGGTACGCGTCTCCAAATAAAAATGACAGTTGACAGCCAGCGCACTGTGCAGTCTGTAAACCCGACCTCTCGTCTGCGCGTATTTCACCGCAACGAAGGATGTAACGTACAGTAATGGAGAAATAAAACGTGAAAAAAATTACAATGTGGAACAGCGTCCGCAAGCGTTAATTCGAGAACGCTATTTCGCATAGTTAATTATGCGGATGCAGCAGATTGTTTTGGGGACCACACTCACGAGTGTGCAAGGTGAAATCGTACCGATGTTAAGCGTATCGGCGAAACAAACCGAAGGAACGTGTTTCAATTAGCCCTCACTTGTTCGCACATCGATTCTCCATGACCGTACCTGATATCAGCCCTTTGCGAAAACTAACTGAACGGAATACGGCATATACCGTCGAAGTAATCTCGCTGAAGCCGCAGGGCGCGTAACTTGTATCTATTTAATTAACAGCCTTAATAATAGCACTCGAGATGACAGCGCAGACATCTACATCCGGTGGTAAACGGATAAGACGCAAAACCCAGAACAGCGCAAGCGCAGGAAGGCACTGATTGTCAACGTCCACGTTTCGGCGTAAATGCCGGCCAACAGCAAAGATGGCGTTTTCCAAGTTTTGCCGCATTAAAAAAAAAAAAAAGGAAATCCATGAGCTTATCTGCATTTCGTAAGTTAAGTATTAAGCACAGGCTGCTTTGTAGCTACGCTATCATATTTTAACAGCGCAGCTGTTCACGCTATCGGTAACTTGTGCTCCGTCGTGCGTGTATGCGCCACAGGTGGGCATGCGCCACAGGAGTTGGGCAAGCCCCACTACCGAGTAGAGTAGGTGCGAGCGTTAAACGAAAACCCTGCTCGGCGAAGCGGAGCACGTGAAACACGCGAAAGAGAGAGGAGAGAGAAAAAGAAAAATTAGACAGAGAGAAAGCGATAGAAAGAAAAGAAAAATAGAGAGAAATAACGACACAGAAAGAGAGAGAAAGAGATAGAAAGAAACAGACACGAAAACGAGATAGAAAAAATAGAGCAAGACAGTAAGAGAAAGAAATTCATGATAGAAATAAAGAGAAACAAAGAAAGGGAGAGAATGAAGCAGAGAGAGAGAAAGAAATAGAAAGGAACAGATACAAAAAAAAAAAGATGCAAGAAACGGAGAGAAAGAAGAGAAGAGAGAAAGAAAAAATAGAGAGACACAAGGAAGGCCACCCAGCTGTGCTCTTCCTTCAGACTTGGCACCACTAGCGCGAGGCTGCCATAATTTTTTTACTAGGCGTTTCAAGATTTCTCCGATGTTGTCCCCTTTCAACTCGGAACGCGACCGTTGCGCAAGGTCGCCTCGCTCACCGGACTCATTCGAGCGCAATCGCACTCAATCGCTGCCAGGTTCATCGCTGCGACCCAGAGGACAAGAGCCGGCTCGCTGCACACCACCGACTCAGAAAGCGGCCGCGGACATCGCCGCGGGGTTGGGAAAGGGCGCGCGACCGCTCGAATCCTCTTTTGGGACGTAACGACATCTGCTAAATGGGCACCGAAAGACAGCCCCGTAAAGGTGTCGCCGGCAATAGGCAGGGCGCACGCGTGCCGAAGCGACCACGTCTCACCGCCAGCTGACGCCTCCCTCCCCTTTTGCTCCGACGCCCCAGGAAAGCGAAGAAGACACGGGGAAGCATGAACGAACAACGCAGCCGCATGCAGCCCATGGACACAGACGGGCTGGGACTGTGCGAGAGGAGGAAAATCTTTATAGTGCGAGAAAAGCAGTTCAGACAGCCGGCATCACGAGCCGACAGTGTAACAGTTAGCACGTGCTCCCTGTATACAGACGAGTGAATCGGACTAAAAAGCTGCTTACAAGCAGACGTACTCTATGTTTCGGTGTCCACTCGCTGCATAGGCAGCAGTGTAAAACACCGCACCAATAAGTTACGATCTCCAGCGTTTTTTTTTTTTCTTTTTTAAACTTACATCGATAGTCCCAGTAGACGGAAAACTGGGCAAGTCGGTACTGCGGATTCGTGCTGAAAAGTTGAGAGCACCCGCGGCGAAGGCGAGCGACACAACACGGGACCGGTTCCAAGAAATTAACGTTAATGAAAGTGCACAGGAATGAGACAAGGAAAGTGTTATGCGTTTGATGTTAAAGCGGAGGAAAGGAGCAAGAAGAAACAAAAAATAAATTTGTAAAATATTCCAAATTAGAAAATAGCGTGAACAAGTGCTGAGCAGAATACAGTGAATTAAGAAAGACAGAAACGGGGCGACGAAAATGTTCGTTACCTCACACCGAGGGAAGGTGTACAAAAGGTTGATAAGGAATGTGACAAACGGGACCCTTCAGTGCATAGGCACACGCGAGTGACCACCATGTAGAAGGCGGTCGCACGGGCTGGCTGACTTGAGAGGCCTCAGCAACACCCATGTGGCCTCCCGGCATCGACGACGCCGAGGCCGTGATAGGCTGGCTAGGCGTAGCCATGTTCCCAAGATCTTGCTCTCTCAGAACGGCCTGTCGTGTGACGAACAGAAAGCGGTGCGAAGTACAACGCTTTGATCGAGGAAGCATGAGCGGCCGCACAGGCGCCAAGCGGCGGCCAGATGGCGCTGCGACACTTTCATAACCTTTCTCTCACGAAAGGGCAAGAGAAACGCGGCCACAATAAAACACATAACGTTACAGGTATGTGGGGTTGGGGTGAGACAGACGTGAGGTCAGGGGCGTAGGCAGAAATTTTTTTCGGGGGGGGGGGGGGGGGGGGGCACCTCCTTGGTTTGTAGTGGGGGCCGGGCAGGCAGATGTGGTCAAGTGTCATTTTGGGCTCAGTATGCAATAGCAAAAAAAAATTTCGAGGGGGGGGGGGGCACGGGCCCGGTGTGCCCCCCCCCCCCCCCCCCTGGCTACGCCACGACGTGAGGTAGTGTGACGCGAGCGGATAGCGCAGTGCCATGCTTCTCAAGGACGGAAGCTTGGAATCCCTGTGATGTGTTTAAAATGTGAAAGATTCCAAGTTCAAGAAAGAAGAGCTGCTGGGAAAAGTTTATATACATATACACGATTGCGAAAACGCTCACGTAAGTACATTTAGATGCACGTTAACGAAGCCCACACAGACAACATAAATCCAAAGTCCTTCACTACACGGCGTGCCTATTCATCAAATGACGGTAGAAACACGTAAAACATCCAAATTTGTACTAATTTAATTTCTCTCGTTTTCAGCGCAGTCTGTCTGGCCAGCTCTCAACAACCGCACGTGAAGTCAACAACTTTTCGAGAATTGGTTGGCGCCACTTTCTACACTAAGCAGCGTACGAAGTCCTTCTCTTGGAGTTCGCACTGCTTCTGAAGCCTTCCCTCTACTTCTTAGACCCCGGCGTTTTCAATTTGTATTGTGTCACATGTAGCTCAATAGCAACTGACACTGAGTAACTACCCACATTTGCGCTCCGGCCACGGTGAGTCGGTGGCCACAGCGATGAGCGCGCATGACGTCGCGAGTTCAATTTCAAGACCACGGCGGCCGCATTCGTATGGACGTGGAATGCGAAAACGCCCGGGTATGTAATTAGCATTTAGGCGAACGTTAAAAGAATCCCCCTCCGGGTGATCAGAATTCATTCACAGCTTGATGAGAGTACCAAAATGGCGCGCCTCTTAATCATAAGCTGGTTTTGGTACGTCAAACCACAGAGCATAACTGAAGTAACTGCGAAAGCCCTGCAACGTAATTACATTAATCCGCAGATGTGAAATAACGAAAACCTTTCAGGCGGAAACCTTTCAAACTTTTTTTTTTCGCCCTTTCCTTAAATTAAATAAATTGGATATTTATTTATTCATAGCAGTTCTCTAGTACACTTGGCGAGTTTAGAACAAAATGCGCGATATTCTTTTACAATCTTGTCCTTCACGAATGTCCATAGAAATATGACAAAAATGAGAACGACTAATGAAAGACACCCGATTGTTCGGTCAAATATACCTAAGACACTTCAATATACCTGTACAATTTTTGAAAATTCTCTACAGCACAGCACACGTTACGTGAACTAGAAGGAAAGAATACGAACATAAAATATGGAGTCGCATAGTAAGAGCAATATCAACCTAGAAACCGGTGAATAGGGAGGGTAATGCTCCCAAAGACGGCGGATGCCATTTTTCTGCTGTCGCGTTAACATAAAGGGATATCTCCACGTAACAGCGCAGACACGACCATGGAACGCAGGCCTTGGGAGTTTCAGCCACGTCAGAGCCGGATGTATTATCACGCTGCCCGCGATAGCAGCCGTGACGACCTTGCACTTGAAACCTCGTATCAACGTGGCACGCGATAACGCCATTCGGCAAGGGTGTTGTAACGTAACTGGGAAGACAGCGGATAGGAGCGAAGGGTCAGGACAGACGAGAGAGGAGGAAGCGCCGCTTTCTACCCTCACGTCGGACCAAGTGGGATATTCGGTACGCGGAGCAAACGACACGTGACTCAACGACACCCTTACGGATAGCCCGATTCATGGACCATAAGAGGATCGTACGACAGAATGCTTCGTAAAATGAGGCGAGGGATAGCAACGACAGCACAGCCGCTACCAGCGATGGCGACCAGGCACATGGCTCGTAGGAAAGAGAAGCTTCGTCAGTCTGGATCCATGCAGTACACGAGCCCCTTCATACGCGATTACGCAGACTGTATCCGCGACTCGGCACGCTGTGTCTAAGCACTTTCTTGAAGTCAACAGACCGATCGACAGGTTCAAGTAGTTTACTGCTCCGCCGATTGCTAACTCTGAAGTTCGCACTTTGAAAATGAGAAGCACGAAACAACACGAATGGGCTGAAAGAAGTGGAGAGCGGACTTTGTCCGTTCCCTTTGCAGCTGTCGTTTTGCATTTCTCATTCTCGAGAATAAGCACGTGCCAACTATGCGCTTTTCAGGTGTTCTACTATCGAGAGGACGAGGCCTTGCTATATGATCACCTGAGAGCCCACAGACGTCGTGAAGCTAAAGTGATCAGTCGCACGGACCAGTCGCCTGTTTGAAAGCGTAGCCAGCTTTCTTTATTGTGAGGTATGAAAAAAAAAAGAATAAAACCTCGGCCCGCACCATAATAATATAGCAGGCAGCGTAGCCAGCTGCTGCTGCAACGCGTTCATTAACGACACTCATCGGACATGAAAATCACGTCCCACGCGCTGATTAACGAGTGAATCTATCCAACCGCACGCGGGCAGAAGTGCGTGCTGGCCGCCTGTGCGCGATATTTATCCCTCCAGGAGGGCGTCGGGGCAATTTGACTGCATGTATTATAGTTATAGTGCGCACGGCGCGAGCCACACGAGACAATGACAAATTTTGCGGCCACAATATAGGCTGCTCGCTACACGGCAGCTTAACCACAGTAGATAGCTGCTGCATGAGCATGATGGTGTCATTCGCTCGTAAGGCTTTCCACAAGGCAAGAGGACGCGTCGATCAAATGCTTTTACAGAGCGAACAGATGTAGAGTGGCACGAGCCTGACTATATACAAGCACACCATATACCAGCAACCAGTCGTATACCCTATGCCAGTGATTGCACTTGTAAGACTTCCACTATATATGGGTGCACCTAGTCACTAAAACACATGGGCCATGCCTGCTGGCGCGTTCATCCCCAACTTCTCGAATATGTACGAGCTTTAGAATATTTCGTTTCTTCGTTTGAATTCGCCTAGTGTTTTCCTATTTTCGGAAAGACCTGGTTCGCAGTCCATGCAATCGCGAAAGATTGCTCGCATCACAGTGCATCTAATGCAAATATTGTTACACATTCTCTATAAGATTTCGCGAACACAATAACGTATATCGCTGCCTGGAGGACTCCACAAAAAGATTCTTGCCCCGCGATTACCGTGGCGAGGTGAATAAGGAGGGATTCGGGAAAGACAAATCAGGAAGACAGAAGTTTCGAACTTGGTACCACAAATGGAAGAACAGGAAAAGAGTGGTATGAGGGGGTTATTAGGACTAAGCTCACCCAGTCTGCATGCTTATTACGAATGTCAGCAGAAGTCCAACTCGCGCACTACCGCTGTTATTGATGACGCGCGTAGCAGTGCTCAAATGCACAGGGCTTTCAATGCACTCGCTAACGTTTGGATGCGAAGTATACGCAGCTTACTGCAACCAAATCACGGGGATAGTGTTCGGTACAAACATTCTGCGATATTTGTACCATCTCACGCGCGGGTAGACGTGTCGATAAATTGACTCGCACTACGTCTATAATAAAAAACTAGAAAAAGATCAATAAGGTATGTGCACCTTATTTCCTCCGCCTAAAGCCCTAAACTTGCGGCAGTGTCATGGGGGCGGAATAATCGTGATACAAGAAGCAGTGCCTTTTCGGTAGTGCGTTTTCGTTGCTTTCGCTAAGAGCGTCGGTGTGCGATACCTTCATAAGTACAGAAGCTTAAACTGACATTTCGACAGGCTAGCAACGATTGCAAAACGTTCAGACATTCAAAAACAGCCCCCCCCCCCCCCCGCCTTTCACTTTCTACTTGGCCTGCACGTGATAAAGCGTACGTGCATGCAGCTGATGATAGCGAAAGTTACACAAGAAAGTTATAAAAACCGCGCTGTTGTACATGAGTGCAGTCTGGACAGGTTGTAAAGCCAAATGATAAAATGCAGCCACGGGCGAAGCCAGCGATACAGAAGGAAATCGCCCATACTTGACACGGATCTCCCCGATCGTACGCAACGCGCAGCTCGTATAATATCTATCGATGAAAGATATTGCGCGTTATAGTGAAATAGACAGTTCGAGTAAAATCCTAAACCTCGTCTTGGTCGCTGAAAAAAACTGCCGCTTTACCTTTGGGCAGCTCCTGCACGCATGCCCTTCAGTGGCCTCGTATACGCGCGAGCGTCACTCGGTCGCCTGTATTTGATTGTTTGTATTTTTTTATCGTCGCCCGTTCATTGTGCCCAATCGGGAATCGCGGTAACAATGCTTAGGCGCGCACGCAGTCGGTGTTGTACAACCTGCGCGCGACGATGGCTCCGCTCTGTCGCTGCGTGGTCCTTTGCCTGATCATCGCTGCAAACGCGAGTGAGCGCGGCACCACGCGCTCTGTGGACGAAGCTTTCTTCTAGAACTTTTGCGCGAAACACGCAAACTACTGCAAATGGCAGTGCTGTAAGAATTATACAAACACGACATGCCTTTTGTCCTTGTTGTTGTTTATTAAATGCGACGATTTGGGAAGTTTTTCCTAACAAAGGACTCGCTATCCCATTACCATTGTTATGAACAAATTAAAATGCTGCTAGAGAGACATAGAGAGCGAAACCTACAAATGACGAAATGTTTTCACAATAGATTAAGGTGAAAGAAACAATTGACTCTGCAATGATTTAGGTGGGAATGAACGTTAAAAACTGTCATAGAATTCAATTTGCAGCGTCTTTGTTTGGACGCCGCAGCTTGTGAGTCATCGCGGCCCACAAGACTCGGTGGCTAAGCAGCTATGGCGTCCAGGAGCTGAGCATGACGGGATTTGCTGGTACGATTCTCAGCACCGGCAGGCACATTACGACGGGGAAGAAATTCACAAACGCTCGTGTAACTAAATTTACAAGCACGTTAACCAAATCAGTCCGCTGCCTTTACTATACAGCGTCTCTGTTGTATAATTGTAGGACTGCTTACGGTAACTAAAACATTACGAGTCAACCATAAATCCACCAATTAAAAAAGCTTAGACTCCAACTAAGCTTCGTCTAATGTCTGTCTGTGCGAATAATCGCAGTTATGACGTTCACAGCAGCATCATCACGGTATGAGCAAGAGCTTCTACAGCTGCAAGCAGGCGCAAGCACACACATAGCCAGAGGAGAGAGCCAACGACGCGCTATCAAACAACGTAACGCTCGACCGACCATTGGTGGCGATGACGTGCGATGACTCGGCTCGCCGCCGCACCCTGTGCCACATAATCGACGGATTTCTCAACACTACTGACGGCACAGCGATGCGCCTCCATACATCGTGGCGCACGAACAGACAAAATGCGTTCCTGCAGGCGACGCTGGACGAGGGGATTAATGTTCTCCGTCCGCTCAGACGAAAGTGAACACGCAGAGAGGGGGCTAAGCAGGGAGGGGGGAGATATGAGAGAACAGTAGAGCGCGCGGGTGTTGGCACAGCTAGCACAGCGAGACGAGAGCGCACGAGAGGAAGAAGAGCCTGTACTGCCCCGTTGCGAGCGCTTCTTTGTAGCGGAATACGTATAGTGGACGAACGTATGCATCAGCGCTGCGACAGGAACCGGCAGAGGACGCGCTTGCGCTCTCCGAGCTTTTCCGCCGCCTGTATAGTATACCTGCAGCCTGATGACATACGTGATCAAATGTTTCGACTGTTCTCGTTGTCACCCGTAATTCAGATGCAGGCAACAACAGTATTATAAGTTTTTCTCTCTCATCTTTCTTTTCCCTTTTTCCGTAGATTAAGCTAGTCGACCAGGCGATTTTTGGTTAAGTTAACCTCCTGCCTTTCGGTTCCTTTCATTCCTTAACCTGTCCGATGGTTTTTTTTGTTTGTTTTTTTACCGTTTACGGTTTGCCGGAGCCTTGGACTGCAACAGCATATCATTCCTGTATATATTCGCCTATAGCTCTACTTATTGATGACCTTTACTTGCATTCCCTCTGAAACGGGGCGGCGAAAAATATTAACCTGATTGTACTAATGATTGAGCATGATTGTACTAATGAGATTTTATTACACTTGAGTCTAGCAGTTCGGCTATCTCTTTACGATCTTCTCGTTATTCATCAAAGTCTCTTCTACATGTATATTGCACAATAACGCACGCCTAAGCGACTCCGGTTCTACCAAACCCTTGTTTCCTTATCACCGACACACTACACGTCTCTTGCTTATCTGATAATTCCAGCAGCTTATCCCGGAGCCTCTGAAAAGTGGAGACCTTCTACGGGTTGCGCTGGCAGAACATCCTGGCATTCCATCACTATGTGCTAAGTCGTTTCCGGACTATTGTTGCAGCAGACACATGCCTCATCCTGTAGCGAATATTTTCTCCGGTATGTTATTGTACTCAGACAGCCGATTCGGGCCTTAAAATAGCAACGCACTGCCCCTTGTGTTCTCATACACACTGCACCTGCTGTTACGCTTTGTGCACCTGCAATGCGCTTGAAACAAGTGTGTGCTCAGCGCATACCCCTCGTAGAAGGAAAACCACAAAAATGACAGTGTTCAACACTTTACACCAGCAATTAGGTAAAACGTAGGTAACAACAGCATAACTTTCGGAGCTATACTCGCAACAATCTTCTATCATTATTGCTGCTCTCATACAACTCTTCGATAAAACGCGCAAGCCTTTCTGCATGCACATAAGCGAGGACGCGATGCTCACTTCAGTTGCGGGGTAGTGGCACAGGGGTACTGACACAAAATTTCGCGGCCGAGACAGCCTGCGGAATCGATTCCCGTGAACATGCGTACATCATCTGCAAAATATCAACAGCGAACATAGCTTGGAAGGTATTTTACATGAATTTTGAAGTTCGCGTGCGCGATTGAGCATAGAGGTGTGCACGGGCTCCGGGTAGCCCGAAAGCCCGAGCCCGACCAGGCCCGCGGGCCGGGCTCGGGCGGGCCGACGTATTTTCACCTCGGGCCCGGGCCGGGCTCGGGATACTTAAGAGTTTTATCGGGCCGGACTCGGGCCCGTCGCGAAGCCCGACTCAAGCCCGAAATCTATAAAGAATGAGCGGGAATTGTTTTCCAGCACGCATATAGCGCCTTTTCCGCGACCGCCCTTTACCGATTTTCTTTTCCATTCGCTACTTTAAACAAAAGGGGAGCAGGTAAAGCGCTGCCTCTGTTGCACTCCGACAAAGAGAGAAGTAACACCACCTGAGCCAGTGACGGCGCCACGCGACTGTTCGCGTTAGATTTAAGGCCAAATCCCATATGAGTGAAAATGCACGCAACAGCGACGAGCGACCCTACGTAGATCGCCTTCGTGCAAGCTGACGCTTGCATGGGCATACCCCATACACGTGACGGCTTTGACGAGCGAACTCCATTGTTGCTGGCATGAGGCCGTCTACTTGTATAGCAAAAGTGCCGCGCTGTCGCAGGAATGCAATGCAAATAAAATATGTGTTGCATGTTGGTACGTAAAACGTTTACCGTTGTCTCGCAGTATTTTTTATATGCACGTGCATATAATAGAGACTGTGTAACAGTCTGTGTAATAGGGACCGTTCGTCGTGTGTCGTTTGATCATACTTTTTGATATGCTTAATAAAATGCCAAACTACCGGAAAACTATGTTTTGTTTTCGCAGAGAACCTTCAAAAAGCCGGGCCGGGCCGGGCCCCGGATTGTGTTTTCGTACGTCGGGCCGGGCCGGGCGGGCTCGCAGCCCTTTGCCGTCGGGCTCGGGCGGGCCTTCGACAAAGTCCGCGGGCCCGGGCCGGGCTCGGGCTCGGAAATACGGCCCGTGCACAGCTCTAATCGAGCACCCCCCCCCCCCAAAGTGACCCACGGTGACCCCACTACTTCCCTCAGGTCACCACGCTGCAGTCAATACAAGTTACCGTCATTGCCGCCATTTTTCTTTTTGCCGCGTTTGCTCCAGCAGACTACTATGGGCGGCTTCTACTCGCGAGTACGTGGCCGCGGCGCACGCGTTGAAAGTTTTGTGTTTGGCGACACTACTGTCCCATTTCTGTTCGAACGGACTTCTCGATGCGTACCGCTCGGAAGTGCGTCACAGTTCTGTGTGCTGACGCGGTCGAGCGTTGCACAGGCTAGGTGGCGATAGTTGCACCCAGCAGCTGGTCGTTTTTGGAGCTCTCTCAAACCGAAACTGAGACTGGTCAGTAATGAGGAGCCTATAATTAATTATCTGTCGCGCGAGGCAGCAAACGATGTGCCATGTTATGACTAACAGGACCCAAGCAACACATTGCAGCAAAAAAGAAAAAAGAAAAAAGAAAAAAAACGCGATGCGAAAATTTTTGTGTCAGTGCCCCTTTAAAAGAGCAGGCTTATTAAACGAAGGACATCTTGCTGTCTTCGTATTAAGCTTGCCTGACCATCTTGGGTGGCACGTAGACATATAAACTTGAGACAACATATGAACCCGCACGTTACTAAACTTTCGCTCAAGCATAACAGCGACGTGTTCCCTCAGTTCGTATGTTTTTAAATGTGTTTGCTGCACTTCGCAGCCGCTTGTCACGCAGTCAAATATAACCCAGGAAATCGGGTCCGCTATTGGACAGCTTTAGTTTAGCGGGCTTAGTGGAGCTGCGAGATCGAAATGCGCATGCGCAGAACGCTAAACGACCCATAGCGTTTCGCGTACGCGCGCTACTTCTCAGATTTGACATGGCGGCGGTTTCGAACGCCCGCTTCGAACTGAATTTGGCGATGCTGCAGAAGCATCCACTTTGTTCGTAGCAAATGCCTTTGTAAAATGGCTTCGCTTACGTTCAGACAGCTTGGACGACAGAGTTTCTTGAATAACTTAGTGGTGTTTTCGAGATCGATTGTCATTTCAAACGTTCCTAGGCCTAACAGGAGAATCGCTGTGAACAATTCTGCAAAATATAATTTTTGGCTTTTCATGCGAGGTTCGTATTTATTTAATTTAAATTATTCTTAAATAGTTGAAATATTAGAGAGCTTTAGTTTTTTATCTGACCGTTTGCGGTTACCGGATTGCCGGAGCCGTTGATGGCGCTTGCAGAGCCAGTAGTGACAGCCTGTGGCGTTTTGTACAGCTACAACAGACCCTTTCTTTTTAAGTTGCGTCAGTGTTCTCGTCGAAAGAAAGTTATGAAATACAGTGAGTTAATTATTATCTCACTACAAATGCTTTACACCAGCAATTAAGTGGAACACGCAAGTTGCTACAGCATTCTATAGCTTAGTATATGTATCTGGTTAGAATCTGCATCATCGCATATCACTATCGGGTGTATTTCTCCGGTAACCCGTAATACCCTGACACTAAAATTCTCTATTGCTGCACGAGGGGACACAGGTGAGCATTCTTACGTTGCCTTCATCAGTTATAGTTTCGGCAAAATGTGTGACAGGTAAGCGACAGCCTACTCCTGAGTCAGATGTCACGCGCATGTGCAAAGCACTGGTTATTGTTTAAAGGTCATTCACAGAGTGGCGCAACTCTCGGGCGATGTAGCAATCGTCATGTGACTTCAGTCAGTCACCGAGACTTCTTTTGTCCAGAGCGGTTCCAGAGACTGCGACGCCAGACGAGTTGACAACACACAATACTACGAGGATTTGTTAGCATTTGGCCCGGTCTACTCCAGTCATACCGAAGCCTGCGTAGCCCCGTATACGCTGTGAGAACCGGAGTTACCGCAAACAGCTGCAAGCGTTATTTCCCTGAAATGTACGGGAGACTACAGCAACACAATGTCAGTGTGGCATTTTATGTTTGCTTTACGGAGCACGCGCGGACGATAACGTGGCGACACCCGGCGGCGAGCCAACGACGCGCGAGGGAAGTTTCCCCGCTACACTCGTCAATTCCCTCTGCCGAGCTCTGTGACGTATCGGCCGCAACCTGCGGATGTCGGGGTTGGGCAAAACTTCATCTTTTATGCATCGCTACGCCCTCCACGCAAAACATCATATGCCAGAGCCTTTACACTCAACGTAGTATTCAGCTGTCGTAAATACCATTCGGCATTATTGTCTGCACAAAGAACCGAGAGAATCGGTCTCTCATTTTCATTCGCAGTTCAATACGATCGCTGTCATACGGCTAAAGAAGGGGCAGTAACAACGGCAAGAAAACAACCAGGATTACGCATAGCCGTGGCGTCGTAAGAATTCATGTAGAAGCAAGTCCACCGCCGCCCCGCTCTGAAAGAGCTTGCATGAAGTGATGTGTCAGTCAATTACATTCGCACATTTCCGTGACGTCACAACAATGTCGTAGACTTTTGTTCTGTTTTATTTCAATATAACGTCGTGGTCTTGTAAAAGGCCTGTCATGCGACACCGAGAGTAGCCAGGAGCCTTGTTATCTTCTGTGTTCATCTGAGCGTGTTTACATGCAGCTCAATAGACCGAACGTCCTTTAGTGACGTTAGCTGATGTCGCTCTTCGATGCAGTGAAACTTTTTTTATCATGTCGCCATGATATATAGCACACAACATCGAGGTCCTCTACTCAGCCATTCCGTCCTTTTAAATACAGACAGTAATGGTTTGCACCATGAGTACGGTAATGGTATCTTAAAAACGGCGTTATTTTACCTAATGTACTGCTAAAATAGAATATTCGGTAAGTAAAATGGGCAGCATCCGAACGCGTAATGACTAACTCATCAGAGCCGCAACTATTTACGCGAGATAGTGAGTCGAACCTGTAGAGTATCTGGAGCCACCGCAACCTGGCGATTTCAGGTGCCGTTAACAACGCGCTCGTTGCTTTCTACGCCAACGCGAAGTATCAATGCGTAGGCTGAACGTAATCAACGTTCGGTTTTGATGGGCACCGCTGTTCTTTCGCGCGAGTTCTAAAAGCGCAATAACTAAATAAGGTCTCATACAGGAGGCGAACTAACGCAGACGGTTCTTCTGTCGGCAGAGGTTGATGAACCTAAAGCTGTTGGCACCCGGTTGACGGGCATGCGTCAAGCGAATAGCGGCGCCAGCGCGTCTCAACGCCAGTCACATTCGGTGCGTCCGATGCTGGCGAGAAAACAGAGAGGCCCGATCGAGCTTTTAATACCTCACCATGACAGAGAGCGCCTGCCCAACTCGAAAAAGAGAAGCACAAGAAAAAAAGGCGAGAGAAATAAAATGCTCGCCGGTCAGAGCAAGAGAAGGAAGCCACAAACAGCTTTCGGACCTACGCAGAGCCCGGAGAGCAAACATGGCGCGCATCCGGGCGCTCCATCCGGGTCAAACACAAGAGGCCAATGGAATGAATCCAAATAACAGGGGCCAGGGCCGAAGAAAGGCGCTCCCTCTCGGCGCGGATAACAATGCATGCCCTAATGACGAACGCCACCAGGAACCTGTTTCGGCGGGCGTCCCTGCCTGCAAGCAGAGCAGCTCTCGCCGATCGGCGCTGCGCGAATGATGAGGTCGGAGCAGAGGAGAAGGGGAGGAGGGCAGCGAGACCACGCGTTTCCCTCAGCTTCACGGTGGACGGAGCAGCGCTGCCGCGCTATTCGAACAACGCAAGGTGACTGCGGTATTTCAGGCAGACACTGCAGGGCTGAAAGGGACACTAAAGGCAAATAACAATTTATGTCAGAGTGAAAGCCCAATGTATGACAACTTCTAAAATGGCAATATTATCAACAGCAGTGCCCTACTTACCGAGAAATTAAGCTAAATGTATCACATGATGAGCGCCACGAGTGGGACATTTTCGAAGTCATCCCGATGACGTAGGGAAGTCGGCCTACAATAAATCACTAGTAATCAAACTAGCAGCAGTAAAAAAAGAACATTCCGAGCATCAAAAGACGTAATAAAATGCTGTTTGTTCGTTTCCGCTTGATTCATGGAAAACAAAACCTCCGTGGCGTTGCCATGGGGAACGGCGCGCGTGGTTAAAAGGTTCCGTTTTCGCCGAACTGTGCCTCGCCCGTCTCAGTGGTAGTTTCGGGATCGCGTACTGCCGTGCGTGTTTTGCGCGCTCGTGAAAGTCGCTCTGACAGAAAGTTCGACAAAATGCCGCATGCGTGTGATATTGCCGGATGCCCGAATGGTGCACAACGCCAGTGCTGCAGCAAAGAAACCGGTGTGTCTTTTCACTGGGTGCCGCGGAATGAACCCTTACGCTCGAAGTGGCTTAGTGTCATGCCATTGCGCCAGTGTGCTAAACAGTCAAAACCTCTGCGTGTGTGCTCGCTGCACTTTCGTACTGAGGATTACGAGACCAACCGCAACTTGGTGACGGCTTTGAATGTGCCCATCCGAGCAAGTCTTTGCCGCAGCGCCGTTCTTGCTACTGTGGTCCCGCTACTTCCGCTCGGCTGCCACTAGTGTCGGCGGCCGCGCAGTAAAAGCGGGCAACGTTGGGCACGGCAGCAGTGACGTAGGAGAGTCGTATTTTCAGGCGGGAGATTTGAAGCGCGCTAACGCAATGCGGACCACTAAAAACGTGATTTTATTTCAAAATAAGCACTTCCTTGGCACAAAAGCAGCACTACGAGGTTTCTGGACCGCTATTTCAACAATCAACGTCGACTTAATATTTGCCTTTAGTGTCCCTTGAACTAAAGCCCGGTTGAGTGTCTGCGTTTAAGTGTTTCGCGCAAGAAGAGCAAGCTTTACCTACCCCGTAGCATTTCGGTACCCATTTGTACACACGGTACTTCTTTTAGGTCGGAGCGCAACAATCATAAATGCCACGACATCAAGGGGGAGACTTTGGCGACCAGCAGTACGATCTGTAGAATCTAACCCAGACAGACGGTACAGTTAAACGGCAATCGGACATACTTTCTTTCGAAAGGACGACGCGTAAGGAATTCATTGCGCAATGACACTACGTCAAGCACACTCTTGCGCAAAACGCTGCACAAGCAGGCAGCGCCCTAGCTATAGTAGACGCTTTCATAATGAAAGATGTCTTACGCCACTTTACTTGCGCTGATGGCTCTAGAGGGCACCCTTAACGTTGCGCAAGCGCGGGCGCCCGGATAAACCTGTATAGTGGTTGGTGCTGGTTTGGACCGGCGGTGCGAAAGTGTCCAGAAAAAAAGCTGTTCCCAACAGGATAACGTGGCATTCTCAGCGAATCGAGAGCGACAAACTCCGCACAGCTCTTCAGACACCGGAATTCGCCTATTACACGTGACGCTGCAGTTTAACTTTGGCACGCAAAGTAAACGAATGGCAGGTGAACTTCAGCCACAACGAATGTTAACTAAACGTGCTGGACGCGTCATTTTGACGGCCCCGTAGAAAAAGGACTGAAGTACGCGAGCAATGTTGGCCACATGTGCACCCCGGTTGGTGTTGCTAACGCCCTTGCTCGCATTTCCGCCCGCGGCAGCTGCTGTGGAAAACCTTGGTACCGCTTGCCCAAAAGCCGCTTTACCACACTGAAACAACGAGGAGCAGGAAACTGCCTGTGATAGTCACATCCAGTGAGACCCCTCCCAGGCGCAGCCGACAGGGGTCACGGGGAAAGCGCGCCAGGCGTTCCTGACCCGCGGCGTTCTGGAAGTGCGCTCGGTGGACAGACGCCTGATATGCACGTACTTTGACAAGCCTCGATGGCAGCCGACGGAAACCGGCAGTCTCTTTTAGAAGCCTTCTCGGGCAACACGAATCGAATGCACACGCTATACGACTTCGCGTGACTACGGTATACAACAAAATGCTGACCCACGGAGTCGTCATTAGCTCTCGCGAAATCTTTCACATGATTAAAGAACGCGACTTCAAATCAAGTGCAATCTAACAATTGTGGACTGAACAGTGGAAGTGGTCTTCGATAGCGCAGGTGTATAGTTGCAATGCGAAGCAAAATTAGGTACCAAGTCTGAAATCACCACAAAGGGGTTTGTTAAACAACGATCGCATAATTAGAGAACGTCACACATTGAATATTTCATTAAAGCTATCGCTCCTGACAGCGGCACTATGCTCAAGCGCCTCGACATATCCTTCAAGGTTACTCTATTCAAAGGCACGGTGCTCATTCTTACCTACTTTTTGACGCAACAGTGGTGATAAAAGAGGCCCCGCATAGCTGCTAGCAACAAAGCCGCCGTGGCTGCGGTTTTACCGTCACACGTGCGACTTAAAAAGAGAAACAAGATTGCGCGCACTAGGCCTATAGGTTCCGAACCGGGATAGCAGGGGGTGTTACATAAGTCATGAAGATAGCGATCTCCGCGAGAACTTTAAATGCCATCACCTTGGTTCGGTGTTACGGGGCAGGATGTGTGCATTTATATCGAGGTTGAGTTGCATGGCATGCTATTCACGGGCAACTAAGCTGGCTCCCCACAGCGCAAGTTGAGTCCCGCGCAAGCCCGCCTTGAAATAGACTGAGCAGGCCACTGAAGCAGCTTACGTAAGCCCGAACTGACAAAGACGACAGCCAATTATGCCGGCGAAGTCGTCACATGACCAAGAGGACCCATCAGGAGCTTACTGGCCACGAAAGCAGACAGCTTCACTCTCGGTAAACGGACGACACAGGGCGTTCATGGCAGCTTCGTTCATCTTGTATCCCAGTCAACATGAAGGCGACGTATACACTATGTTCACTTCGATAATTAGGCATTGGTAGCCGTAGCGAACACGGCGCGACAGAACATAGGTATATATATATATATATATATTACATCTGCCGATAAGAATGCAGACACTTTAAGAGTATTCGCGGTGCTGCCAATGCTAAAGGGCTTTCTTTTCATATTTAACCGCGAAATGGCGCGCTGATTACGTGGTGCTTAGTGAGAATTTGTTTCGCTTAAGCATTAGGGACGCTTAATAAAGATCAATAGGTCGTCTTCTCTTCTGGCTCTGGTGAATAATAATAATAATAATAATAATAATAATAATAATAATAATAATAATAATAATAATAATAATAATAATAATAATAATAATAATAATAATAATAATCAATCAATCAATCAATCAATCATTTATTTAACGTGCCCAGGAACAACCGTGAGGTCTTTGTGCAGGCGCACGCAAAAATAAAATCAATAAAAATAAACAATACAATACAGACAGTCTTCAGAAATAAAAAGAGCAAAAACACGTAGACAAAGAGAAATGAACACTAAAGGGGAGGAGTAAAATAAGACAATATGAGAAATATTGAAGGGGAATAAAAAATTAGATTGCACATATACAACTATGCGGAAAGACGGAGAAGGGAAGACTTTGTACACTGTGCCATACTATGTCAAAACAGTGCAAAGCTCGGATAAAAACAGTGATTGTGGACTATGAAAAACGTCAAGATCAAGAAAATTAATATTATAAAGACTTTGTATTCTGTGAACGGTAGAGTGTTGGAAGAAGCAGGCGGGTACATGAAACGGTCTGTTCTCTCTGGTTAACTTACGCGGAATTCGAAAATTAACACAATTGAGAAGTACAGGGCAGGATATGAAACCGTGGACTAGCTTGTAGAGAAATAAGAGATCAGAACGATTTCGTCGGCAGTGAAGTGATGGCAGTGATAATGACTCAGCAGTATTTGAACGAGATCCAGAGTCATTTTTAGCAAAGCGATGGTTATATATGCTGAGGAATTTTTTCTGGACTCGTTCAATGGTGTTACCGCTGGATTGAGCAATGCCATTCCATATCACGGACGCATACTCAAGTTGCGGAAGACATATTGCCGTGTACAATTTGTGTAGGGCCATGGGAGACCTGAATTCTCGAGATATTCTACAAACACATCCGAGAGAACGAAGGCCCCGCATAGCAGCACGCTTAACGTGAGAAGAAAAGTTTAACGCGCTGTCAACAACAACACCAAGATCACTGATTTCATAAACCTTGCATAACGGCACAGAATTGACAAAGTATTGAAATGACACGCTAGATGTTTTGCGAGTGATAGACATGAATTTTGTCTTTGCGGTATTTAGAGAAAGGTTATTGCCGTTGCACCATTCGGAAAAAGAACACAAATAATAATAGTAATAATATTAATAATAACAATAATAATAATAATAATAATAATTATTATTATTATTATTATTATTATTATTATTATTATTATTATTATTATTATTATTATTATTATTATTATTATTATTATCTCAAAACTAATAAAATATTTAGCGTAAGTGCTTTTGCGGAATCAAGAAGGGCAACCTCAGGAAATAGCATTATGCACGGACCTATTTTCATTATACTCTACAGCGTACAGCGAATCATAGATTCCTCTTCGAAAACCTAAGCTCGAAAGGGCAACGAAAACTTAATGCGGTCGCTCATTATAGCGTCTTGATTAATCTGGGCGCTTTTCCGCTGATGCTAGGAAATTACCAGTGTTTGCGACAGCGCAGCATGCACCATGCAGTCACGGGAAGAATGAGTTCATCGCCGCAAAAGGCTATAATGCGCCGCGGCGGCCAAGAAGACACTTGGTACAAGTCACGAGAGGACGCACGTGGCACCAAGATCTAATGATGCACTTAAGCTTGGCGGCCACGCACCGGCGCACATAACCCTTGCCAGTTGGCAGCGCTCGTAGGAACAGCTGCACAGCTACAGCTGTCGCGCGGGTGGTTTCATCGCAACCGCCGCAGCCAAACGAAGCAGGCGGGAAGAATGGACAGACAAGCTGGCTTTAGATCCTCATCAGTCGCGGTCAAACAGATGCGGGTCGGAAGTACGCTTTGGAATGCCCTAACCAACTGGTTCGTGGTTGTTGCAGTATAGACTATGTTACGTAAGGCACATGGGCGCCGCCATCATGGGCTGTTAAACGAATGTTTTCTTATTTTTGTATCCCCTGACGGGAACTGATAAAGTCAGGAAACGCCGAATGCACCAACCCAACAGTTTTAATGTGTATACGCCCACCGTAACACTGTTCGCTCAGTTGTTCAAGCTAAAACACGGCAAGGTTACCAGCCCGGAATGGCGGCACCGAAACCAGTCCGTAAAATAGTATATAGGCCGATCATGGAACTATACCAACGTTTCTGCTTTTCGCCCTTTTCATACGGTCATCGCTTTGCACGATGCTTCAATACTAAATCTTCGCCGCACTATTGCGCGACATACGTAGCCTCCATTTTTCTGAATAGATACAGCTGCGAGATTCCGCCAGTTCTTGCTCTTTTCATGTATGACCACGATGGTATGCGTATTTCGGCGCTGTCAGGCAATAGCGCTCCATTCTACAAGAGCCTGCCCTTTCTTGCTACTTTTCAGTCTACCGTCCGCGCACATACGATACTATAAGCTCGGCCATATTTGAACGCAACAACAGAGCTCTCTTCAACCGCTCACGGTGAAGATAGTTCGGTTTCCAGCGAATACGCGTAATGTTTAACTTCGTGAGCTTGCGTGTGTACGCTTCGTGTCCTTTCCACATTTTATGCACGAAGTCGCAGGAAACCGCCAACGACTAGGCCTAACGCAAAGCAGCCCAAAACCTGTTTGGGAGTGAACGAATTTCGCGTCATGAGTTTTCAGGACGGCAGCTCAGCCGCCACCTTATTGTTTGGACAGCAATGTAGCCTGCATTGTTTTTCGACGTCGTCGCACTCTGGCGATTTCGACGGGAAAGTGACGGTGACTTTTAAGCGGCCGCTCACTTGGAGCACTTGTCTTTCAAGCAGACCGTGCCCGATTCCACATTTTGCCGTCACAAAGCTAACGTGGTCGGCCCGTTTTTATTTTTATCTGACATAATAAGAGGAAACAGCGTGCCTTCCAACTTAAATTATTGCTTTTCTTACACGATGAACGTACATGGCACACCTATTAATGACTAACAAAGCTGAAGCTACTGCGCCGTTGAATCCGGTGAACACCTGAGAATACCACGGTTGGTGCGATCGGATTATGGGATTTAAAGGGACACTAAAGAGAAACAATGATTTGTTTTAGATTGATAAAGTGTGCTCGGAGAACTCTTGTGTAGTTTATTTCACCACCATAGGTTTATTATTTGAGGAGAAAACCAAGTTCAAAATTTCATTTTTAAATTTCGCGCCGAACTTTGTAATTCGTGACGTAAAAGACTTCAAAGAGCATTTAACGTATTTTGGCGCCACTGGCTCGACGAAATTTCCACAAACTCGTTATGTCAAGTCTATGGCCCCTTCAGAGGACAATGGACTTCGATTTAACCGATTAGGAACTACGAAGGCCCACGCAAGCGCCGTCAAAAATATGTGACGTCACGGCAAATGGTGCGGGAATTCCAGGGTGGCGTCGCCACCTGTATTTTCTTTTTGCGCGTTTTCTCGCTTATTAAGCGTCTTCGCGCAGAAAGCGTGGTGTTTTTGGTATCGTGGAAGACTACTTTACTAATGCGAGAAAAATCGTTTTGCTCTTTAGTGTCCCTTTAACGTCGCAAAGCAACTCAGACTATGAGAAACGCCGTAGTGGAGGTTTCCGGACAATTTCACACATGGAAGAGTACGCGGGCTTCAAGCATTTCGCCTTCGTCGAAATGCGGCCGGGATCGAACCGCGTCTTTCGGGCCGAGCACCGTAACCACTGAGCCACCGCGGCGGCTACGAGCAGCAAGTTTAACGTAAAAACGAGAATTTCTATGTCTCCTCATTACGACATGAAAACTTTTAAATGACGCTTGCAAACTTTCTGTAATAACCAAATACTTGAACCATCACTGATATATATATATATATATATATATATATATATATATATATATATATATATATATATATATATATATATATATATATATATATATATATATATGTCCAGGATGTGAACAAAAATTATGCGCAGCATTCACATTCCACACTGCTTGTTTTACTAGTACGGCTTATATATATATATATAAGCCGTACTAGTAAAACAAGCAGTGTGGAATGTGAATGCTGCGTATAATTTTTGTTCACATCCTGGACATTCATTATCATCATCAACTTGACTACGTCCACTGCAGAGCAAAGGCCTCTCCCATGTTTCGCTAATTAACCCGGTCCTGTGCTTGCTAGGACTAATACTATTTCATAATTGCCTATGCCGTCCCGACATTTTCCAGCGCAGTGGCAACAACGAGGACGTTGGCTGCAGTGTGTTCGTCACGGTGCCATAGGAAATAGATTGCTGCTACATGGTAAATAACATTTGATGTTGTAAAACTGCAACACAATATTGCCTGCCGTCCGGCGGTTAACCCGGCTGCGGGACACGATGTTGTAAATGGCACAGGTATTGAACGAGCGAATGAAAGCGTCTGCCGCGCTGATTGGAAAAACTTAATTTCTTCTATTTAATTAGTTTAGTTTTGCATTCATCAGAAAACCGCGATACCAATCCGGAGCGCGTGAAATGAATGAGTCCGCATCGAAGAAATGCACGTGCCCTCTTGTTTCACGGCAGCCAACAAGGCTCGGCGCCGAAGCTTCCGAGCGTCTTGACAATGGCTACGACCGCGCGTCGTGTTGTGCGCCGGACCGCCGCTGCGGCGACGAGAAAGCACTGGCGCCTCCGGGCCATTTGCATTCCGCGTCCTCTGTTCGACCTTCGCGCGAAACCGACCTCCTTAGAGCGCCAACGTCACAGCTTGCGATAACTTTCGAACGGGTTTTCCGGCCTACGTGACAGTAACTCGAGTGCACGCAAAGCGGCTACCCGCAGCGTTGCGCCATCAACGACCCGAGCGGATGTTCCGCCTAGCACGGACACAGGCCGCTTAGGTTGTTATCGCCTCAAGCCGGTTGCATTATAAGCGACAGTTCAATTCGCCGTCGTCGTGGCTGCGGCCACAATGTGGAGCGGGCGTGTGTGTGTGTGTGTGTGTGTCTGTTAGACTTACAGCCGCGAGTAATCGACTCGCCACGTAGAGCGACGAAACCGGGTCGGCCGCCCTTCCAAAGACAGATGGATTTGAAAGGGCCAACCACGGCGGTATGACAGCCTATTCAGAAAAAAAAAAAGTGCGACAAGAGTTACATGGTAAAGGAAACCTTACAAAATAAGTGACATAATATAGCCTTCTGGAGTAAGCAAATAGATGACGCTGTAGCACAGAACGATGGATTGTGCTAATGAGTTTTTTCTTTTTTTTTTAAGAACGAGCAGTATGAGAACATCAGCGAAGCGCGACTATATCAGACAGAAGAGGCACGACTGTCGCAATATGCACGACTTTACTCCCAAGAGCTTTTACATAGCGAGATTTGCCATTTCGCGCTTTCCTAAGTCGTCTGCAGCGCTTCCACCGAGCCATATGGTACGCATCCTCTTTCTCTCCCCCCATAGACGGCGGGAGTAGAGAGCACTGCTCAGGGAGTAACGCGGTTGCTCGAGACATCGGTAGCCGCCGAGTCATCGCAGGGCCGCCACCGCGCTTATAACAGCAGACGGCCAAACGCGGTGTCGCCGGCGACGAGCATTGGAAACACGCTCCAACGAACAGCGCCGAAGTGACAAACCGGCGAATAAGCGAGAGGGAGAGAAATAAAAGAGACATAAACGGAGATCTGCGGGACATCTGTTGCTCACAGTGGCGACCCTCCACCGGCAGACAACCCTCCCGTCTTCCAAGCCTTCGAGCAGAGCCCGACAGGCGCACATTTTGTGGCTGCCGTCGTTTCTAATGCGCTCGCAACCGCTGCTGCAACCGGAGAGGTTCGGCGCTCCGGCAGCGAGCAGCATGGCGGCGGAGAGTATATACTTTGCAGAGAAGTGACGCGAGCGCGCATGGAAACGATCTTCTTTATGCTGGAGATCTCCGGCACGAGAAGGAGGAGGAAGGGGCTGCGAGAAAGAGCCACGATAAATAACCGTCGGAAACAAAGCCTGCCGTTCACTCGTCGCGGGAGGGGGAACAGGTTCGAGCATCGCGCGAGCGCCGGCTTCTACCCTGCACCGCTAAGAATAACATTACCATAAATTAGTAGCCGGCCCTCGCAGGCACTTGTCAGAAAACAAACGCCTAATGGCACGACAAATGAGACGGAATAAAGTAGGCGGGCGAAATGCGCTCGAACGGAGGACCGGCTGTGCGGGCGGCGGCCAAAAACAACAACACGGGCCAGACTGACAGGCCGACACACGTCGCGCAGTTGAACTACTCTCGGGGGCTGAGAGAAGAAAAAAATCCCACCTTATGGACGGGGATATACAAGACAAAGAAAAGCCTCTCCGCTCGTCGAAGAAGAAAAAAAAAATGTTGAAAGAAAGAGGGCCCGTTACTATTGCTTCGCTCAGTATACTCGTGTTCGCTTTATTCAGGCTTCTTTTTTCTTTGCCATCAGAAAACGTGGACTTACAACAGAAGCACAACGTTATAAATCATGTCTCAGAAGAACGTATACAGCAGGTTGCACTTTTTATTACCCGCGAGTGCCAGCCCTGTGCATTTCCTTACGCGACAAAGAACAAGATCCTTGATACAATTCTAACGAGGTGCTTGAGGCGCCAGAGTTATGCAACAGAGCGCCTCCGTGCAACTAAGCGCGAGAGTCTAGACACAAAGAAAACGGCGGCGGCGGTGTACAATAGCATTGACAATTGTTTCAACGTAGCCTGCGGCCGAGTTCCCATTTTCGGTTTGTTAGGTAGATTCGTGATAAAAGCATCGCCACCACATAACGAGAATTTTCTTGTTTTGTTTTAGTATTTTCGTTTTCAATAACAATAATTGCTGGGGTTTCACGTGCCAAAAGCTCGATATCTGCTGTCCTATGTGAATCGCTCAGCATTACACTGACTAGAGATAAGATAATTGTCACAATATGTTGATGTTCCGATGACAAAGGCGGCTGAGCGTTTTTAGGAGAGTGCAGCACTACTCGAAAGTGCCCTGTAAAGGAAAGCGTCCCCGTCCGACACTACTAAAACCCACCGCCGTGAATACCGGACTCCCCGCATATGCACCCATCGTTTGGTTCACAATGTGCGCTCAAGCCTTATTGTGCGTTTCTTCTTAGCTAAAAGTATTGAGAAGGTTCTCGATTTCAACGATTTCGGTTTCATCTGCTCCACAGCACCCTCACACAGCGGGCAGATTTTGCCACTGGCACGCGCCGCACCATGTGCAGCAGCTACCATGACAACGCTGAAAAACGTGAGCGCAGCGACTATGACACAACGCAAGGTCTATGGGCATGCATTCCCATCAGTGACACTACACGTAATTTCGGCGCTGCCAAACGGCAACTTCACACCGAACGCCCGCACCTCACCTAAAATCGAACACACAACATATTCAAACGCATGAACTGGCTCTAATCGTACTGCCTAGAGGGAGGTCAACCAGTTAGTCACGCATAAGTAGCAGTCGGCAATCTGCCGATGCAATTGTAAAAACCCACACTTTTTTTTTTTTCAGGGGGGTCGTTGTGAACGCTCGTAAGGTAATACGAATGCGTCATTGTCTTTCGCCCAATAATAGTCAAAACGATCTAGTGCGAATAATAATATACAGCTTGGTTCACTGCAACCAGTGCCGGGCTCGAAGGCCACACAGATGCAAGCCGTGATAGAGGCCTGGCGCAGAAATGAGCACACATCGAACAGGTCGGTATTGCACAGCTTTATAATGCACGGCACCGCAGCGACGCGGCGCGGCAACTGGAGACAGGCAAGATAAACAAACGAAGGAAGAGAGCGCCTTCTCCTCTCGAACGAGTCCCGCCCGTTTCGTTCGCGAGAATGCGCGTCCTCACCCGCCTCCACTACGGCACCCTCTCCCCTCATCTCAGCCTTCACGGCCGAAACCGGTCTTGCACGCCATTTTTCAAACAAAAGAAAAATGACGGCCCAAGAGGGGAGAGCCAAAAGGGCCCAATGACGCCTGTGAAAACAAATGCTAGCTCTTCAACCAGAAACGAAGAGAGGAAAGAGCACTGCGCGCGAGAAGGAGTGAAGGGAGGACGAGGTTAGGAGTAAACGTTTTGAGGTCACCTCGGAACATGCCTACGTCGGAGTGACAGGCAGAGCCTCGCTGCCTGCCAAGCCGAAGACAAACAGTCGTGCCGAACCGTAAACAAGGCCGAAGGCCTCAGGCGCACTCCCCCGCTTGTCCTCACGTCTTGGGCTCGCCCGATCGTGCCGCTTCCCCAAACGCCCGCGCGATAACCCTCCGAATGCGCCCCAACAGAAGAAAAAAAGGAACCGAACCCGACCCCTGCTACCGCGCGCGCACCCCGTTCCGTGATGCGGCCACAACTAGGGGCGCAGGCGTCCATTGAGTGTGCGTGCTACGACGACTAAGAAATGGCCGCGATGGTGCACCCGATCAGCCTTCTCAAAACGCGCACCGAAGTTGAAAATACCGTGTACAGTGTTCTATACCGTGCAAACGTGCAACAGTGGAGCCATGATGGGCGCGCGTGAAGCTCCAGATGAACGGTACCGAGCTACGGAGGTAGGGTGGCGGGAAATGTCTATGAAAGAAGCTACACGAGATCTCTCGAGGGTGAGCATGTCGATCGTCACAATGCAATTTCGGGCCCTAGTTGTTTCGTCATAGCACGCAGCTGTATTACACACATGAATTTCGCTCAGCAGAGCCAAACCCTCCTCTCAAAGATAGAAATCCGCATTAATTTATATATTTAATAAATATAGAGCAGTTAGAGGGGCGCATAAAGCCAACGTATTGAGATATGTGTACGGGAGCCCTTTTCACAGTTCTTACGGTATAAACTATTTCGTTCAGGCGCGGCGCAAAAGAACGAGAGTCCGTACAGCGAGTGACGTGCTGCGCAGCGTAACTGAGCTAACATGATGTGGCGCCCTCCAATAAACAGGTGCAGAAAAGAAACAAACCGATGAACAGACATTCGGAATAGCATTCACAGGCCGTGGACCGACGATCGATGGGGGCGTTGAACCTCGCGAATACGGCAGTGCCTCCCAGCAAGTATGAGTGAGTGAGATCTCGTTGCCCATGCATGGCAACGGGCATCGATAGACTACACGCATTATTTTGGCTATATGGTGACGTCAAAACTCGTTTCCTCCTTTCAAGGAGCATAGGCAGCGTAGTGCCTCCCTCTGTGGTATGGAAGTGGCCAGGCCTGCACCCTCTACATTGCCCTATACGGTGGTGTTTATTTGACACGTGTTCTCATATCGAATAATAATAGCAAAAATTGCACCAGAGAGCTCTTTGAAGTCCCCAAGGGTCACGAAGTATGCGTCTTCCAAGCTAGTCACCTTGGATGAACTGCGCTATAATAATGGAATATCAGTGTGTGTGTGTGTGTGTGTGTGTGTGTGTGTGTGTGTGTGTGTGTGTGTGTGTGTGTGTGTGTGTGTGTGCGCGCGTGCGTGCGTGCGTGCGTGCGTGCGTGGCACTTGCAAAAACCCAGAAACGGAAGAAGAAATACCCATATACCCATCAATTACCGAACGTTCTCTTGGCTCAAGGTGGACCCGTTTCCCTTCTTTCCCGAATATTGGTTAATTAACCTCTGGGATTTTACGTTCCAAAACCACGATATGAATATGAGGCACGCCGCAGTGAGGGTAGTGCGGATTAATTTTGACGACCAGCTGTTCTTTAACGCGCACCCAAATCTAAGTGCACGGGTGCTATTGCATTTCTCCCCCTTTGAAATGTGGCCGCCGTGGCCGGGAAACGAACCGCGACTCGAATCAGCCACCACGGCGGCGTTTCCGGAATTTTGCAACTGTGCGCTGTGAGTACACAAATGTGAGAAAAAGACTTCAAGAGAGCCCGGTATAGTACACTCCGAGTACAACGAGTGTACAAACATATGTGAGTGACACGATTGTATGAAATGCATAGAACAAAAGAACAATGACCCACGGTGGACGCTCGAAGCTCACTTCCCGAACTGCAGAAGCATTGGCGATTGAGGCTGTTGGCACATTTCACTATTGGTACTGAGAGCTCTAGACGACGAAGCAAGAATATACAATACATAGGCGCCTATGTATTTTATGTTATCTCGTTGTCGAGCGCGCAAGCGTGACATAGAGAGTGAGTGAGTGACGAAGGCTGCGAGTGGACTAGGATAATGAAACACAAGCCAGCGACACTTGGACACCACTATAAGTGGGGTACCTGCAAGCGCGAATGGGAGCGATCCGGAGCGTGATCGAGAGCGCCTATGTGTGTATAACTGCGGATGAGCGAGCATGCCGTACAATATCTTGGTGAGTTAGTATTACTTCTGTTTACTTACGACTGTATATTACCGCAAATGCGTCAAGTACACCGTAAAAAAAAAAAAGAAAGAGGGGGGGGGGGGGTATATATAAATCAGCGACCGCAGCCTGAAATGTCGTTTAACGTAAGTACAACTAAAGAAACATTGTTTCACTAAACACAAGAAAACCGCAACAAGTATTCCCTCGTCATGCCATAAAACAGGCAACGGTGAATCGGTTCGGTGCGGCATGTTATTCGACATGAATGCGGCATGATATTCGACATGAAACGTCCGTGAGCGAGGATGTATGTTTGGAAAGAAGATTGTGGTGGACGCAACGTAGCGAAAATGTCGGGTAAGCTGCGCTCCGAAAAAAAAAAAAAGGAACACTAGCTCCGCAGATGTCTGGCAAAAACAAATAAGGGTAGCTGGACGTTTTCTGTTCCATCTGACAACTGCTGTAGATCAGCTGCGCAAAGACTCCGCTTCTCGTTCGCTCCGCCGGTCAAATAATGTGCAAGATCCTCTGGCGCCGGCACCGATACGCAGGACACCATCGACCAACGTTTAGCATGCAAAACAGTGCGCTCTAGGCTGTTGGCCAATAACCATGTCCTGCTTGCGCGGCGGAAAACCTGAAAAGCGCGCTTTATATATAAATGGATGACGGAGGCTTTTCTGCTTCTTTTGCGTCACGGGCGCGACGTACAAGAAGCCGTAATATAACCAGTGTAACAAGACTGCTCGCTTTTAGATACGCGTCCGCAACAAGGAAAAAATGAAAGATGACGCAGGGTCCGCAGCTGGGTACACACCGCGACAAGAGGCAAAAAGAGAGGCGTACACAGGACACAAATGCGGAAGCAGCAACCGACCAATGCCGACATATGCTGCCGCCAGACACGCGAGGCCACGACGCCGCTGAATTGAGAGATGGTGGAAACTAAGGGCTGCCAAGAGGAGGCGCCACAATGAAAGCGCCATGGCATAAACAGTTGTCTGCTCAGTCACGAGACACACGAGGGGGCAGCAGCAGCACCCTTTGTGTTTCGCATGTGTGCATAAACTATAGCCAGTGGAAAACAATGCTTCGCCCGCAGGGATATTGCTGATTTAACGTGAAGAGCAGCCGGCCGGCTTTTCCATTCATGTATTCATGAAAGCGTGCCGGAAAAGGAAGCAGCACAAAGCGACTAACTGCTGTGCTGCACCACTCTCGGAAGCGGTCAGCGAGCTCATCCTTCAAGTGCACCGCGCGCCGAATCCAGATGCCGTCAAAAATCTATTCCGACAGACCAAACTGAAATTGCCGCTGCCACACAATGGCAAGTAGCGACAAAAAGAAGAAAAAGAAGGCAGAGCCAGCGGTGAGGAGCAAGTGGAACGCAGAGTGAAGGGCCAACCGAAAGCCGGTCCAAAACCTGGAGTGTCAATGATGGATCACCCGTGCGCGCCGCGGCCGCGTTTCTTGGACACAGCCGCTACAGTACTCCACTGAGTGCACACCTCTAAGTCTCTGACGGGAAGCAAATGGCAGCCACTTAAACACACACACACACACACACACACACACACACACACACACACACACACACACACACACACACACACACACACACACACACACACACACACACACACACACAAATACATCGCATGGGTATCCTAGGCAGTGTGATATCGAGCTACTATAGCGTTATTCAAATTATCCACGCAAATTCAGGAAATCAGCAACTTTGCGTTTACATCGCGAGCAACGAAATGTTGCCTCGAGGGTTGAAGCGCGCGTACTGCCCCACAGGCGCTCGCGAAGATGCTCAATCTATGGCACCAAGCGTAAGTAAGGTCTACGAAGGCAGACTAACGGTTCTCCCAAAACGCCGCTCCGTGCACCCGAAGTGGCGCGAGCCAAGACCAGGCACCTATGTAGCTACGATGCATAGTACTATGCCACTCTATTACCTTGAACAGCCCTCTACCAACTGCGCGTCACGCTAGCGACCTTACAACCCCAGCCGGCTGTCCTAATCTTTACGATACCACTTTAAACAATGTACACAATAAAGCACTTGCACCCTTAAAGTGATTTCAAGGAACCAAAACACCCTTTTGCCTCACCAGAATTTGCAAAAATGAGGGTGCAAGGGTGCTTTGCTTGCCTAAATAGCCTTTACGTTTGCGTAACGGTTAATGCTTTACTAAAACACCCTTTAGGAGGTAAAGGTGTTATAGGTTATCAAAACACCAGCGACCCACACATACGACAGGAGTGCCATTTGACAATCGGAACTGGCTAACTTATAAAGCGTTGAATATTAGGCGGGTTCAGAATAACAGATCTGTTTTTTAGCGCTATCTACAAGCGCACACATACGTGTTTATTGTTTATTTATGCAGCAAAACAGGAATGTCCCCACCAGCACTGGACGGCGGCTCAAGATACTACGGCTATATATACCACATGGTCAGTATATGGTTGTGTAGCCCGAGCGCTTTGCCCAATTGGTGCTTATGTTATATATCTTTCTGTGTGCGGTTAATTTGGTGTGTATGTGAGGTATTGCATCCTTTCATGCTGACGCAACTGGATTTTCCTTGACTGGTAGCGTTTAGCTTTCTGTTTTTCAGAAATAAGGGTGTTTAGAGGATTGGCACCCCCCCTCTCCCCGCGAGTTATGGGTGTTTTGATGCGTGAAAACACCTTTCCCCTGGGGTGTAAGGGTGTTATAACCACGGTAAAACCCCCTTAAGGGTGTAAAGTGGTTTACTGTGACGCTACGCAAATGGCTGCATTTCTGGTTAACCCTTTCGGTGTTTAGTTTTCTGCCGTCTCTATATAGACTTGTCGGATAACATGTGCTGATTAAAAATAACTGAAAACCACGTTCTTGATCATGGAAATGAAAATGAGAGCCAAGCTGCACTTCAGAACGCATTACGGTGAATACATTACCATACATTATTATTTTTACGCATCTGAAGCTTTCAGTATCCGCACCAGAAGGGGCTTTAAGCCAATGCAGCAGAAGCAGGAAACTTCAGAGAATAGCGCTTGTTGAACACGAGCTCGTATCACCGGTTATTACGAAAGGCAAGGAAGGCAACTTGCCGGCATGCATGGGCATGGAATGCATGGCCATGCATTGTCCACGTGATCAAGATAGCCCAAAACAATGCATGCGGATTCGCAGCCAAGTATTCGGATAATTTAGTCTCTCCAAGAGGTCAACAGCTACAAAAATTTCTGAATGCGTAAGAAAGCCGTGTTTCAGACAGTGTGGACACGGAGAAATATCAGTACAAAATTCAGGGCTAGCATGAAAATTCAGCAAAAATACGCTTTCGATTGCGGAACTTCTCTAGTACCACTTGTTGGAAAGGAAGCAGAACGCGGCAGGCCCGTAGCCAGGAATTTTTTTCGGGGGGGGGGGGGGGGGGCACTTGCTGAAAGGCTTGAGTATTTGAGAAAAACGCCTATTTTCATTGTTTATTTTCGGTAAAACACCATGTATCATAAAAATGTCGGGGGGGGGGGGGGCGCCCCCACCCCCCTGGCTACGGGCCTGGAACATGGTGCATATCAGCGCCGCGCCCAGGCTTCGCCTCCGAGATCGGTCGGCGCGCTGAAGTTTTCGGAGGCCCCTTTTTGGATTCTACATCATATCCGCTAGCCACCAGGCATCCATGTCATCTACTAAGGTGCTATTTCAGGGCTCTCAATTATGATGACGATAATAATAATCCCGCACCCTGGCCAAGGATGAGACGGTAGTAAACTAACTTGCAATAATATATTTGACGCACAGTTAAATTATCTACTAAACACACTAAAATCTGAAGCAAGGGCCCCGAACCGAGTTCTTTCGCCAACGCATAATTTCGTCATGCGCATAAACGCAGCAGCGACCATGCTGTAGTGTCAGCGAGGCTCGGTGCGGCAGCATATGCAGGAACACTTGGCGGGAGCTGCCATTCATAGTACCGCCGTTAGTTATCAGATAACCGTAGAAAGGTCGTTATCTTTCCTTGATAACCGTACCTCCAAGCCTCGTATCACATGATATGACTTCTGCGATGTTTCTGACATCGGAAAAGCGTTCTGTAAAGAGGCGACATAAGTGGAACGCTGTAGTGTCGTACAAACCCGAAGAGAGCGTAAATGCGGACGCTCCATCGATATGGCATCAAGACTGCTTTCGGCAGTGATCATGTAGTGACTACAACGTGAAAAGATATCGCCGAATGTGGAGAAATGATCTTTTTTTTTGTAGAAATAATTCGAAACTTACAAGCACAGTGCAGGACGCTCATACCACCACCACCATCATCATCATCATCAGCCTGTCTACGCCCACTGCAGGGCAAAGGCCTGTCCCATGTTCCGTCAATCAACCCGGTCCTGTGCTTTCTGCTACCACGTTATACCTACAAACTTCTTAATCTCATCTACCCACCTAATTTTCTGTCTCCCCCTCACGCGTTTGCCATCTCTTGGAATCCAGTCAGTTACCCTTACTGACCACCGGTTATCCTGCCGACGTGCTACGTGCCCGGCCCATATCCATTTCTTCTTCTTGATTTCAACTATGATATACTTAACCCCCCGTTTGTTCCCTGGCCCACTCTGCTCTCTTCCTGTCTCTTAAGGTTACACCTATCATTTTCCTTTCCATCGCTCGCTGCGTCGTCCTCAATTTAAGTTGAACCCTCTTTGTAAGTCTCCAGGTTTCTGCTCCGTAGGTAAGTACCGGTAAGATGCTCATACACTGAGTGACAAAGCAAAGGCGGCGAACAGCAGTAAGCCAGGATTTGAAAAAGCAAAAAAAAAAAGGGGGGGGGGCATGTATGTGTATATGAGGGAGGCGAAAAATCAATGTCCACTAGTCTTACACCCCCTACTTTCCACCTCGTCCGATTTTTATACACATATAGGGGACGTTATGCACTTTTGTCTCACAAAATGATAACAATAAAACAAAAACAAAAAACGTCGTCCTTGAGTGAGCCTCCAGTATTTCTCACAGCAGGCGCCGCACTTGGCATGGCAAAGTCAGTTTGCAATGCGCGAAGCGAATAAAACTCCTCGCAACGAAAACGCAGTACGCGTTACAAAAAAGAATCCTTCACTGCAGTCTAGCTCCGCCAAGCTATACGTCGTTCTCTGGTTAAACGAGGCTTCACAAGATGTCGCCACCCCGCAACTCGTCTAGGCAAGACGGATTACGAAACGATCAGAGTCGTAAAACGGTTGTCTGCGCTGTGCTTACAAGCTATGCGCCATGTCGGTGCGCGGTAAGGCATGCGTCAGTGCTTTTGCTAAGGGTTGCCTTTACAATGGCAGACCCCGAGGTAAAAGGATGTAAATATCGCTGCTTTTCTTGTAGCGCGCGGAGGCTTAGGAATTCCGAGCAACTGTCTATATACTGCAGAGTTAGAACAGAAATAACGGGCATGCGCACAGGTTGAACGAGGTAAGCCGGTTTGTTGATAAAAAAGGCTTTTGAATAATCTGGCTGGCAGCCAACGCGTCAATGAAACAAAAAATATGCTAGGAGGCCCGCTTCGATTTAGGCGGGTTTTCCTGAACACGCACGGTGTTCGTTGTCTACGCGGTGCACATAACGGTCACGTTTCGGTCCAAAATTACAGCCGGACAGCTGCGACGTAAGAACAGAATCTATGAGAAGAATTCCGCTGTATACCTTAAAGCCGCTAGTCAAGAACGGGGTGTTTGAATAAATGCAGTATAAGAGTTTTCAAGTTATTGTAGCCAGTAGCATTCTAAGTTACTATTACGTTTTTATTTCATTTTATTGCATTATGAGATCCACCCGCCCATTCCGGGTCACTATGACAAATGTAAGGCAGAGTAGAGTCGCGCTGCTAAGCTCGAGGGCGTGGGTTCGATTCCTGGCCACGGAAGCCGAATTTCGATGGGGGGCGAAATGCAAAGAACACTCGTGTGCTTAGATTTTAGGTGCACGTTGAAGAACCCCTGGTGGTCGAAATCAGTCTGGAGTAGCCCCCCAACGGTGTGCCTCACATCACACTGTGGTTTTGGCACGTAAAACTTCAGCACTGCATTCGACAGTTTTAGATGGTGGTACGCAGAAGCTCTGCGGACGCAGGCTGGCAGCTATTTCCAATGGCAGCCTGCGTCCCGAGAGCTGCTGCGGACGCCCCACTTAAACTGCCTATTATTATTATGTAACGCACCGTCTTTCATGAACACGAACCTTCTTGCTAAAACACAAGCTGCGCAGTGGCCTTTATTTACACCGACCCCGTGTGATGTTCTATATAAGCTAGATGTCGGCGGAATGCGATTCAACCCCGAGCTGGTGAGAACGGCAACATAACGCCATTTTCCTAACTAAGATTCCACAGCGACAACAGATGACGCGCTGACACGTCCATGTAGGCTCCGGCGGGCCAGGGCCGTTCGTGGGCAAGAATTCTCCTTTTATTGCAGCCAGAACAGCACGAAAGGAATGTAAAAGTACGTCGTTTATGATGAATGAAGGCTGACTGAGTTGCACAACACAAAGTCGCGATCAGGTTGGGCGCAGCAAGGCATGTGCTAAAGAGATGGCGCGGATGACAAAAGGTGCCGCCTCAAGGCAAGCCACCTGGAGGGGGCTGCACAAACGAGAACTTGTAGGCACGCCCTACTTTTGCGCGGCCTTTGTTCCTTCGGGGGAACAATGACGGACGCAATGGCACAGAAACTGGACCAGGCCACAGCGTCGAGCGAGGAAGGAAAGGACAATCCATCCGCCCGTCTTTTGTTTCAGCGTGCCCGACGACGGTTCGGAGGCCTCGGCCAGTTACGCGGGGTTTTCACCGGCCAAAAAGTCGACAGCCGCCACTGCCGTCAACCCCGTTCGCTGTCACTTTTCGCGCCGACAAGTTGCAGCATGTTGCGGTCGTGACTTCTGCGGCTGCAGTAGACGGCCGAACAAACTCCTTTCGATAGGCAAAACATGCATGCGCAGTGCTTCCCGTCGGTGATGGCCAGAAATCACCGACGCCCATCCAAAGGAGCTTCTTCTGTTGACTAACGTAGTCTTCTGCAGCGAGTGCATGTGGGCAACCCTCATGCTACATACAGTGTTGTTTACGGACAATACAGCTGCCTGTTTTCGTTCCTGCCTTTCTCTCGCTCTCTAATATATTTTAAAGCTTACGCACAAATCCTATCGATTTCCAAACACGCGCGATGGCCGGCTGTCCACATTACTATTACACCGTTACCTGCGACGACAAGGGAAAAAGTCTAGGGCTGGGTGCGTTTGGCTACAAAAAGCAACACGATCAAAAGGAAGCAAGACTTGTGCGCACGCCCCTAATAACTTGAGCTAGAATACTTGGAACGCCAATACACAGCAACATAAAACAACATTCGCTGGGCCCCCATACACTTTCCGCGTATAGGATACAAGGAAGTCCCCTGTTTTCGCAAAGCAGCGAACACGTCCCTGTGCAGTTACAAGGAAACAGTATAAGTAACCAGTCGACTCTGGCTCCCTCTATTCGAGTATCCTGCTATTATTTAAACAAAGCGGTTCCTCTCGGCCTCCTTTGAGCAGATCTGGTGGAGACGCGAGCACTAGGTGCCAAATTGGTTGCTTTAGTCTAAGTAGAGAGGGAAGGCAAGGTAGAAGACACACAAGCGAATAAGCTAGTTGACATGAGGGAGTGTCCGCTTGCGTTCTACAGTAAACCGGTTGGCGTACGCTAAAGCACTTGCCACTAAGAGCTGACATTCACAATATCAGAAGTTCTCGTTTGCAACATTTCGTAAAGTGCCTTTCTTGCAGTGTACAGATCACTGCGGCAGCGAGAACTAGCTTTGTGGCTGTTGACAGGAACAATATGCTCGTAGGGCCGAGAAGGGTGTTGATGTTAAAGATTACAACGTGGCAGTCCAAGTGCAGGCACAAATGGCCATAGAAAAGACAGCGCACGCACACAAGGCGTTTACTGACGTGGCAAGGAATGTTTGTGTTTCATGCAAACGAAAAGATCAAATACCATGCAAATGATGCGCGAAAAATATGCTGTGACTTCTTGAGAATAATGTGCGATTGAGCACACGCTAGCGCGGTCGGTCTGTTGACTGCAAGAAAAGCACTAAATACGCGCTCGAACTCGATGCATGTCGGCGAACGTGTCATATGAAAGTCGTGGTAGTTGGTCTTGGCAACTGGTAAGTGTAGCACAAAAGCAATTTTTTGACAATGGAAGAAAGTACACGTTATAGTTCACTGTGCGTGTCTGGATGTTCTGCTCATCCCTTGCCAAAACTGCATTGCGGTTAATGAGTCACAGTAAAGGCGTTGGCGAAAAATTACTACAGAAAGCTGCAAATTAAGTCGAAAACAGATTTTAGCATGCAAGGCATTCAGAAACAGGACGAAGGGCGGTGTTTCTCTAGCATATATGGAAATGACATGGCAAGAAGTCGGAAACGGATGTCATCCGATGTAACGTCACGCTAATGGCCGACGTGTCGTCCCTAGAAAGAGACCTACCTCGCTCGAGGAATATAATAAAGCCTGCCTGTCTCTCAAATGGTGGGAAAGAACGCGGAGCTTTCCAGCAACCGGTTTCACCCGATGAAGTTAACGGGCCTCGGTGTCTAGCGACGTCACCGACTGCGTTGCGCCAATGGGACACTTCGTCTATCGACGCCGCTCACGACCGGCAGTCTCGTCGGCTACGCGGAACGGCCGAAAAGGAAATATGACACGCGCAGCAATTACACTAAGACTGTGAAGCATCAGAGTTCCGACAATTACTCGCTTTTTGGCGTAGGAAACATCACACCTACAAATAAATGACACATGTTTCATCCGATTGCTTATTTTACAGCTTTGAAACAAGGAAGACACTCCAAGTTTTAAAAAAAAAATTGTCTACCAATTGAGGAACACTGACAGACAAAACCACGTGGACGGCGTTTCGAGTCCTGCAAACGTACATACTCGACTCCTCAAGAAACCTCCAGCCACGGCCGCAGTATGAACTAAAAGAACGGCGCACATACATCAAAGAAACAAACGTACACGGCTAACAAGAAGCGTTTGGAAAAGAGAATTCGGTCAAGATGTCAGTGGTTGAAGCCCCGCTAGCAGGTTTTCCCGATCCGGAGGGAGGAAGGGAGAGAGAGAAGGAAAAACGAGAGAAGAGAAACAATGTTAGTAAACTCTATTGAGGTCACCAGTTTCATCAAAGTGTGTCAAATGCGCCGAGGCACCGCCAGTCGTTTTGCCCTCACGCGGCATCAGCATACCCGATGCGCGCGAACATCTGCACTCCTCAGGTGAAATATTGCTTAGTGACGTAGAAATCGCTAATAACCGAAATGCACCGCGAATACTGTTAACATTTTTTTGCTTAGCATGCCACGAGCACTGAAAGAGTTACGGTAAATTCGCGATAACGAATATAAGCGGAGAATAAATGAGAAACGCTGTAGGCCAAGTGCACGCGAAGTGGCTGCGCGTAACGATTGCAAAACGCGATGAAAAATCCCGAGCGATGACTGCGGCGGCACGAGTACGACGAAGTGCCGTCAAAACTTTACAGCGAGCGCCTAGCATAAGTAGGTGTGCGAGGTCATGCATGCTTATACATTTCCAAAGCCAGAAAACACAGCGTTCGACACGCGGTATCGCAAGCGTTACAGCGTGTCGCACAGCATTTAGGCTACGAGACCCGCACTGCCTCGAGTCCCGTCAACGGCCGAGTTCAGTAGAGGCGCACGTTTATCGCTAGTCATTAGCGAAACCGCGAGAACGCCGGCGAAAGCGGACCCGCATGACTAATACACATGCCATCATAAACGAGACTGTTCGAGATAAACCAAGCCGACTACACGTATATGCGCAGTAGAGCGAAGCTCGCTACACACACACACACACACACGACACACACACACACGCCATTCGATACCAGAGTTGAGCGAGATGCTTCTTACCGTGCAGCGATCAGTCACCAAGGGCTAGCCACAAATCCAAGTTGGTGACCCCTGCAGCAAGGGTAGGTGGTACAACACGACGACGAAGAGAGCGCGTCGGTTCCGATGAAAAAGCTAAGTGCGGCTCCAACGAGCACGCGGGGGAATAAGCACGCAAGTGGGTGTCACTGTCTGCGGTGTCTCATCCCGAGTCATGCACAGTCGTTGGAGTCATGGATATCACAGTTTGCCGAAATGCAGATCCACAGCGGCGCCCGCTTGTCAAATTGGACGCCAATCCGGTGCGTGCAAACGGCGCGGCGCAAGAGCGGAGAAGCGGAGTAACAGACGACCGCTTCGGCAACTCGGCCGAGGAGAAATAAGCGAGGGAGGGCGGCAGATTGTCAAAAAGGAGAAAGAGCACGAAGAGGGAGGAGGAGGAGCGGCAAAAAGAAACAAAAACCTTCTCGTCCGAGCCTGTTCTCCTCCTTCTCCGAAGGGAGAGAACGGGACCGGTCCATTCCCACCTGCTGGGGGGAGGCCGCCGCTCACCGGGAGGCGAGCGGAACAGAAGGGAGATTGACCTTAAACTCCGTTTTAGCGGCGGCAGAGAGAGAGAGAGCACCGATGACGGAGGGCGGAGGCACACGAAAAATACGTACATAAATTGTTTAAAAGATACAATATCGCGGCCTGTGCCCGGCTCGAAATATCTGCGCGCATAACTATTTGACGAAAGAGCGAGGACACAAAGGCGAGGGGGAAGACGAATAACAGGGGCCCGAGGCCGCGCGCAGCAATGAAACGGGAAAGGGCGAGAGCGGGAAATAGAAGTAGTTTTCCACTTTATGTCGCTGCGCCTCTTTGTGCGCTTTGTGAAACCGTTTGTCGTTTCTATTTATCTGAGTTAGAGTATTCCGACATTCGCAGAAGGGCTTTCATTACGAATCCGTATATCAAAATGTTGTTTTCTCCGAATGTCTCGCAATCAATATGAGCGCAAGATGCCGTTCAGTTTTTTTTGTGCTTGTTGTTTCCGTCCGACTTGTTATTTCTCTGTTCCCCGCGTCTCTGCAGCGGACGCTCTTGCGCATATCGAACGACGCGCACTGGTATCGCGCTGCATGACTATGTCAATACCAATTTTTCTCGTTCTGAGGAAAGAGCGCGCATGACGCCATGCACTGTCAATGCATGTGCGTGCGCAGTGGTTACACCGATTTCCAGTGTTCGGGCAAGGGCGAGCACCAAAGCCAATATTACTTGGTGAGGCACTTCAGCGCCATGATATCGACTGGAAATCGCTGCAACGTCAAATGCACCTACGCTCGGCCGACGTCCCCATAAGAAGTGCATGGCGTGCGCTCCTTCGTTGTACATGGCTTGTTCAGCGCTCTATACTGGACAGGCAAATCACCATTTAACACTTGCTCCATTTCCACCTCTTTGTCAACAAACGGAAGTAAATTACGTTGTTCAAATAAATAATTAATCGCTTTGCTTCTCAACTCTTCGAGACTGAGGACATGCGTTTACATGAGGCACTTAAAGCATTACCGACTGTCCCCATTCGCGACTTGATTGATTCTCAGCACAGCGAATATGCTTACCAAGTTCAGGCACAACGAAGACGGTTTAGCGTGGATTTTGCTGATGCTTGGAAAGCATATTTAAAAGGCATTCCTCTAAGACAAACAGTTACGTGAATTCGAGCGAAGCACATTTTCTTTGAAAGCGTACACTTTGTGGAGATGCGCTCTCAATTCCCACAACTCAGAAGAAAGATTAAGTCAGACTGGCAAGTTTCAGAGCATAGAGTGGTCGGTCAGACTCCACGCAACCTGAGGTCAGGGCACAAACGACTCAAAGCCGGAATGTACTTGACGATGCCACATTAAAGAAAGGAAAAGAAATCCCCCATCAGCTGATTATGAGGCTACGGATATCGGCAGCCAGCGCCTGAAGACCAGTCATTTCTGAGGCAATAAACAATTGAGGGTAAAACTGTGTTTTAAAATAAGCGAAGGGTAAACATAAAGACCGTCGGTAATTTCTCGGGACAGAAAGGGCCTCAAAAGTACAGTACAGTCCGTTATGCCATAATGACGTCAGCAACGCGCACGATTTAGACGCGATCTTTAAGAATTGAAAAGCTTTATCATTATTTGTAAACATATTAGTAATTCCATTCCGCCGAAAACAACGAACAATTTAAAAAAAAATACTACAGTATACATAAGCATGTTTAGTTCCTTCAACACAGAATTTCGGATGCGCCGCGGTTGCTCTTAATGGCGGGGTCCTGCTGCGGTGGCGGGATCGATGCTAACCGCGGTGCTGCACTACATGCGGGGTGATGTGCAATACTGTAAACCACTTTGTACCTCTAAAGCGGTTTCAAGCATAGAGTTTCCTACAATACTTACTAGAGGGAACTCTGGCGCTAGTGTCTATGGGAGCTGCAACGCATGACGCTTCAGCCAGCATGGGAATGATGGGTAGTACACAAATTTGTCTAAACTTCGTTCTTTCGGCTCCGTTTGGCTGCACGTCGCCTGCATCCGCTTTGTCGCAAGACAAAGTTCAGGAAAAGTCAGCAGTTCCACTTCACCACTTTAACTTTTTTAGGCTCACCAAATGAAACCTGGTCACGAAGTTCACAACGGTCTATTCTTTTATCCGAAACGAACGCCAAAACACAGCAATAAACAAAGCCACAAGTACGTTTGAAGCCGCAAACACGAAGACTAGAAAAATTTGTGTACTAACCATCATTCCCATGGTAGCTGAACGATCGCAGCGCCAGAGTCCCCTCTAGTTAATTTTAGGAAACTCTATGGTTTCAAGCACCCAAAACACTATTTTGCGAAATATGAACGCGCAAAAATGGGAGTGTAAGGCTGTCTTGGTTACCCAAATAGCCTTTTGGTTTGCGTAAGGGTAAATGTTTTGCCGAAAACATCCTTTAGGAGCTAAAGGTGTTGAGTTGTCGAAACACCTGTGGTCCATAGTGTGAGCTGATAATTGCGATCCGCTAATTGAAATTGTGTTGAATATTAGGCACGTTCAGATTAACAGATCTCTGTGCTATAGGGCTACCTACTAGTACAGCATACATTTACGCGCATTCTGTGAATGCTTATTGTTTAATCATGCAGAACAGGAATATTCCCACCGGTACTCATTGGCAAGTCAAGATATCAGGGCTATATAGTTTGTCGGTGTATGACATGTGTGGCGCGAGCTGACTGTCTATGTGGTGTTTTACTTTGCTATGTTGCTTTGCTATGTGTGTGTGTGTGTGTGTGTGTGTGTGTGTGTGTGTGTGTGTGTGTGTGTGTGTGTGTGTGTGTGTGTGTGTGTGTGTGTGTGTGTGTGTGTGTGTGTGCGACATTCTATCCTTCGATGCGGAAGTAACTGGACGTTCCATGACTAATATAGCATTTGTTTTCCAGTGATAATGGTGTTAGGCGATTGGAAACCCCACTTGATATGGGTGCATCGGTTCATGAAAATTTCTTTTTACAGCAAAGCTGTACATAACTAAGCCAATCGTAAATCCATGAACGGTGACCCTTTGAACAGAAGGAAACCCTAGCAGGCATGTGCCACAGAAACTGGCTAAACCCCACTACTAAAAAAGCAAATTAATTAATTAACAATAAACAAGCCAATAATACAAATAAATAAATGGCTAGAAAAAGTAACTAAATAAATAAATTAACAAATGAATGAATGAATGAATGAATGAATGAATGAATGAATGAATGAATGAACTGCGCGTGCACTTCTGGCCCACGCAAAGTGAGGTGGAAGTACTTTAAAGTGTTATACGTTAAATTAAAAAGGGTCTGTGTGACTTTTGTGCCGCGTGTGCTACACAGCCACGCTGATGAATTTTGGGTGAATTTGATGTATTTTTTTCTAGGCTGCAAGGGTGTTCAGTTATAGACATGGTAAAACCCCCTTAAGGTTGTAAAGTGGTTTTGTGTGAATGACGTCAAGCTCGCGCCCCACCCAACTTCCTCCGTTAAAAACGTCTGGATCCACGTTCGACTGAACCTATATTCATGAGGCATGGGAGAGAAATATGCCTTTCACGAAAATTACTGTTCGCTCCACGTATACAAATTTCTGGTCAGGGATAGCTGCCAGTCTTTACTGGCGCTACTGCTGTTCGTATTTCATCATCACCGCCTCACTTCAAAATAAAAAGAAAGAAAAAACTGAAAGAGAACGCGGGCGCCGCTGTCGCTCAGTCGCACCTGCCACAAAAATCGCGAAGGAGAAAATACTAACAAAACTAACCAGGGGGAGTGCTTAAAACGAGGCAGCCCGGCCCTTCTGCATTGACGCCGGCTGAAACTCAGCGGCGCCGACGAAGTCAAACGCGTGCGCAGGTGCGGGCACCGTCGCCAGCCGCGGGAGCGCACGCGTGTTCACGGTGCGCAAGTGTTCGACGAAACTAACGGACGTTCGCGCGGCTGCAAGTAGGCCGTTCGCGCGCCTGACGCGTGTTGAAACTATGTAAACGTTTATTCTCGGCTCTAGTCTCGTAAAGGGGACAAGAACGCGCGCAAATACGAAAACACGTGCAGCAGGCGGCAAGCGGGCTGTCGATGCAACGGCTCTCGCTCGGCGTCTACAGCGACATGCCCAACGAGGTCAAGAACACCGATAGCGACGGCATGGAACCAAAACTCTTCGCTGTAGGAAGAGTGGGTGAAACGAAATATATACAATAACATCGAAAGAGGAGGAGCGACGTGCCACTTCCCCGAGGCGGTACATTAATAAGGCATTCTCTCCTCGCGCGACTCTTCTGAAGCATCGCTGCGACGGCCGGCTTCCTGGTCTCGTCAACATGAGGGCGACACAGGAAAGATTGTTTAGAGCACGGTACGCGCCCTCGCACAGCGAAGCCTGTGTCTCATACAGGTGTGATGCAACGAGACTCGTCGGGGGCAAGAAACGGGTGTGGAGTCACGTGACGGTGGATCTCCGGTGTAATACATATCCGCGAACGAGTTTAAAAACTTAATGTTGCAACAGCCGGACGAACAATCGAGACCACTTCAAATGTGGTTTCTACATTAACGCGCTCGTACTTTTGTTTGGGGAAGCGGGCGCACATGCTGTAAGCAGCAGGTACGCACTGCGCTGTGCGCCACAAGCAATTTTTTTAAAGAATAGTATAGAAAAAAATCCGCCAGCACAAATGTACACTGCAGTCGACGTCGATGAGATTAGCATTCAAGCAATGTAGGCGCACACCAAACTGCCAACGCCCAAGCGCTTCGTGTATGAGTCGTGTATACTGCAACCGGGCTCCTCACTCGAGCTATCCTTTGCCCGCACAATGTCATTAGGAAAGGAGAAACATCTGGTTAAGCAGCTGGCGCCTTTTCGTTTTGCTTTAGAAACATCTGGCGTCTTTTCGTTTTGCTTTTAGAAAACATCTGGCGTCTTTCGTTGGTTTATTTCATCAATCAACGGCCTTTTGAACAAAATTTTTGTTGTTTAATCACGCACAGGAGAAATCTCACCAGGCACTACCTTGGAGGTAAACAATGGCTGCTAATGGGAATGAGAGACAGAAGAAATCGGCTTTTTGCTAACACTTACACTTCTACTTCTACTAACGTTTCCTGCTGGAACATGCCAATGGCTGCTAATGGGGAATGAGAGACAGAAGAATTCGGCTTTTAGTTAATGCGTACGCTGCGAATTTTTTATTGTTCAATAACGCACAGGAGAAATCTCCCACCGGCACCACCTTGGAGGTCAAGATCTGATAGCGTTAAGACTAGTTACGCACTACGACGGGGACGAACGGGTGCCGCTTTAAGGAGCTTCGCCACTAAAATGTCTGAGCATGCATTTCGATCGGACGTCGTAGTAGGCAGTACTGTAACATGACAACGAAATTGTTGAGTGCATCGCAAAGCATAGTTGAGAAGATTGCGTGGTCCGTGGCGAACTACTGCAGCAAATGAGTTCAGATTCGAACAAAAAAAGAATGAAAAGAGAAAATCAACGAAGTCTGCCAATTTTCTATCTGCAAAACCCACTATAGCCAAATCGTGACTCAGGACGGAACGCTCAGTTTACAGAAGTAAAAATACCATAGAACGTGACACAACACAAAGCATCCGCTATCGCAGATGCGACGGTTGATGTAAACAACTCTCTAAAATATAGGAAGAAAACATCAGACGCATATATCATTCAGAAAGTTCCAAACCTAACTCACTAGAGCATAACTGGCATAAATATACAGAAAGACCAGACCTGCCGGCTGCAGCTGCTGCTTCAACAATGATGGCAAGGACAAAAAAAAAAAGAAAAGGTATCTGGCAAACACAAGCAGCAATGAGTTTCTGTTCTTTCAGCGTGGCATCCGTGAACGACGCAAGAGAAGCGAAAACGGAAAAAGAAGGCGAATCATTGCTGTAACATATAGGTCAAACAAACATGCAAATAATTCTTAGAAGGACGCAGATCTTAGAATATACACTTTATAGTGGCTATAGAAACCTTTCCAGGTAACATACTTTAAATCACCGCTGTCCCACGAGGTCTTACACGAACCATAAATGCAAAAGAACCGTGTTCGACGAGGCGACGGTGCTTGCTGTAACTCCTGAACACCTCTGAACTTTTGCGAACACACGCAATAAGAAACACAAAAGCAAAACACCGCCATGGTAGCTTAGCACGTAGGGTGTCGCGTTGCTAAGCTCGAGGGCGCGGGTTCGATTCCCCGCCAAAGCGGCCGCATTTCGATGCGGCGAAATGCAAAGAACACCCGTGCACTTAGACTTAGGTGCACGTTAGAGAACCCCAGGTGGTCGAAATTTAATGTGGAGTCCCTCGCTACGGCGCGCCTCATAATCATATGGTGGTTTTGTCACGTAAAACCCCAGCAGTTATTATTATGCAAAAGCAAAACAAAAAGCTCACTGCCATAACTACCACTTCTCTCTTTTCTTTATCCTCCCTCTGCACAACAGTACACAGGCAGTTCGGCTAAAAGTCACGCGGCATCAGAGAGCATTCATCAATAACGGTTAAAATAAATAAAGGATACGCTACCCATAACCATGAAATACAAAAAGAAACTACAACAAAAAATGACAACTACGGCGATGTCGGAAACAACACTTACGATTCTATTTTCAGCTTTCATTGTACTAGCCAGCTACTTCTGGCACGAAAATTTCGCACCCCTGCAGAGTCGCACTTCGCCCTGAACAGCCATGGCGCGTATGTACACAACGTTACAACGAAAAACAACAACAACAAAAAAAAAACTTACCCCAATTCCACCCGGTGTGAAATCTGCAAAAAAAGCGGAGCCGCGGTTCTTCTGTGTGTTCCTTGCGATTTTCTGTGATTTTGTGCGGGCGTCTGTGATTACGCTATTTGCAGAGTAGAGATGTACAGGAAAGGACGTGCGGCAGCCCCTGCCACACTCGCCCCTGCTACAATGACTTAGGGCCCTATGCACGCTCGAGCGGCCCTTCACCGTTTCACGGTGCGGCTACAGCTCCGTCCGCCACCGAGCAGTTACGCCATGTATGGGTGTATCTGGGAACCGGAGCGTGACATGCGACGCGGACACTCATCTGTCGTCAGGGCCAGCCCTGGAACAGCTCCGCTGTCAATTTTTCTTTTTTTTTCAAGAACACCGGTGTTCAAGAACGAGATAAAACGACGAAAAGCCGTAGCGGCTGACATTTACGCGGCATTTGCATGCTTTATACCATTAAATCTTAATTGTATACGCAAACCCGGATTGGAGGCACAATATTCCGGACAAAGCAACACCACTTACCGCAGGGGCGCAGCCAGAAATGTCTAGAATAACTGCCAGTTGAACGTGTTGGTATACATTCATGATGGTGAAGCGCTAAAATAAGCCGAGGGTTATGAGGAACACAGGACACGACGCAACACAGGACAAGCGCAGTGTCCTGTGTTCTTCATAAGTCTCCGTTTCTTTTAGCGCTTCACCATCATGAACAGAAATGTCTTTCGGGGAGGGCTGTCCGACTTCACTTTATGTTTGTTCACGCGTGCGTGTGTTTGTATGTGTGCGGGTATATATGTACACGAACAAGGTCTAAAAATTTCAGGGAGGGGGGAGTCTAAACACCCCCTCCCCCCAAACCAGCCCCCTGGCTACGCCACTGGCTTGCCGTTACCACTGCAGCAAGGTACCACTTGCGTAAACGTGCTGTTACTAATCGACGTAACGTATAAAAGCACGTATCAAAGTACCGTATACCATGTACAAGGACGGGTATAAGTGTTATCTATAGTTAATGCACGCAGCGCATGGGCGGATTGCACCTGGCGGGGAAAGCGAGAGCGAGCGGCATAAATGTAGCTCGTGGGATGGTTCAGCTAGCTACGCCCCACTGTCCACTTGAAGGTACTCAGTTGCCCATTGGGAGTAACCGGGCAGGTTTATGACAAAGCAGGAATTTATACAGTTTTTTTTTCTTAGACAATACAGATTTTTTTTTTTTTAATACGCTGGGGCAGTAAGGTTCCTATCGTCTTCGCGCACGAACTCTTCGTCGAGGCGGAAATACCTTGCCGTAGCTAAGGTTACCTTGACAATACTATTGAACAAAACCAAATAATCAACTTTTATTATCAAATTATGGGCAGCTGCTTATATGGTAATTTTGTAGGGTGTCATAATTTATGACATACCATTTTTTAGAAATAAAAAAAAACGCACGTAATTTTAGATATTAATCGTCAAAACTGAATGGCGATACCGAAACCGAGCGCGCGAAAAGGCGTCCACTGTGTAACGTCAGACCGGAAGTTGCCGTGACGAGGAAGTGCTGAAAATTGAATGAAGGCGCGCTGCCGCAAAATCTAGTTGAAGAAAAACGGAAAGTCGACTGAAACACGAGAGGACCGTTTATTCTTTGCGTTTCATGTGCGGTGCTTATCTGTTTCTCCTGTCGCTGCGGGGAAAAAAAGAAAAGAGAGAAAAAAAAAATGGGGGCAGCCACGCACTAGTGGTGCGAAGACTTAGGAAACAGCGGAGCTCGTGGCGTTGCCCTCCTCCTTTCCCTCCTCCTCCTCCTCCTCCTCCTCACCCTCAGCTTTCTCACGCCTTGCTATACACTACACAAGACCATGCTATGCTTTACTCTCCCCCTCCTTTTTTCCCTACCTCTACTCCTAACATCCCTCCACCTCACCCTCACTTCCACTTCCCACATCTTTGCTATACCATACCAGACAAGGCTATGCAATGATTTACCCTCTTCCTCCTCCTTTACCTCATCCTCACCCTCACATCACTCCTCCTTATCCTCACTTCCGTTTACCACCCCTTGCTATACCATACTATATGCATGGCTATGGAACGCTTTACACTCCTCCCTCCTCCTGACTCTCACATCACTCCTCCTCAGCCTCACTTGCCTTTCCGACCCCTTGCCATACGATACGATACAAGGCTTTATTGCTATGCTTCAACCTCTACCTCTTCCTTTTCCTATCCCTCACCCTCACATCACTCACCCTCACTTCCCTTTCCCACCCCCTCGCTATACTATACTATACATAGCTATGCTATACTTCACCCTCTCCCCCTCCACCTTTCCTTTCTCCTCACCTTCACTTTTTTTTCCCCACCAGCAACGCATTCATATCGTTCCCACAAATGCTTGTACTCGGAGGTGGGGGTTGCCCAATTCTTGCGGCGCATACCCGCCCGCGTTTTTGCGAACACCGCGCGGCGCAAGAAAAGCTTAAACAACTGCGCTGTTAAAAAAAAAAAGAAAGAAGCGTCCCAGTGGCTCCCCCAAGCTTCACTCTACACGGTGAAAGAAATGGTGGAAATTGCTGTTTTCTTGCGCACAGCGCGAAAGCAGCAGATAAGCACCAAACATCACGCGCAGATGTAAGGCGATCCGCTGGAATGTACATACAAGTGAGATGACTCGCCGCTATCCAAGGCAAGATGCTAACGCGTCGCGCCTTCGTTCAAGGGAAGTTCCGGTCTGAGGTTACACAGCGGAAGCCCTTCCTGCGCGCTCGGTTTCGATAGCGCCATTGAAATTCAATGATGAACATCTTAAATTAAGAGCGATTTTTTTAATGGGAATGCCATGTATTGTGACTCCCTACAATTTTTCGATATAACTAGCTGCGCTGAACTTGCAATTTAAAATCGGTTAACTTTCTTTTTAAATTATTAAACTCTTTTGTAGCGGCAGTGTATTTCTGCACCGACGTAATGTTTGTCTGTGAAGACAAGTCCCTGATTGTCACAGCATATTCATAAAAAATGTGTATTGTCTAAAAAATTCAGGAGCACTTGCCCTACCGGGAAAATGGGGGAAGCGAAGCTTCGCGATTGCGTGCATGCCTGCCCTACCACTTCTCTTTCTTCCTTTGTTTCTATCGTGAGCCGTTTCCCTCTCAGACAGAAGTGAAAGTGCTCTGATTGGTCGCGGGCGTGGCGTGAGGGCTCGCCTACGCAGTTGGCATCGTGCCGAATCACTCAGGTTCCGGCGGCGGCGGCGGCGGAACGTATAACATCATGCGTTCACATCCAGGCAACAGTGAAGCGCGGCAACGTGAAATGACAAGTGACCTCGATAAAAGATCAGACTGTCATGTCAGAAACGGCTGATCGCCCACAAGCCCATGATCGAGAGGGCATCAATTATTGGAAAACGGCGCATACAAGTATACGCATGCGAGGGGCGCAGCTTCGAGGGACGCATTTCTATACTCTCGCCGAAGCCGGGTTTCTCGCGTACGACAACGCCGCCACCGAAATCTGTAACTCATAACAAGCATCGCTTGACAAAAAGACAAAATAATAATAAACATCCTGTATATGCGCCGCAATTTTTCTTTACAGCACATCATCGGCCTGTCGCAATGCAGATCGACAAACAAACAGACGAAACGAAGGATCAATATGATTTTTTTTTTTGAGAAACCAGGCAAGAATGTCGCCAAAATTGTGAAAATGTTGCAAAAGGCCTTTGGAGCAGGATCGCCTTAAGAGAAGTCCAGCGCTTTCGAGAAGGCCATGAAGACGATCAAGACGCCCCTCGGCCAACTCCCGAATACGAAAACACCAATCACGCGCGCTCTCTTGCACATAATTGGAAGTGTTTTGAAGGTGAGCGCATCGCTGTATCCGTAAGATTGTGAGATGAAGCCCCGCACGAATATTAGACTAAAGTGAAAGAGCGCGAGAATGGCAAGACTGCGGACGAGACGGGCAGCACGGGTACGGAGTTCACGGACAGCCAGCGCAGGTATATGCACATACGCACTTAGCACGCAGGTAGTTCACAGCTAGCCGTGTGGGGCCAGGCTCCAAGCGAAGGTCGTCGGAAAGACGATGGGGAGGCGACGCAGCAGCGCGGCGCGCGCAGACGGCGTGGCGCGAGACGTGGCCTGAAATAGGCGGCGTAACCCGAAGGAAGAAGCACGCGCTGGCCACGTAACAGTTGCCGCCGCCGACCTTTCCCCGCGTGCGGGACACGCCGGGCGCGCCGGCGGTGCGGCTGAAACAATTCTCGGCGGGCAGGCCCATTACCTGAACCGGAACGCGGGCGGAAGCACCGGCGAGAAAGTGGCGCGTTCTCTCGGTCACTGGAGCCGATGCGGCCGGCGGCCACGCTCCTTCTTTCGCCCCTTTCCCACGACGACGCCCGGACTTCGACCGTGCCGCCCGAAGCAACAAGTGTCGGCTGAACGCCGTCTTCGTGGAGAGAAAAATAAATAAAGGAGCCTTTATAAGTGTGCGGCACCGTGGGAGAGTTATCACACGAACATTTTTAAATTACGTATAGGCGAGAGCAGGCGTGCCAAACAAGCCTCGGATGTGTCTTCCTGGGGGACGACTGAAGGCTGCGCATACTCATGCTTTCGTAAGCTTGAGAACTCGACATTCTGAACTCCATTTATGCTGCGTTATGCGTCCATGCAGGCTTCAGTGGTGATAATTGTTGTTGCTACAGGCGGTGCCATGGCAGACCTGGTCAGCAATTGCTCCGCCCGAGCGTCTCTTTCCACGTCACATGTGCCGCCGGAATAGTACTGCTTTCATTACATAGCGCGATTCGTACCGCAGCAGCAGGTGTGTGCCTTCACAGCCTACCTTCTCAAAGGTGAAACGTGCAAAAAAAAAAAAAAAAAGGAATGACGCTTCTTGCTATATCGCTATTCAGCATTCACCAGTAGATTTTGATTGCGCAATCGAGACGCGTTTCGTTGCCCGATGACGACGACCAAGGCAACAAACCAATCGCATGCTTTCCTTGCGAGGTTCTAGCGAGAAATAGTTGCGCCGTGTCGCTGAGGCATTGTTGCGTCATTTCAACAAAGAGCACTTCATGGTCCTCGAAACAATCGCTACGTATTAATACATTTTCATCCAAGATTAAAGAAAAGTCACTAATTTCATCGTAAGGTTACAAGAGGCAATGAGGCAACTTTTAAGAAGAGTAAGAAGTCGTGTGTGTCGCCGCCTCCTCTGCGGAATGAATTGCAGCATTCCTCTAGAACACATAAAAATTCATGATGGCTTTGTATTTACGTTTAGCCGTTTATTTTTCCATTTTAGCAGCATTAAATGCTTCCTATTACATAAAGCAGCATTATATGTTTTTTTTTTTAATTATTATTATATATAGCATTATACATATAACAGCCTCTCAGAGTAACACAGACAGCGCCATTCGCAGAACGCGCACAGCATCAGCGTACAAGATAGCAGCCTCCTGCACGGCTGCCTATCAGCGCTCGCGATTCCACGCGATCCAACTGTGTGCTGTCCGAATTCTGTCTCTCGATCAATGGGGCGCGACACTTCACAGCAAACACGCACTTTGATCGAGCAGCTGTCAGTCTGAACCTCGCGCAGCTGCAGCGTACCCGCCAATGCTTCTCCCTATATACAGCGCCGTTAGTTCTGGCGCCACAGAATGCGCTTTGCGTCAGTGGCGCAATAAGGAATACCGTGGCGTGCGTAGAAATCGTGGGGAGATTGGCTCGCGTTTCAATAACTGCTATTCACGAATGCAAACGCGAGTATAAGAATATACAGTAAAACGTGGAAGAGATGCGATAACTAAACGAAACGCAAGAGAAACGCAGAATATAGGTATACAGCGTACATACAGCGACGCACTCATCGCAACGCATTCATAAAAAAATACTCGTAAAAAGATTATGCAAAGGACGCACTGCGCAGCGCACAGGCCTTTTCAGGAAAACAGATTTCGTACCCGCCATCTTCCAGCCGGAATGTGAAGGGGTATGTTACGGATTGTTGAGGTACGAGGCACCCACAGGCGCTGCTCCGAAACCTGCACTTCTTCGTCTTGAGATAGTGGAACATTCCACAAAAGTGGCGGTTATATTTTACTGCACGTTTGGCTTTAACAAAAAAAAAAAGAACGATAAGTAAAGAAAGAGAGGGTAAAAAGACTCTTATATCGGGTGTTCGGCAATATGCACGATAAACGCCGGGGTATAGAGCAGCGATTTTCTTTCATTTTGTTCTCTGCTAACACCAGGAAGTCAACTTCGGTGCTGCAATATCCGTTCCAAGTTTTGCGATATGAGTATGCTCGAGTTGATCTCGCTGCGTGTCAGGTTTCGACAACAGCCCCACAAAGCTAAAGCAAATGGAGACAACGCGGTCGGCATATACATTATAACGTGGTACCAGTGTGTCAAATGCTACATACGAATATTCCTGTACGTGAGCTTTAAAACTATATTATCAGACTAGTATACTATATTTGCACATCAGCTATTGAAAGATGGCGAATGAAACGTCGCAAAACCTTCAAGTGCAGGAGACGGGTATTCCGTAGCAAGATATATGTTAAAGAACACTCGAAATATAGAGAAAAAAATTGTTTTTTTTTTTATATATTCGTGGCGCATATATTGCTTAAAACTGACTCGGAAAAAACCGGCATAGTTCGAAGGCAAGCGATCCTTCGAAAGGCACCGGATATATTTTCTCGTACATACGGTATACATGTTTATGCTAAACGAATCAGAAGGTATCGGAGTATCCCATTCCCGTCAAGAAGCACAGAGTCAAAACAAAGCATAATAATGAGAAAGAAAGCGAAGCGCGGGGTAATTTGGAGGGAACGTCGCAGAGCGCTCGCCGAATATTCGAGCAGCATCAACGCCGACGCTCGTAACAAAGACAGAAGATGTAAGCAAAGAAAGAAGACAGAAAGAACATATTCTGTAGGCAAACGCGCATACGCGAAGGAAAGTCTTTTCCTAGTAGGCATCAGCTGGGGCATTTGTTTTTCCGCGTGTCCGGCTCGTCGCGTTGCCATGGGATCGCAGTTGGCAGAGCAAACAAAGACGAAGAGAAAACACGAGGCGACCATGCAGGAGACGTGCTCCTGTCCGGCCCGCGTGTATTTGCCTTTTAAAGGACGCCGAATATCGTCGCCATGCCCTACTTTGGCCGGGAATCTTTCCTCGGCGACTCTGGCATGCAAGAGAGTGAATTATGTTCCCGCCGTCGCCTAGCAACCGGGAGGAGGCCTGAATTGGGTCAAGTCATTTCAAGTTGTGTTTTCGCTCCGATCGCTGCTGGCGGACGGAGAGGTGGCTCCGCGCCGCCGACGACGCGGCGGCGGCGGCGGCGCAGCTCGCTGGCTTCGCTGTGTATACGGCGCGACTGTTAACCGCGTTGCATACAGTGCACCGTATTCCTGCACCAAAAATGGCCGCAGGGCACAAAGCCGAACTGCACTTTTTCGACCTCCTCCCGTGTTCTCCGCGAGCGGGCCTCGCTTAAAAAGACACAAAGGAGAAATTTTATTTCGCAAACATTACTTAATGACCTTTCCATTATATCAAAAAACACCACTTCTGCCGCGAGAAAACCATTGGTTTTTTAAGTCAGATAAAGCGCAAAAAGAAAACACGCGGGGCGACGCCGCCCGTAGAGTTCCCGCACCAACCCGCGGTGATGTCGTATTTTTTAACAGCGTTTCTAGGGCCAGTATAATTCTTTATCAGCAAGCATGCATTACACTGTGTTCTAAGGAAGCGAGACACTTGACATGGCAAGCTTCAGGAAATTGAATTGACCTCATGAGGACAGAATGCGAAAATGAATACTTGAAATACGTGACGTCACACTGACGTAGGGGTGTCGATAGCTCCGGCGCGAAATTAAAAAGAAAACAAAAATTTGACCATTTTCTTAACAACGAACCTACAATAGCGAAATGAACAGCAATATAGTGTCATCGAAACATAATTTGTTAGTCTCAACTGATTCTGCGTAACTTTAGCGCGCCTTTAATAAGGAGAAATTAACGTCGTTGTATATTGTTCAGTTCAAACACCGACTAAATTTCTTTTACTACACTATATCCATACATGGTTTGGTAAGCAGAGCACCGGGATATAGCCGCGCATAGCATATATGTAGCAGTTAGTTATGTAAGCTCGTGATGAAACACGTCGTAACAACTCAGTATACGGGGTGTAATTATTATTTTTTTTTCGTAGACAATACCGATTTTTTATAAAAATGCTATATGGCAGTGAGGGCCCTGTCGTCTTCACAAGCCATCTCTGCGCCGAGGCGGAAAAACTTCGCTGCACCTAAAGTTACATTCAACTGAGTATTTAACAAGAACTCGTTAAGTAACTTTTTAATTATTAACTAGAGTGCCGTAGTTTATATGGAAGAGTTGTAGGACGTGACAATTTATGGCATGCACATTTCTTCAAAATCGCAAAAAAAAAACGCACGTAATTTGAGATAATCATTGAAATTCAAGGCCCCGATCTAGGCGATACCGAAACTGAGGGCACCGGGCGCGCAGGAAATGTGCCAGATGTGTTACGGTACGTCAGACCGGAAGCTCACGTGATGTATACTTTGAAAAAAAGGCGCGTTGCAGCAGACTTTTGTCAGGAAAAACGGCAAGTCGTCCCAAATACCCAATTGTGCCGTTTATTATCTGCGTTTAGAGTGTAGTGCTTATCTGTTTCTTTCCGGCTGTATACCCAAGAAAACCGCAGTTTCCACCTTTTCTTTCGCTGTACAACCTAAAACTAGGCGGCAGCCACTGCGGCACCAGTTCTCCGAGACCAGCGACCGAGTTATTTGCTATTCTTTCGAGCTTAAGAAAGAAACGGATAAGCACTACACAATAAACGCAAAGAATAATTAGCGGTTCCAATTGGGTATTTGAGACGGCTTGCCGTTACTCCTAAGCAGATTCGGCTGCAACGCGCTTTTTTCAAAGTTCGTCACGTGAGCTTCCGGTCTGACGTAACACCGCTGCCGCATTTCCTGCGCGCCCGGTGCGCTCAGTTTCGGTATCGCCTTTGTCGGGGCCTTGAATTTCGGTGATTATTATCTCAAAGTACGTGTGTTTTTTGCGATATTAAAAAAAAATGGACATGCCATGAATTGCCACGTCCTACAAGTCTTTCACATAAACGACGACCCTGAAGTTAAAAATTAAAAAGTTTATTAACAAGTTTTTGTTAATTACTTTTAGGATGTGAGTTTACATGTGGCAAAGTTTTTCTCCGCCTCGTAGGCGAAGACGACAGGGGCCTGACTGTCATAGCATTTTTATAAAAATTTTGTATTCTCTAAACACACACACACACACACACACACACACACACACACACACACACACACACACACACACACACACACACACACACACACACACACACACACACACACACACACACACACACACTCTATACTCCGGTTCAAAATAACGACCCCACGAGAAGCAATATAAGCGAATACGTCAACTCCATTTTGCTCTCTAAAGGCACCTCGAAAGCGCGACCATCTCACATCGGCCAACACACAGAAAAGCAAATTAAAGTAACTAAACGACCACATTGATCCGCTGATATAACGTATCTGCTAAAATTACGTGTTGTAGCATGTAAAAAATATTATACAACCTATTTATTATTACACTTATTATTATTATATTGTTACGGGGAAGAAACTATATACACAGGGTATATTTAACAGCAAAAGCGTACAGCGCTGTCGCAGTCCAAGCGCGTTCCGCCCAGGACTTCGTCGTCGTCATTCGCTGCCTTTCTCCGCCCGTGACATTAGCCGCCGGCGGCAGAAGCACCGTCCCGGTGCGATCAGTTCTCGGGGCGAGAGTGGTACGGTTTAAGTCGCGAGACATGAACTATATCGCTCGTGGCTGAAGCTGTCGCTGACACAGGATTGAGTGGAGCGATCTCATAGGTCACGCTAGTGACCTTTCGTATGACGCGGTAAGGGCCAACATAACGGGACATCAGTTTTTCGCATAGACAAACACGTCGCGATGGTAACCACAGCAAGACCAGCGACCCCGGAGAGTACTGCACGTCGCGGTGTCGGCGATCGTAACCACACTTTTGGTTAACCTGCGAGGCACATAAACGATCCCGGGCGACCTGGCGGGCGATGTCAGCACGGGCCAGTGCATCACGAGCATAGGCAGTCGATGAGGCGGCGTCAGAATGCAACACGGTGTCCATGGGTAAAGGCGGGTCGTAGCCAAACAACAGGTAAAAAGGTGAAAATCCAGCCGTGTCGTGACGTGAAGAGTTGTATGCGAATGTTACAAAAGGTAGGTTGATGTCCCAATCGCGGTGGTCCTCAGAGACGTACATTGCAAGCATGTCTGTCAGGGTACGGTTCAGGCGTTCGGTGAGGCCGTTCGTTTGTGGGTGGTACGCTGTAGTGAACTTGTGGTGGGTCGAGCAGGATCGCAGGAGGTCGTCGACTACTTTAGATAGGAAACAGCGGCCGCGGTCAGTGATCAACTGACGAGGAGCACCATGACGCAGAATGATGTCATGAAGAATGAAGTCGGCTACATCAGTAGCGCAGCTGGTGGGAAGTGCGCGTGTGACGGCATACCGCGTTGCGTAGTCGGTAGCGACGGCAATCCACCTGTTACCGGTGGCCGACACGGGAAAAGGTCCTAGAAGGTCGAGGCCGACTCGGAAAAATGGCTCATCTGGGACTGCAATGGGCTGAAGACCACCAGCGGGCAATAGCGCAGGTGTCTTGCGCCTCTGACAGAGGTCGCACGCCGCAACGTACTGTCGCACAGAACGGTAGAGGCCAGGCCAAAAGAATCGCCGTCGAATGCGGTCATACGTGCGTGACACCTCTAGATGGCCGGCGGTGGGTGCATCATGAAGCTGGGCCAAAACATCCGAGCGGAGATGCACAGGAACAACGAGCAAAAGCTCAGCACCGTCAGGGCGGGCGTTGTAACGGTGCAAGATGTCGTTGCGAAGGACGAACATCTGTAGGGAACGGTCAGGCTGTGGAGATTGCAGGCCATCTATAATAGGCCGCAGAGATGAGTCGCGGCGTTGTTCAGCAGCTATGTTGACGAAGTCGCTAATGGAGAGAACGAGTGGTGTTTGTTCATCTTCCGTTGTCTCAGGCGGATCGACTGGGTGCCGAGACAAGCAGTCGGCATCCCTGTGAAGTTGCCCAGACTTATAGGATACCGAAAATGTGTACTCTTGTAAGCGCAGCGCCCAGCGACCGAGGCGTCCTGTGGGGTCCTTGAGCGAGGAGAGCCAGCAAAGCGCATGATGGTCTGTAATAACCAAGAAGTGTCTGCCATACAGGTACGGTCGGAATTTCGCGATGGCCCAGACGAGAGCTAAGCACTCGCGTTCTGTGATCGAGTAATTTTGTTCCGATGGCGACAAGAGGCGGCTTGCGTACGCGACGACGCGGTGTATACCCTGTTGCCGTTGTGCAAGCACTGCGCCTATGCCGTGGCCACTGCGGTACGGACCTCCGTAGCGGCAGACGGGTCGAAGTGTGCCAGAACTGGCGGATTGGTGAGGATGGCAACGAGTGATGAGAAGGCGTTTGCTTGTTGTTGGCCCCAGGTGAATGCGACGTCCCTTTTCAGCAGGCAGGTCAGGGGACGGGCTACTTCGGCGAAGTTCTGGACAAAACGACGGAAGTAGGAGCACAGTCCAAGAAAACTGCGGACGTCCTTAACAGAGCCGGGTGTGGGGAAATCTCGAACTGCACGGACTTTTCCAGGGTCTGGTTGTACGCCGGCAGCGTCTACGAGATGGCCGAGTACACAGATTTGGCGTTGTCCAAAGCGACATTTCGAGGAGTTAAGTTGGAGGTGAGCGCGTCGGAAAACATCAAGCACGGTGGACAGGCGAGTGAGATGGTTTTCAAAAGTAGTGGAAAAAACGATAACATCGTCTAGATAGCAAAGACAGATGGACCACTTCATGCCTCGAAGGAGAGAGTCCATCATGCGCTCGAAAAGTCGCGGGAGCATTACATAAGCCAAAAGGCATCACCTTAAACTGAAAAAGTCCATCAGGGGTCACGAATGCAGTCTTCTCTCTGTCTTGGTCGTCCACAGCGATCTGCCAGTACCCTGAGCGCAGGTCTATTGAAGAGAAATACCTGGCACCGTGCAAGCAGTCGAGCGCGTCGTCTATACGCGGGAGGGGATACACATCTTTCTTGGTAATGTGATTGAGATGGCGGTAGTCAACGCAGAATCGCCAGCTATTGTCTTTCTTTTTAACAAGCACAACGGGAGAGGACCAGGGACTGGAAGAGGGTTCGATTATGCCCTTATGGAGCATTTTATCCACCTCCCGTTGTATAATAGCACGCTCTGGAGCTGACACACGGTAGGGCCGTCTGTGAATGGGTCGGGCATCACCGGTATCGATGCGATGGGTTACCACGGATGTCTGTCCCAAATTACGGTCGCCGAAGTCAAAGATGTCCTCATAGGAAACGAGGAGGCGGCGGAGAGCAGAGACTTGTTCAAAAGTGAGCTCGTCGGATATCATTGGCGTGAAGTGGTCGCACAAGGATGGTGAGTCCAGGGTCAAATCGGGTGGCGATTCTAGGGTCAAGGCGGAAACTGTATGGTCGGCCAGTGGTGTCAGATGTGCAAGTGACATCCCGCGAGGAAGAACTTGCGCCGAGAAGCCAAAATTGAGGATGGGAAACGAAGTTCGATTGTCTGTAACTGTCACCACCGTGTTGGGGAGCGCGACATTGCGCGTCATGGCGACGTCAGGAATCGGGGCAGCAACATAATCGCCATCAGGTACTGGTGGGAATGGCGAGAGCTGGACTTGAACGGCGGCTTGCGGCGGAAGTCGAAGAAACTCGAGGGAGCGGAGACGGGATGGGCCGGCAGGGGTGGTATCTGTGAACGAAGGGAGTTCCAACCGGAGAAGACCTGCTGAGCAGTCAATAAGGGCAGCGTGCGTGGACAGAAAGTCGATGCCAAGGATGAGATCATGAGGGCAATTTTCGAGTACAGAAAACAGAACTGAAGTGTGATGATCAGAAATGGTGATGCGTGCAGTGCACATTCCAAGCACAGCAGGAGTACTCCCATCGGCTATACGGACGGTAGACGTAATCGCGGGCGTTAGAACTTTTTGGAGGCGGCGGAGGAGGTCTGAGCTCATGACAGATATTTGTGCACCAGTATCAATGAGAGCAGTGACAGGTATACCGTCAACGAGAATGTCAAGAAGGTTGCATCGCTTGTCAGGAGTAACGAGAGGATTTGCAGTCCGAGTCGTGTATGCAGCGTCACCTCCGGGGGCTGCACCGGCTAGTTTCCCAAGTGGCGGTCAAAAGGAGACCGAGAACGGCGAGATTGGGGCGATCGGGACTGACGGCGCTGGGGCGATGGCGAGCGGCTGGTCCGATGTTCCGAAAAACGCTCCGCACTTGTCTCAGCACGGAAGGACGGAGCATATGGCGCACGTTCGGAGCGGGAACCCCAATTGTTGAAGCTTGGGTGAGGTGATGAGGTCCAACGGCTGCGGCAATGGCGGGCTATGTGTCCTATCCGATGGCATGTGAAACATATGGGCCGATCATCCGGTGTACGCCATTCGGCCGGGTTTCGTCGGGGCGAGAAGGTGGCGTTCGGAGTAGCGGCCGCAACGACTGGACAAGCCGAGACAGGAGTAGCATTTTGGAAAGTCGGTGAAATGCCCATATTCGCAATCTCTTGGCGGACCACAGCCTGGATTAATGAAACAGGAGCGAAGTTGTTTCCTGAAGTGCTGTCGCCAGGGGTAACGGGTGCCATAGCCTCGAGTTCCCGACGGACAATCCTGGTGACGTTTTCCGGAGCTGGTGGCTGACGTAGCGTGGGTAGATCTTCACAGGAGGACGTAGCTGCCGTGTTGGGAAGGCGGTCAAACCGGTGAATGATGCGCCTACTTTTCGCCTGTTCAAAGCGACGACATTCTGCTATGACCGACTCCACCGTCGAGCAGTCCTTGCACAACAGGAAATTGAAAGCATCATCCGCAATTCCCTTCAGTATGTGCCCGACTTTGTCCTCTTCAGCCATGTCCTTGTCTACCTTGCGGCACAAAGCCAACACGTCCTGTATATAAGCGATGTATGGCTCTGTGGCCGTCTGGGCACGAGTTGCGAGCTCTTTCTTTGCGGCCACTTGACGTCCAATAGGTTTCCCGAATAAATCGCGCAATTTCTGCTTGCAGACATCCCAACTTGTCAACTCTTCTTCATGCGTCTCGTACCAGAGTTTTGCAGTGCCACGCAAGTAGAAGAGGATGTTTGCCAGCATCAGCGGTGGGTCCCAGTGGTTGCTGCTGCTGACGCGCTCATATAGAGCCAGCCAGTCGTCGACGTCCACGCCGCTTGTGCCGTTGAATGTGCCAGGATCACGGGGCTGCACCACAACGATCGGCTGTGGGCCTGACGGATCTTCTTCACACTGGGTCGCTTGGTCCGTCATAGTGGCAGCTGCAACGCGCCGTCCGCTGCGAAGATCCAGTTCCTGGTGCTGTATAGCGAGTCGTACCCCGCACCTTCCACCAAAGATGTTACGGGGAAGAAACTATATACACAGGGTATATTTAACAGCAAAAGCGTACAGCGCTGTCGCAGTCCAAGCGCGTTCCGCCCAGGACTTCGTCGTCGTCATTCGCTGCCTTTCTCCGCCCGTGACAATATTATTATTATTATATATTATTATTATTTATGCAACCCCCCGCCTCGCCCGGGCTTTTAATAAAGTTTATTCACTCACTCACTCACAACCTATTTTTCAGATCGCGACATCGCGCTTCGTTCTTATAGCTTCGTTTCCATAGCCAAGGGAAGTCCGCGAATACCACCGCAATGATGTTTCGATGAGGTCCGTCGCGGTGGTGCAGCAGTTACGGTGGTCAGCTGCCGACCCGAAGGGCGCGGGTTCGATTACGGCCGCGGCGGTCGCATTTCGATGGAGGCGAAATGCTAGAGGCCCGTGTACTGTGCGATGTCAGTGCACGTTAAAGAACACCAGATGGTTGAAATTTTCCGGAGCCCTCCACTACGGCGTGCCCCATAATGATATCGTGGTTTTGGCACGTAAATAATAATAATAATAATAATAATAATAATAATAATAATAATAATAATAATAATAATAATAATAATAATAATAATAACAATAATAATATTTGTTTTCTTTATGAGAGAGAACGACAAAAGAAAAGGGACAGGTAGGGAAGTGAGCCGCGATATCACATCCAATGAGACACCCCATACAATGATCAACACAAAAAAAAAAGCGAAGAAGCTTACGAAAAGGTATAAAACACGTATACAAGCAGACAATTAAGCCTGTAATACGTCAGGCAACGTCATCCATCGTTACAGGGGTCAACACAAGTCAGGTGGCCCGACATCGACCCCATCTCGCGTCCTGTACGCCATCTCATATTTTGTACGCGTCGTCTATAGCGCCAAATTTACTCGATATTTCGTTGTTGTTGGAAGAAAGAACATGAACCTTCTGAACGTTCTAGGGACTTGGTGGGTTAAAACGTGGACAGAATAGGATGAAGTATACATAAATACCTACAGGACGAGCCAGTTACGTAGCAAGTGACCGTGTCTGTACGCTGTCACGAGCCCAGTTAGATAAGCGATGTATGGTCCCTTCGCAACCATAATCATGGAGTGCAATATTGTCGGCCATTGTGACACCAAAAGAAAAAGACATTATAAGGAGGCTTCCTCTCAACCGATAAAGTAGGGTAGTTTCGCTTTGGGAGCGTCCAACTTGGGCAGACAGGGAGTGGAGGGTCCAGACAGTACACTCAGCTGTGTTGATAGCTTGGCATGTTCCACACATACAATGTAAAGTCGCTGTGGAAGCAAGAAAAGTTTTCTAGCTGAGTCCACTCTACACCCCGCGATGGCTTCTTGCACGTCGTCTCCATGATCTGATCGGCTAACTTCGTCGGCGTGTTCGCTGTCCATAACGGCGCAGCTAGTGGCTGGGTAGTCGTTGAATATCAACCTTGTGCCCTCCTGTGTTGGTCAAGGCGTGGATAATCTCAGTTGTCCGCACTGTATCAGTGATAAAAACTGTGATGTATCAATGATAAAAATTGTAGTGCTGCCCTTCGTATTGCATAAGACGTACTTATTTCCACAATTTCTCATCAATGATAAGAAGCCCCGAAGAGCTGGACGTCGAGCGATCACTGACGCCACTCGGCGGGTGTCTGGAACATGACGATACTATACGATCGCCGAGGTGACCACGGCTCTGTACAAAACGTTCACAGTGACAGATCCGCCAGCATTCGTAATTTCGTATACACATATGGCCGATGTGCTCTATGTATATCTGGTGCACGAGAAGCACGGAAAGTTGTATATTTTCGATCACACTGACATGCCTACAGCAGTCGTTGCTGTAAAAACAGCCGTACTTGTATTACGCAGTACACCAACTGCGCTGCGAGTAGCGATACATGCGCGGACAACCGCCGCGATAACGCCGCCCTCGGGTAGCCAAAGAAAGGCGATTTATTCTGTCCAACCGCTCCCTCTCGCTGGTCAGATGGATCGCGAAAGCAACACATGGTCGTCACTGTCACCGGTCTCCCACAAATGCAGTGTCTTCGGCATGCTGCCTGTGGTCCTGGTCGTAGATTCAGCGCCGCCATATGCCACGGTGCAGATGTTGGTTGCAAAAGAATTCATACCTCTGTTATCCCGTAGGAAGCGGCAGGCCAGCAGTCGTTACCTACCTGCATAGAGAGAAAAAGAAGGATAACGTAAGATATTTTCACTGTTCGCGAGGCAGAAGTGGCACATTACTATCAGTGGCGTAGCCAGTGGGTGGCACACCAGACCCGTGCCCCCCCCCCCCCCACCCGTGTGTGTGTGTGTGTGTGTGTGTGTGTGTGTGTGTGTGTGTGTGTGTGTGTGTGTGTGTGTGTGTGTGTGTGTGTGTGTGTGTGTGTGTGTGTGTGTGTGTGTGTGTGTGTGTGTGTGTGTGTGTGTGTGTGTGTGTGTGTGTGTGTGTGTGTGTGTGTGTGTGTGTGTGTGTGTGTGTGGTGTGTGTGTGGTGTGTGTGTGTGTGTGTGTGTGTGTGTGTGTGTGTGTGTGTGTGTGTGTGTGTGTGTGTGTGTGTGTGTGTGTGTGTGTGTGTGTGTGTGTGTGTGTGTGTGTGTGTGTGTGTGTGTGTGTGGTGTGTGTGTGTGTGTGTGTGTGTGTGTGTGTGTGTGTGTGTGTGTGTGTGTGTGTGTGTGTGTGTGTGTGTGTGTGTGTGTGTGTGTGTGTGTGTGTGTGTGTGTTTTGCCAAGACATTCAGATCACAAATGACACTCGACCACACTCGACCGCATCTGCCTGGCCTGGCCGGCCCCACTTGAGAATAAGGTGCCCCCCACCCCTCCCCAGCTCCCTCCCCCCAATAAAAAATTCCGCCTACGCCCCTGCTAACGCCTCGTCGCCTAATGTCTCTCCATATTTATCATAGCTGCCCTTCAGCCAAGGACTACATTTACCGGAACCGTCTCAGACATTGAAACAACTCATTGTGAAACATTCGCCGACGCCATTGCTACCTTATGAGTCCTTTCTTTGAAAACCACTGGCGGCCCTCGTACATGCGAACTGCTGTTGCGTACGATATGCTTTGTCAATAGAGGCCTCTCTCCCACGGTTATCTCACGTTTGTCACTGAACGTAATAGTAATGCTGAAGTTCATGTCAGCCTACAAAGGGCGATTCAACTACTTCCCGTCGGATCGCGCACACACACATGGACCATGGCGACATGCATACCGGGTGCGATGCTCGCACTTGTACCGCCTGCAGCAAAATTACAGCAACATTTAGCCTGCGTTCATTAGCCAGCGTCCCTGAGCGTGCAACCAATAGGCCTTTTATTATGATTTTTTTTTCATGTCCAGTTTGAGACTTCGCCATCTTCCAAGGGCGTAAACACGCGCGTCGCAAAACGTGAGCAAGGCCACTGGAGGCCTTGACAGGCAGCCTCTTCCGAGGGAGAACAGCCGCTGTACAAGGACATGCGGTGTAATTATTCAAGTTCAGCGATTAAAGGAAGGTTATGTGAATATATTCGTGCTGCAGCGCTAAGCACTTCCATAGAGGAGACCATTCGTTCAATCATACAGATTCCCCGCTTGTCGGCTCTTACATACTTGAAGCAAGGTTGATGTTAATGGTGAGATAACCTTGCGCTTTAAAGGTAATGACATTTTGGAGTATCTATCATTTGTCCTCAGCATGGAAGGTATATGGAGGGAAGGCAGGTGTACACCACGCCGCTTTGTTAAGAAAGCGCACTCTGCCTCGCGAGCAAACTATATGTAGAAGTGTCGACAAGCCTAACGAATAATCGGCGAGGCAGGTCTGATGAGTTCGTCTATGTCTCAAATAAATTAACCACGCGAGGCTAAGGCGGCAAAGGCACTCAGTCACACGCCGGGTCAAACTGGAGAGGCCACATCCAGAACAGAAGTACGAAGTATATTGAACTTCCTCACATAGAGAGCTCGTAACACGCAGAAAGATCCATTTACAGGACATATATTATGCAAGGTCTATCCAAATAGGTCGCGAAGCTTCGGGCGAAAAGCGGTTCAGATCCTATTGTCAGCGACATCAGCATGGGGAGTTATGGGAGTAGCGATTGAAGCACGACTAGGTGTGGTGGGAACAAACACTAATAACAAAAAACCTAATTTCATTCAACAACAAAATAATATTTATATTTTATGACCGAGATTTATTTCAGAATAACATTTATTTAGATCCAGTGTACAAAGAATTCATGAAAATGTATATGCATTATCAAAAATCTTCTTATTAGCGCCCTCTAAAGAATGACACATGCCATTGCTCTGCGACGCAGTCCTTGTAGTGTTCGGAAAGGCGCGCGTAAAGTTCGTCCTGCGGCGACACACCCTCTCAGGTGTGCTGGTGTTTCGCACTTGCATGCGTGCTGTGAATTATTGTGGTGAGAATTTGATTTTTGTGTGCGCGAAGTTGCGATGTGCGTTTCATCATTGGTGAACGTGTTGGCTACGGTGTTCAACGGACAACGGCACGAGGCGGCTAACATTTCACGCCGAACGCTTTCCTCGGTACTAGCGGAAACGATGTGGTGTTCCAAGGATGCAATAGCAACACGCGTACGCCTGGCGAGCCCTCTCTTCTAGATAAGACACCGGGGCAACGGTTCGGAGTAGTGTGCTTGCTGGATTTTCATGGATCAGTATTCCTGCTGCCCGGTTTCCTTCGTGAACATGCGGTGCCTACTATATTTCCGGTTATCGGTGAGCAGATCGCTAAGTTATCTGTCGCGCTACGATCGCTACAATTCGCATGTCTTGATACGTTACACGTAAGGTTAATTTATCGGAACAAAAGGCAAAACATAGTGCACGTAGTGTACGCACCTTTTGTACTTATGACATTTGTTGCTCATTGTGTAGGGTGTGTTAAATTGCTTTATTGTGACCATTGAATAAAACTGAAATATCATTATTTTGGCGTGACCAGGCGTCATTTCTTCTCGTTAGAACTGAAGCACGCATGCAATGCGCTCTTTAAGTCCCCTGCGCATGTGCGAAGCAAATAAGCAACGCTGCAAATATGAGATGTACGCTGCTGCCTACGTTATTCACGCTGTGGAAGATCACACGAACGCAGAATAAAAGCTCAGAGAATAAAGTTTCCTGGTAAAACCAAGGCGAATTCCACGACGGTACACTTAAACACGGCTGTTTATTCACGGGTCGATACTAGTTTAGCTAGCGTTGGCTTCAAGCGCATTCGCCAAGGGCTTGCCGGCTCGCTGTAGCGCGAGTCCTTAGTGATCAGGGGCCTAGGAAAAATATTTTGAGGTCAAATTTCGCGCTAGTGCCAACAAAATGACGTCACTTTTTTACCGGATATTGCGTCACATCCGCTTTATTTTTTGTTCCGCCGGAAGTGTTCCCTCCTCACACAGATGGCGCCAAGCCCCATGAGCAGCTGATGAGCAGCCATTTTCTGAACGTATGGGCTTCTATGGAAGCTTCGCTACCATTTACATTTACCTTGTATTATGCCGCGTGCACATGCAAAAGGCATTTTCGGACACCTCCGATACTCGGCCCAATCGTTTTGGCTGTCGTTATAAAGCACTAAGCACGGCCAAATACGACGTGAGCCACAACGTGAGCAATATGTTACTGTCAATTTTGCCTCTCACTGTTCACAAGCGAAGACCTTACCAGTCACCCGAACGTGTCCGACCAATCCAATACAGGGTGTTTCAGCTAAAAAGCACCAAGTAGTAAAAAATTAAGCATGGGCGCTACACGTCTCCAATAATCGTAGTACTGTTCCGAGCCATATAGAGCACGTCAGATTATTTTTTCCAATCCACTAAGCTCAGCAATTAACAAAGATTGCTTAATGAACTTTTTAAATATTGACTCTAGAGAAAAATCTTCAAAGCAAAAGTTGTAGCACTTGTTCTGAAACGGCAGAATATTTTATCCATGCTAGTATAACTGCCAATCCGATAAGCTGAGTAATTAACAAAGACTGCTTAACTAACCTTTAAAATAGTAACTATAACAAAAAATATTAACTAGGAAAGTTGTAACGTTTGTTAAGCAGCTTCGAATTGCTTCATCTATGCTAAGATAACTGCCCTGTTAAATGTTTTTCCAGCTTTTTCTAGAGTGCGCGAAATAAAAAGTATACTTGGCGCAAGTTAGCTGAAACACCCTGTATAAGGTCAGCACATTGGGCGCTTCATGTTTTGTAAATAAACGAAACACCTTTTCTCCTTTGTGTTCTCCAGCCAAACGATATAGCAGAATGAGCCAACACAAGCACCTTTGAATCCACGAGCTCTACTTTAGCAGGTAGTCAGAAGCCGGACCGACTCACACCGACTCGACAGAGTTTTCACGCATTTCTTGAAGCGGTTAGAGCGAATCAACCAAACCCTCGCACTGACTCAACACGCCCCAACGTCCATAAAGCTCTGCCCGCCAGCGCTCACATGAACAAACGACAGTATTTCGCGAACAAGGACGATTTGCCCGGACTTTTCCAGACAGAGAGAGACGAAGAGGGAAAGACTAAAAAGACTAGTAGGCAGAAAGCCAAGGACGTTCCCGGCTGGGTATACCCCCCACTTGGGGAAAGAAAATGGGGAATAACAGATATAGAGTAGACAAGATAAAAAAAAGGTCGAAAATAATGGAGCAGCTAATGATTCTTGCAAACGTATACATAGGTAAAACGAGTTGCCTCTGTAGCCTTCGCATGTCCTGCCTTCAGCAGGCAGTATCAGTACATCAACCTCGGCGCGCGTTACCCCTCCAGTCCTATACCTTCACCCACAGTAACATTCCAGTGCAACGCTATAAGACACGAGTACACAAGGACAACGCACAGAGATGTCAGAAGCCAACTGCAGATAGACTATGACGTTGCTCAGCAGAGCAGGGCACCGAAAACGTCAACCACGAAGTAATTATTGTTGGGGTTTTACGTCCCAAAATCACGATATGATTATGAGGGACGCCGTAGTGGAGTGGCTCCGGAAATTTCGGCCACCTGGGGTTCTTTAACGTGCACCTAAATTTAAGCACACGGGCTTCCAACAGTTTGCCTCCGTCGAAATGCGGCCACCGCGGCCGGAATTCGACCCCGCGACCTTAGGGTCAGCACTTGAGCACCATCAGCCCTAGACCACCGCGGCTGGTATCAACCACGAAGTAATCACCGCTTTAATGAGCAGATGCTGCACAATTCGAAATCGCAACGCCAAAACCAGCGATCAGACACAGGGACAAAATCGACACCCCCCAAAAAATAAAACGCACCACGTGCATCGCAGAACTACCAGAAATTCCTCGAAGTGGCCAGACGCGAAGGTAATCGCTCCTCCCCGCCCGAGAGACGACGCTCACGACTTTATTATTTTATTTTTTTGGCAAATGGACAGTGAAAAATCATGAATAAAGACGAGAACATTAAGCTACAATCTTCACTTCGCGGGGGAGCACGATCGACTGTAGACTACAACGATAAAAAGAGAGAGAGAGAGAGGAGAAGAAGAAGCAAAGTAAATGTAACCGTGCTCAAGAACACCACAGCAGCAGTTTTGGTCACAGGAAGTGTGGAAGCAACAACAACAAAAAAGAAAAAAACGAGTAACCTCCTCCTCTTTTAACGCGGTGCCGCGGACGTTGGATGAAAGATGAAAAAGACTTGAGGTACAAACGGATGTAGTAACTTGGAGCTGAATGCTGCGTCCAGTATAACAAAAAACTGCGATGTGGCTCTGTGTGTTCCTCCGGCCACGTCTTTGACAGCGCGCGGGAAATGGTCTCTCGGACCACCAGCCGCGAAAAGTCAATGCCAACATTGTAAGCTTAAAAGAGATAAAAGCGGCCCGCAGAAAGACAGCCACAATACGGACGGTGTCATAAGCAAGGAAAGAAAAAAAAAAACGCACACTTACCTAAATAAGTTACACTATAGGTCCATACATCCCTCGCTGCTGCTGTTCGAGGGGTTACTTCAGACCATTTTTTTTAAAGATAACGTATTGACCACTAACTTTTCAATTACGAATAAAGGATGATTTCTTTGTCGAGCAACTTAGTTCTTGAATACGAATTTGGAAATATCGCAACATTTAAGCATCGAATGACACTTGTTTGCTAATCGGCGTACAAAATGTGCGCATATGAGGGCGATTTTCTTACAGTCAGAAGATTCTCTATGCAATGTAAATTGCGAGAACTATACAGAATATCCGACGCCTCTGGGCCCGCGGGCCGACGTCACAACGATTATATTGGTTTTATTTGTTCGTTTCATTTAGTAGCCGTGGATGGCCCGCGCGTGTCACTACGCAAGGATCGGAATGTCAGCAGCGGGGAGCGTTGAGATGCTACGAAAACAAACACAGAAGTTGAATTAGTCATTGTCCTCTACGGAGGAATCTTCTTGTACGATTCAAAATATCCGAGACAAATAACGCGGACAACAACAGTATGATGATGAAGATCACTGGCATTCCCTTTGAAACGAGGCGGCGAGCCCCTGCCGTTACCCAGCCATCTTTTTTTTTTGTTTACAATGACGCGCTGTTTCACCTATTGCCCTCCAGCGTACGTTCCCTTCTTATTTATTTTTCTTTCTTACACAAACATCCCTTTCTATGGCGTACTGCTGTCTACGCATTTAACGACTTCGCGTATATCAATCCCGTCCCCTATTTTGCCAATATTCCAAAAATCTTTTGCTTGTACCAATCGCTAACAAGTTAATACATCCATTCCCTCTGAAGCCCCGAGCATCTGAAAGATGCACGGCTGCCACAGGTCCTGTTGGGTAAATATCCCGACATTCCATTACAATGCGTTGATCAGTTTCCGCAGTTTTCTTGCAGGAGACACATGTCTCATCCAGCTCAGGCTTCAAATAGCAAAGTGCCGCCCCTTGTGTTATCCTATAAGCTTTCCCTGCTAATTTATTTTTTACACCTTTTGTAAATCTCCACGGTATTTTTCGTTTTCATATTTTGCATCCAATTTGCCGTCTATCTTTTTTCTGTTGACACCTCGTTGTCCATTTAGACTTCCAAATACTTGACGACAAACTTCCTTGACTTTTTTTTTGCCTCTATGCCTTTCGCGCCCACGCTCTTTAGATACAGCTATTCGTGCCCTCTGTAGCCTCCCATTTCTTTTTATCCATATTCCTAAGTCTCCCTTAGTAACAAATATTGTTCTGCGCTTCTCTCACTTCAAACGAAGGCCAATCCAGATCTCTTTCCACGACCACATGTGCGGCTTTTCCGTGGGCCTCCAATGCCAAGCAGCCTGTTAATCTTTGGCTGGTGTCCAAGACTGACGAAACTTCTGCTTTGAAGCACCGAACTGCATTCACGAACGGTAGCGCTATAGTATACCATTGCTCGTTTCCGAATTCGACGCATAACGCATGTTTATTGTTGCCACAAAGAGCTGTGTTGCATTATTTAATTATTCCTTTCCTTATTATTTTATTCCTTTTTCCGCCTGCCACTTCCCCCAGTGTAGAGTAGCTAATCAAGTGCAACATAATTAATTAGCTCCCCCCCTCCCTCTTTACTATTGCTTCATTTCACTTTATTTTTATTTTCACGCTATCTTGGCGGACGTCTAAACAGATATTTCCTTCATTGATATATACATGCGGGTATTCATAATGCTTGACTGTGGGAATGGCTTGCTGTTGGATTGGTATCGAACACGCAGTACTTATTTTTTCAATAAAAATCCCGGTTCCCGATTAACGTACGATAAAATTTGGGCCTAGATATGTCGCCCCATCGCCATACGCATTTATCGGACTCCTGTAGACCTCTTACATTGCCCGCAAGTAAAACTATGCCGTCCGCATTTACCAGTCAATCCTTTGTTTCAACGTTCACCCATTACGTATGTAAGATAAACCAAACCCTAGGCCGATGCTCTCCAGCCGCCGTTCGATGCCCTTAACGTTAGGCGTGAGCAACTACGGAGATAAAAGGACGTACTTTTTGCAGTATTCGATGAACTTCCAATAAGTCTTTGCATTACCGGCCCTTCCAAACAATTTTTACTCGTTTATTTCCACCTATCTTTGTCAGCAGTTCCGCGAAATCGTGCTCCTGGCGCTCGTGATCGCGAAGGTCCCGTAGCATTTCCCGATCCACGTGTCGCAGGTTGCCTTAATATCTAGAAATGTCATACACAAGGTCTATCTTGAGCTGACGAAATCTACATGCACTGAGTGAGCACAAAGATGTCCTCTAAAGAAACTCCCTGGCCTGAACCCATTTCGTAGCTCCCATAATATGCCACATTTTTCCTTTATACCCAGAGCGTGCAACTCCGAAATTCCAATAACAACAAGCGAAAACACAACATTGATGAAATCGCCCCGCCACGGTGGTCTAGTGGTTATGGCGCTCGACTGCTGACCCGAAGGTCGCGGGATCAAATCCCGGCCGCGGCGGCTGCATTTTCGATGGAGGCGAAAATGTTTGAGGCCCGTGTATTTAGATTTAGGTGCACGTTAAAGAACCCCAGGTGGTCGAAATTTCCGGAGCCCTCCACTACGGCGTCTCTCATAATCATATCGTGGTTTTGGGACGTTAAACCCCAGATATTATTATTATTAACATTGATGAAATCAGAAGCCACCTGCACAAAAAGAGCGAAAAAATTCAAGCTCGTTCGATGAGCTCCCGAGTGCCACACATGTACAATACGGCAGAGAAAGTAACGCATGACACACATTTCTAGCACAAGAAAAATAATGGTTCCGGTGCATCGCGGTATCCTGCTTCACATAGAGCAATAACCATTGCCTGTGATTTCCCAACGCGATATTATCACGTTTAGAAGGCACTCACCAACAATGGTTGCTGGAACTTCGCATCAATAATCCCCAAAATATAGTTTAATGCACTGAGCTGTATTGTCGGCATTTAGAGAAAGCGGATGGCATTACAAAATGCGCAAACAATGTTGCTATTGTGAATTATACGAAACATAATGATAAAATATTACCGATGTTCCAGCAACATCAATGTATATTATTTTAACACGAAAGTGTTTTATGCCGGGGTCCACCAAGTACATCCGTCACGGCTATGACGTTGATAAAATGGACGCCAAGGGGTGAGAAAGAAAAAAACCCAGTAAAAGATACCCCGCTGGGAATCGAACCCACGACGTTGCGGCCGCGACGGCAAGCGCCCGACGCCCTACCGACTAAGCTAACTCTGGAGATGCTACAAACAGCGCGAACGCGCCTTATATCTTTCACACATTCTCTTTCGCGGCAGGCGGAGCGGGGCGGTGCCGCCGTCTGTGAGATGTGAAAAGAAGTAATGCTTTACGATCGACACTTACTAGTGCTTACTCCGAGATTGCACGCAATATCGGAGGTCATGGTTAAAGCGTCTCGATACCAGAGAGGTAGACTGGCCGCGCTGGCGTCGCCGAGGCGCCCTTGACGCAGTTCATTCTTTGCCTTTGGCTTCGTGTTAGCGTGCGCCGGCTCATCGGAGTAGTGCAGCTTCCACGTGCACCAACGGCATTTCTCCGCCGCCGACTGCATCAATTGAGAGAGCACCGACTAACAAAACTGCTGCAATATGCGTTGCAGAAAGGACGCGATTTCGACGGGCGAATGTCGTGCCTTGGTGGAGCGAGAGCAGCGCCTGCGAGACAGAGGCCAGCGGGACGCACGCGTTTGCGGCTCAGGCTACGAACCTCTACTGCCTCTACCTCCCGTGTTGCTGAAGCGCAGTGTGTGTTATGTATGCATGAGCACAGGCGTCGGCTACCCATTACTAGAAAGCGCACACCGTGCCGTTTCTCCCTTAATTGACGACGCTTTGAAGAAGTGCATACCAGGTACCAGTGTTGATTAGGAGCTTGTTGATATCATCCTTACGCGGGGATTCACGATTCGCTGTGTCCAAATATATGTTCACACCGTGAGCTACGACAACGGTTTAATCATGATCATGGGCGTTAGTCGTCGCGATAGAGACATGCTGTCACCATGAGTGCATCCACGTCAAACGGTGCTATAGCTGCCAAACACGAATAGACATTGTACAAGCTCTCATATATCACTACACAATAAGCACTACTTCTGTGAAGACACGTTTCACTTTCGTGTTATACCGATTCCTATGACGGAGGGATCAGCCATGCTTTTTTCCGTTTATTGTAACTTTCATGTGGGAGGTATATTTACTTTCAATCTAAGGGCTTTACGATCCAGGGAGTATTATTTGGACACATTAAGACCTATTTGTATACGTGGTAAAATAAGTGCTCAAATTTTATGAAATCGCCCAAAAATGTCGCGACCACCGTCTAGTGCTACACAAACGCACTTAATTCATTTCTAGGAAGGCTAGAGCACTACAGGAAAGTGCTTTGAAACTGCCTGCATCTGGCTGGCCGCCGCGGAGGTACAGTCGTTACGGTTCTCGGCTGCTGACCCGAAAGTCGCGGGTTCGATCCCAGCAGCCGCGGTTGCGTTCCGATGAAGGCCAAAATGCTAGAGGGTAGAGGCCGTGCACTTTGATTTAGGTGCGCGTTAAAATAACCCTAGTTGGTCGAAATTTCCTGAGCCCTCCACTGTACGGCGTGCCTCATAATGCATATCGTGGTTTTGACACGTATAATCCCGGAAACTGCTATTATTGCCTGCTTCTAACTATTGGCTACCACCCATTAGTGCTTCGTGATTAGGGACAGAAAGCTTCACAGTTATTTAAACGAGCGAAATACGGCTATGTAGGAAATTGCATTGTGAAGCGCTCCTTTTTTAAAAGTTAGTATCAGAAAGTGTTTTCAGGCTGTGAGAGGGAATGGTCGCCAGAGGAGCCCCATTACTGCACCCATGTAGCAGCCACCAAGTTGCCGCGTAGCAACGACAGCAAACGAGCGAACGAAACACAATGGACCGCCGCTCGAGTCAGACCGGAAATTCAAGAGGCAGGCACAGAAGCAGAGCTAACTAGTAGCAGGAAGAGAGGTTAAAAAGAGCGCACTTCCGGTCATTCCATTTCCCTTGCTGACGCAAATAGTAATACAGTACTCAAGTGGATGTGTATGGGCGCTAAGAAACTTCCGAACCAAAGCGCCAGAACGATATGAAGAAACGAAATACAGAACGCTGGCAACAAAGAGAGCGAGAGAAGGAAAGAATGAATGCAGCATGTAACAGAAAATTCGGTTTGTTACCCAATACACTGAGCGATGTGGGAATCAGAACTACGAGAAAAAAAAAAGAATAACAAGTAATTAGCGTGAAATGAAATGAAAACGCAAGCGATCTATCTTCCTTGATTCCCGTTCAATACAATCTAGCGATAAAAAGAAATGCTTAAAACATAAAAGCTATGGACAGACATTAGTTCAACATTTTTAACGCGTCTGAAACTCGGTATTTTGGGCCTATTGGGGAGTTCGGAAGAGGGGGAAAAAATGTGTCTAGCATTATGAAGAATGCCAGGTATTTAAGGCTCAATATAAATCCTGGCGAATAACCTGAAAAAATTCAACGAAAGTTGCGCCTTGCGTATACAACACGTACAGTTGTATGTGTCAGGCGTCAGCAGGACATATGCTCAAAGTGGCAAACCTGGCATGAGGACCCTGCGGATATCTACGTCAGGCTTGATGCAGTGACAAGGCTGCAGCATCGTACTGGCACACCTAATACCGTGGCGCCGCTATGCGGAGGCGTCCGTGTGACGTGCAAGGTTGGATTGCTCCGCTAGCCCTCTCGCGCTCAGCCCGCAGCCGCTTTCGTGTCTTCTTTTTTATTATTAATGTTGTACTTTACTTTGACGAAGTCAGTAAAATACTGCTGCGGCTTCGTCACTGACTGTACGAAATGCGAAATAACTGCTCCTAAAGAATGATACCTTCCTAAAAATAACTTAGACACCACATTGACTATCGGCGTAGTCTCCTATACGGCCACCAATATGGAAGCCACGGGGGCCGAGCGCGCTGCTTTTGTGAAAGGTGAAGAATCATTTTGAATCGAAGTGAAACTAAGTATCTAATCGGCACTGGCGAGTGCTTGAGGCAAAAAAAAAAAAAAAAACATATTTTAGCTGCAAGAAATGCGCAACGTGACCACCGTGTAACTTGATTCCTTCGGGTTCACATCTAAAGACGGGTCGCCTTTCACACGAGAAAGAAACAGCATGAGCAAGTTTACGTTCCTCTTTAGTACGCATAGCCGTAATTATAAAGCACGATGCAAGCGGTTTCTCCGCTTTGTGGGAAGCGACCCAACATGCTTAGAGCTGCATGCAATTATTGGAGGCATTGTAGGTAGATAACATTTTACATGAACACAAGTTTGCGGCACGATTTTAATCTTTATCTGTTGCTTCTTATTGCGTCAATTGTCTACAGTTGTCACGCGGTGAATTTTCCATCGCCATCGAGCCACACCGGGATGACAATATTCGACGGTTTACTCCTTTCTGCAGTTTGCAAAAAGGGGCCAATCTCGATCGAAAAATACGGTCCTGATAGCGTTCGATTGCGATAGTAAATGCACCGAGCGCCAGCCGGCCGTATTACCTAGCGCATTAGAATGCAGTAGCATGCTGCAAGGAGTGGCTTACTATGGTCTAGATGGCAATTTTATGCTTATGAAGCACGAAAAACACGGGGACGAAGCAGAGATACAGACCGGACAAGCGCTTGTCCTGTATGTGTATCTGCTTCGACCCCGTGTGTTTTTTTTTGTTTTTTTTTTCGCGCTTCATAATATGCACCGATTTCAACTAGATCAGATAGCTGTGTTGGCAATAATATGTTTCAGTGAAAATACCAGTGTCCAGTATTCACAACTTAATTTATAAGCAGTATGACACTTCGCGGCTGCTCATAATCATATCTTGGTTTTGGGACGTGAAACGCCGACAATTACAGAAGGTGAATCAGTGTTTGAAGCTAGCCACGTTGTCGCCTGTAGCGCAACATAACGAAGGAGTCACGCAGGATGGGCTTATTCTACAGACATCCCTTAAAAGCAAGGAACCCCATGAGCTATAAATAACAATAAAGGAATGTAGGCGACAGCGATATCACGTTCTCGCAAAGCAGGGCAACGGTGAAAGTGAAAGCCCATGCTATAGGCTCGCACTGTGGCACGGAGCAGTACAAAGTACCATGGTGCCGATAACTTCGACAGCACTTTCCCAGATTGTGTAGTCTCTAGGTGTCCGCACACACGAAGTGAGAGCAAAACAACGCTGTTCAAAGAGGAAAACGCCAGAAATCGCGGTTTAAAGCAACGCGTTCAACCATCCGCTTCCCTTTGCCAGAGCAACGTGGCATCACGTGATCCAACCCTGCACGTCACCTAAGGAGCTTTAACGTCACCACGATCGCAGCGCCCGCGTCTCGTGTGGCGGGCCTCGCACCCAATACCTAATGGTCGGACGGAACGTCGGGAACGAAAGAAAATTAATTACAGGCAGTAAACGATGATTTGTCGACGTCAAAAGGTTCAGTACCTACGCTCAAGTCTTCACAAACTCTCTTGTTTATCAAACGGACGTATAGTGGCGCAGCAGCTCAGCAAGGCACTACGACACTACCCCGACACCCATGTAGCAGGCGAGAAAATTTCGCAGGTGCTTATGTGAACACAGGTGCTGCTTCAACATATCGCGGTTAAAGGACGTAAACAACGGCGCCGGTCAACAGATGTTCGTAAAAGAGCGGCGAACACTGTGGCCAGAGAGAGACGCACAATGATGAAAACACTATACCACGAGGGATAAAAACGGGTGTGGAACGAAAGGCGGAAATCAGGCCCGAAATAAACTGCTTGATCCATTCCAGATTGTGGAGGTATAGCACGACGGAAGTCAGCCTGAAATCCACACATCCGAAGAGGCAAAAATAGAAAGAGAGGCAAAAGGAAATGGTAATATATAAAAAAAGAATGCGATGCAACTGTTCACGCATTGCGACCATGTTATGACACGGTGCGTAGAGAAAATCCGCCTGTAGTCCGCCGTAAACGTTCAACTATCGTAAATTCAACGTTTAGTTAGAAACTTACGAGTGCGACGTTGGAGAGCTTGGGTACAACAGGCACGATTCTACCAGAGTCCGAGTATAAAGCGACGTATATACGATGGTGCTCTCGTTTGCCGGTGGGTCGCGCAGTGGTCGCTCGTTTGTCGCTCTTTATTCGTTTCTTCTCTATCTGAGTGCGCGCTGTCATACGTCATGGTACGATGGTGACTGTTTTCGAAGAGACGCTGGCAGCTGCACATTGTAAATGCATATCTTGAATACAGCTCGAGCATTCGTGTCAATCGCACATTCTCAACCATTTCTAGGTGAGCTTTACGCAACACAGTTGCGCACTAACCTCGAGAGACTGCATTCTGGAACGCTGCGGCTCTTCAGCTTGCACCACAAAAAGTGCGTTTTCGAACTTCGCCCGAACGCGTCGGAATGCCGCAGTCGCGATATCCAACCCGCAACCTTGTGCTCAGTGCGCATGCAAAGTAGTTATACCGTTGACTGAGCCATACTCGGCGACCACTTACCTTGACAGTGGAGCGAAGGCTACGGAGGCGGGGGCTTCCGCACATTCGTGTTGCTCCGCAAGCAGTGCGGCAGCTTGCGGCTGATTTCGGTTTCGATCGCTCGCATTGATAACGCGCTTAGAAAAACATTTACACGAAAAATGTGAATAGAATCTGACATTTAGATTGTTCAGTGCACATTATAGTGTCATATTACGAGTATATTTTTCTTTGAGAACTAAACAGCGCCTTTGCGACCGCACACTGACACACTCCCGTCGCGGACGCCAAGTTTACTTTGGAAAACGGGCGTGCTGAAAAAGGTGGTGCTGTCTAAGAAATGGAAAGAAAAGGAAGGCATTCTTGCGAAGTGAATAGTACCAGTATTTTACCTACGACTTCCCCGCAACTGTTTGAGTCTCATAATAAATAAAGTAGCAATCATTTCAGCAAGGCCAATGAGGAAATTATCCGTAAACTTGGCACTATTTTTCTGGCGCGGTAGCAGGCATGCGTTTCGGCTCTGTAGCTTCCACAGTACTGCCAAGGAAAGTTGTCGCCGAGTTTAGCACAAACGTGTGCTGCTCAACACAATCGCTAAATTTGCCCTATGAAACCCAAGACGTAGCAGCCGTAACGACAACACGTAATAAGAGTGAGCCACTGTTATCGGTGAAATGTCAAGATTGCGCTTTCGCCGACGCACTTTTTTCAACGGTAACGAAACCAAGACCAAGTGACAGGCAACGTCGTGCGACGGATATGACCGCTGCATCGCGGAAGACGGCGTTCCGTACGCCTGAAGACAGAGAAGTAACGATACGAAAATAACGCTGTAAGAAACGTGGATGCCTATATTTTATCTCATTACGAAAGTAATTGGGCCGCCTGACTTTCAGCGACCGCAAAGCGCGGGCGTACTCACACACGGAGATGAAAACACGTCGGTGCAACAAAGTTACAACATTTAAAACCTGCGAGGTAAAGCACACGTGTCCCAGCGTGGATCGAAATCGCACTGCCAGGGACAGGAGCGTCTGCGCTATACGATGTGAGAATAGGGCCGCTTCCTATATGGCGAGGAATAAAAGGAATATAGTAGACACACACGAACAGATAGTATAAAGGCCAGACGTATAAAGTACGACACAAAAGGTCACCGAAGGAGAAACGGAAATGAAAGAGACGAGCGAAGCAATGGGCGAAGGAAATTAGTCGACCTCTTTTCATTTCCCGCCATTGCCCGCACATTCAATATATCACTCCGAAGGACGAACTAACCCGGGCTCACAAAGCCTGCAAATTACGACAATCGGCCCATGGAAGCGGGGAGAAAGAAAAAAAAAAGAAAGAGAAATAAAGGCAGGGGGCTGAGACAAAAAGAAAAGAAAAGAAAAGAAAAGAAGAGGAGAGCGCGGGTTGGCCTTAATAACGCTACGAAAAACGGAGGAAAGAAAAAAAGAATAATAAAGAGGCCTCCCTTCATCGCCTCTCCCGTCGGAGTGGAGTCGATAGATGAGCCTGCCAGCGTCTACAGAGCGTTATGAAACGACCCACAGCGAGGGAAGGGGAAAGAAAAAAAGAAAGAGGAGAAAAAATATGAGCGTTCGTCTGTACAGGTGCAGGCAGCGTGTATATAACATGACGAGCACAATGGGGCCCGGCGGTTTGTGTATATGGCATTAGGAAGATTAACGGAAACCAAGGGCAAACAATAGCATACAAGTGGAAGGCTTTTATGCAGGATAACCTCACTGCCGACGAGATAAGGATGGATCCTGCTTATTTCTGGCAGAGCAGGTAACGCAGACCAAAGACGCAATGAAGAAAAATAAGCGAGCCGGCAAATCGCGATAAAAGAGGACGTAATAATAACAGAGGGCTCCCAAGAATGACGCAAACGCCACCGCTATACACTTTATATATAGCGAAATACGCGCACCAATTTACGGCGAGCCAACAAAAACAAGGTGGCGTGCGCGCGCCGCTGACAGGTCGATATTTCGTGGTATGGGTTCGAATTTTTTTTTAAATCTGGATTTTAAAAAAATTGAATAGCACGCGAACAATGTGTTATCGATAACATTGTACTATAAGGACGTCCATCGATCAGGTGCTTAGACGAAAATGCAGGAGGCAAGACATATATATGCAGCGATAATACGTTCAAGCGTTTCTCAGTGGAGATAAGTTTGGTTAACCATATGGGACAAACGCGAAAGGGCAATAAACATGTAATGGTTGCACACAAGGACTTAACAGAAATGTCTCTTATCACGCTGGTAAGCACGTGTAAACATTTTAACATATGCGTCAAGTGAATAATTGAAAATGGCACGATTATAAGTCATAATACATGGATTTGTTTAGTTTTGATATTACATCGAAGACATGCGCAGAGCTTTTGTTAAAGAAAGAAAGAAAGAAAGAAAGAAAGAAAGAAAGAAAGAAAGAAAGAAAGAAAGAAAGAAAGAAAGAAAGAAAGAAAGAAAGAAAGAAAGAAAGAAAGAAAGAAAGAAAGAAAGAAAGAAAATTAAATGACAGGCCACAATGAATACTTAAAATGTGATAATAAAAACACAGTATATATATACTTCATTTATACCACAGCAGAACCGACAACTGAAGAATCTAGACGCACTGAGCGCATTGCAGAACAACCAATGAAACAGTAACACTGGCTCTAACTATTTCGCTCGATTGAGTTTTAAAATAGAGAAGGGAAGGAAAAAATATTCATAAGGCATTATAGACACCACCTTTTCATTTTGAACGAATTCTTCAGACATAACCTGCTTAAGGACGCGTTCTGGTTGTTCCATGGTAGATATAATAGGAAGAACAACTTACAACAAAACACATCAGCTCTCCGTGCCGTTGATGAAGACCCAGCGGAGAAAAGCGCTTGCTCTAGCAGATATGAAAAACGCGCACCGAGATCGAAGCTCACGTATGTTCGCTTCACTCTGTATTCCATCTGATCTTTATTTGCCCTTTCACCAGGTGCACGTAAAGCCAACCATGGGCTCACGAGCATACTTTAAGAACAATCAACAGGACAATAAAAACTGCGAAAGTGTACAGGAAAATAACTGTTCGTTTACTACGATAGCGATCACAAGGACTCAGGAGGCACGTCGGCGCCGTCGCCGTCGGCGTAGTCGTGCGTCCGCGTTATCGACGGCGCATGCGCGGCAGGCCCGTTAAAGGGGCCTCCTGAGGGACACGGAGTGCGTTTTGCAGAAGAAAGGACAAAAGCGAAGTGGACGCTCCGTTCACACTGCACGCGCAATCATCTCGGTAGAGGAGCGAGGGCAACGTTCTGGATTCCGTCGCTGACATGAGCGTTCTATTGACCATTAATTTATAGGCGCAATAAAGCGCTCCCGCTAAGCTTCTGTATCTGTGTGCATGCACTGATCGTACAGTGCAACGGGCTGTGCATGAAAAACTAACGTCATCCAACTTGAACGAGATTTCACTGGGCGCTGACTGACGCCGACGGCTTTCCTTCGGTCGTCTACATCGTGCACCATTGAGGCGTGACGCATGCAGCACCACCCGAGACGCTACCCAGCACGCCACCGTTAAGACGCCTAGAAGCGGCCGGGGAGCGAGTTGTTTTGCGTGCTACACCACACCAACATCCACACGCGAAAACACCTTTCTTTTTAAGACTTTACGTGTTGAATTAATACGTACACTGAAGGCGCCTTGTTTGAGGACCTCTCTCCTGTGTGTCGTCTACGCGCCTTTCCCCTCACAACATGCTAAACCAACAAGCCCAGTTGTCCATCCTCACGTCGCAAAAGATGTTCCGAATCCGTCACAATGATTTTGAGTTGCGCTAGTAAACACTCCAAGGGCTACATCTGGTACATGCATATACGAAATACTCAAGAAATTGTACGGAAGAATAGCCGTCGCGGTAGCTCAAAGAAGATTGACAGCGGCTCCCGGCTGCGGTTAGTGCCTTAGTTGTATTCTTGTTAACTTTCATGTCCCTTTTCATTATATCTACATTTATATGAACCACAACAATCATTTCTTCTTCCATGCAGCCACTATGTATTCTAAGAAAAAAAAGAAAGGTGTCCGTTGACTCTTCTTTGCTACGCGTGTGACTCTCCCATATAAACTCTCTTCAGAGAGCCGCGTTGACTCTCTTTAGGAGAGCCGTGTGACGCACGACTCTCCAAAAAGAGGAAGCGTGCTCTTTTAAAGAGAGTCACACATCTCACGACTAACCTAAAGGGAGTCAGCGTGCCTCTCTAAAGAGAGTTATACGTGGGAGAGTGACATGTGTAGCAAAGAAGAGTCAATGGACACCTTTTTTTCCTAGAGTGTGAGTTGACTTCATGCAGATGTGACTATAAAAAAAATCGAGCCCCTTCAGTACCCCTCATTGTTAGCGCTCTTAATTAAATGCGGTAGCATTTACTGCGCTCAGTGAGCGAGTATTGCGAGTTGCGAGATATACCCGCAACGTATCTTCGAGGGGGCTCGTGCCGTGGGATGCTCCGCGAGAACAATCACAGAAGGCCATCGTTGAGCCACGCCTGTGCCAGACAATAGTGTCCACATATCTTCCTTGGAGGAGCTGTGCAACTATTCAAGGATTCTATACAAGCCGGTTCTAACGCAATTTATACAAGATAGTATGATACTTGCGGGAACTTGGGTATAGCGCTAGGTTGCGTCAGAGCGCTGCGGAAAACGCATATATTTCATTACAGGTGATAGAAAATGTACATTATCCATTCTTCGAAAGTGTGCAAGGCAGAATCTTCGGCTTTGTATGGGTTGCGCAGATAACGACAATGCTCACTGGACATATACGGCAGTGCCCAGCGCATTGCTGCTCGATCTACGTTTTTCTTGCGCGACCCGCATCCCATGGTCACGTCAGGCGGCATGCGCAAATGATACTATAGTATCATTGGCGCAAGTGGTTTACTGTGATACTATAGTAGTGCGCTCATAGTCCAGTATGAGCACCTGATGGCGCACGCAGAAATGGGAACGCTCGTCTCAAACTGCGCCACGCGAAAAGCTTCAGATATAAAATCTGAAAAAAAAAAGGCCCCATCACAAACGTGTGAGCACAATCCTGCGTAACTGAACCCGGCTTCAACGATGCACAGCTAATGGAGATATCAACGCATCAGAACAGCAAAATCGGAAGTTGAGTCACGAACAAAGTCAATCCCGATACTGAAGGAAGCATGACGAGAGAAGTCAGAGGCGACACAAAAGAATGTTGCCGCATTGAGTGCGCCTTGGACGACAGCCAAGAAAGGAGTCTACTTGTATCGATCCTTTCATTTTCTTCTTTTTTTTTCAAGCTTATTCTTCTGCACTCGCGCAAAAAAATCAGCCAATGGCGGCTTTTAACTTCGACGACGCATGGTAATATATGCTTATTCAGCGCAAAACCGGCGAAGAAAATGTGAAAAAACGGAATGTAAACTCCCAGCAACAGAATATCCGAGCGATTCTTTAGGCAGCCGGCGTCCGTCCCATACGTATACCAGGAGGGGGCCGCTCACTCTAACGCCAGACAATCAGAGCGAACGCGAAAGCCCTTCCGGACACGTTCCTCGCGCAGGCGCCGTCGCGTGAGATGTAATTATTGACGACGTGCTCAATTCTTGCTTAAACGGCCCTCGTGCTTTCCACCGTCATTTCCACCCCGAACAGTGTGCGTCGCCGAAAAGTATACACGGCACCGAGCGTGCGAAACGTCGGATATGTAATTCACTAACGACGCGATCCATACAGGTTCGGTCCAAATCCATTCCACTTAGCACCGCTCGCCAAAGGCGATATCATAACGCTCATTTTCCGCTCCCCGCGCTGCAGCGCGCGCGACGGCATATAACAAGTTCGCGCGTGCGTGCACCGAGCCTCGCCGGCCGCGCGAAGCACGCGCGAATTAATGAGGGCCGGCTCTTGGGCAAAATACAACATTTACATTTCAATGATGGAAGTATATCTCGATTAGACAAAATAACGGCCCCGTGAAATCATCGTCACAATTATCTCGCGACACGGGAAAGAAAAGGCGATCCACATCCTGAGAACAGCCCGAGGGGTATATACACACAGCGCGGCGGAAGGAAGGAAATTCGAGGGAAGAAAGAAGCAAAGGTGGTCGGGGGATGAAAGAAAAGGGGGAGGACAGTCGACGAGTTTTCAACTCATCGGCAATTATGCAGACCGGAGCTGTAGAGCTCGCAATTAGGGAGAATGCCAATATTGATAGTACGGCTCTGCCACTCCGCCACGTCGATATATGCAAAAGAAAGGCCGAAACAAAAGGCGCGGCTCGAAAGGAAAAAAAAATGTATAAAGGAAGACGGAAAAGAAGGCTCAGACAAGGGAGAAAAAGAAAGAGCCGGGAGGCGCGTTAAAATGTTCGCGCCGAATTAAATGGGAAAGCGGGAAAGGTGGAATCTCCAGCTTGAAACAATACATTAGAGCCCGCGCAAATTAGGTCCCGGGCTTATGTTCGCATCGGCGGGGGTCTAATACGGCTTTACATTACACGGCCGTGGCGTCAGCAGAATGACCGGCAGGTGCCGCGGAACGCTTTGCGAAGCAAATTTGCGCCCGCGCTCTGATGTCCCGATCGTGCTTAGCGCGCGACGTTGAAAAAAGTTCAGCGCGGCGCCGCAATATAACGGTGGCAACATGCCGCGCGCGAATTGTGGAAAACGCTCCTCCCTATCACAACTATCCTCTCTTCCCATATATCCTCCTTTCCCGTTTGTTTGTAATTGCTCCGCGCGGTACTGGAGATCGCCGCCAGCGCGAGAACAGGGCGATACAAAAGGTTCTCGCTAATGAGTTTCGATTCTTTCGGGAATTCTGTGAAAACGACAATAGTGCATGCAACTGACACAACCATTTGCAAGGGGTGCGTTAAAAACGAGGCCGGTACAATGTAAACACTTCTTTTGTTCTTATCTGTTACTTTCTCACCATCCGCCGTTCATGCACGTGATAACGTGTACTACGCGTAGGTGGAATGCCGCTGAGACCATTGACGGAGCGCAAAGGGAGAATATAATTGGAAAAGTATCATTGTATTACACCGGCCAATAAATGTGTTGGGACCAACATTCGCAGAACGCCGATAGCCGATTTACCTTGCTTTCCTCAGTCAAGAAAGAGAGAAAGGTGTGAAAGGCGGGGTAAGGTGGAGCAACAAATGCGCATTTACATGGCTAGGAATAAGCTTTATACATACAGCCTCCAGTTAGGATGCTAATGATGCGATTTCCTTAACGAATCGTGTCGTTCCCACTACGCACATGTTGCCGCACTACGTCTTCAAGAAGGCTAACAGCGTGGCAGTCACTGTACCTCTGAACGGATTCCCTAAGGGTGCCCCGTGAAGAACACGACCAGGCGCGCCCTTGTTCTCTTTCCTGTGGGCGTTCTAAAGCGCATATATAGCGAGGTAGGGAAAAAAGCATATGCAATGAATGTTTCAGAATCATGTAGGTCGTGGTAACCGCAGCAACAGCTGTCTCTTGGGCTGCTGAATGCAAGCACTCAGGTGACGAGGGATTATTGCGGTGAAAGTACCCACCGTGTGCGACGATCGATATCATTGCCTCTTAAAGGGAGCACAGCGTTCATGCTCTCGAAGAACAGTGTCACGGTGGATTTCAGTCAACAAGGCACTTTCAACAAATTCAAACAGGTAATTCAGTGAAGCAAAGAGTCTGGGGGTTACCTTGTCCGAAGAAACAATCAGCATTGATTTGCTAGTTAGTTTTTTATACTAAAGGATAATGACCAAAAGGAATTCATTTCTGCAATTCTACACCCATTTTCCAGATAACAACAGGAGAACGTAAGGCAGCGACCTATTCAGCGGTGGAAACACAAGCCGCATACACAGACAAAATAAAAAAAACTATACCCTCCAACCTGTAGCAGTGTTAAGCCCTGACCATACAGCCGTCCACTAATGCAGCCGCAAATTTCCCTTCCTCAGTACTTCGCTCTAGCAAATCTCTTTCGCAACAGACTGTTAGCGTCTCATTATTCTAAGCGCAAATGAGCGTATAAACTGAAGCACTCAGATTCAAGCTTAAAGCGAGCAAAGAGGCCAAGAGAAACGCTGTAGCGCACAATAATTTGGACCACGTGGTGTCATTAACCGCGAACATAAATCCACACCCGATGTACTATACAGCAACCACGCCGCACGCGGCTCCTTTTTTCCCGCAGCGATCAGCGCCTTCGCGTCATGCCACGGTTGCGTCACGGTAAGAAACCGCCGCGGCGTCATGCACAATGCATAGGCCAGGTACCGGAGAAATGCAGCACGTCCCTATCACCACGCGCTCTACAGTCCCCGTAACAGGAAGGAAATAATAAACAACCGAGAAAAAAAAATCAGAGCGCGATCAATAAGAGCCGGTCGTCCATTTCCTACGTGGTGCGCGAGGCTCCCATGTGAACTGAATCGTCGTTAGCCAAACAAGAGCACCTCGAGGCGGCCGCCCGAGAATCGGCCCGGCCTTGACAGCGCCGCGCAGCGGAGTAGAATCTACACGGTCGCTCCGGAATGGAGTAACCCGGCGGCGAGTGCAGCATACGAAAGTGCTTTCGCCGCTCGGCTGCGGGCAACGACAATATATACGTCCGAGAAGGCGAACCTATTCCCCGGCGTCCGGCCTTGAGGTGCGCCTCCCAATTACACGACGCCTGTCCAGACCTCCCCTAGAGGACACTCCCCCCCCTCCCCCCCATCTACAAACGTTATCTGTCGGCCCGTGCATTACAAGCCGCATAAGCACACGGTCTATGGGGGGGGGGTAGTTTTTATCCCCCCCCCTCCTCCCCTCGTCTTCCTCGAAGACGCATGTGCCGTCACTGTCGGGAGCCGTTCGTCTCTTCCTTAGCCCCGCACGCAGTCCAGGTGAGTTGAACGGAGCAAGAATCCGTCACCGTGGGTTGACAGGAATCAGACGCCGAAAGGTAGACGCGCAGAGGTGGGCACGCCGACCCAGACGCCCTTACGCAGGTGCATGTCTGAATGTCTGCACCCACAGCATGATAGTAGCATCAACAAAAAGTATGCTAGGTATATATACACTAATGGAGCGCCGTTTCTGAAAGCGCGCTACCGTCGCGAACGGATGACGTGAACAGTGGTGAGTGGCTGGAGCACGTCGTATAAACGAGCCTGATTTTGGTTCTAAACGCTGTCACTACAGTTGGCACCGCTATAGTATCGCAGGACACACGCTTGAATACCTCCTTGCTCACTCTTGCGTACATTTCGATGTGAATGGCGTACCTGCAGACGAATATTTCCCGCACACCCACAAGGAAGGGCAGCGCAAATGTCGAAGAATTGATCGCAAGCACCGATGTCAAGAACGGAAAAGACCCACGAAGCGAAAGTAGGGAAAGGCGCTGAAGCGAACACGGCCGTGCATGCTTTCACGTTACTGTTTATACGAAGCACACACATACGAAGGGCAAAGGAGGAAACGGGGAGAGATCAGCGTGACAACTGCCGCCGAGAGGAGAGGGGCAGAACGCTTGCCTATTATTCAGGAAGAAGAGAATTGAACAATAAAGAATTAGCCACATGATAGGCAACACAAACTAAAAGACGAGAAGCCGAGTTAATTTCTTCCAGAAAAGTAAGCAGGCCCCAATGAGCCTGTCCGTGCGTCTCGAGCCCGACCATGCTAAAAAAGAAAAAAGAAAAAAAGAAAACAAATAAGAGGGGAGCAGTGAAGCATTCGCGCGCACAAACGAAAGATGGCGAGCCAAGCTATCTAAGACCCCAGCGCATAGCCCGATAATATGAGGGAAGCAATGGGTACCTATGTAACCTTCGGCGGAGGCACCTCTTGGGCCAGCGTCACAAGATCTTCTACTAGACAATGGGGGGATGGCTGCCCAGTCTGTCGGGTACAGCGCAAAGTGCATACATTTCTGCATTTCCAAGCGGACAAAAAAAGGGGAGCGAATGCCTCGTCAAAGCCACAAGCGTACAAACACGAACACGCAACACATACACAGGGGCGCGTGTGCATGTATGTATGGTATATGTATTGTAACGATAGCACACGACTTGGCTAAACAAGAATATATTTGCCCTGAAACTCCAGCCATCGCCTCAGCGCCTCAACGCAGTGTCACTACTTCCTCTTCGCTTTTAACTGCCCTCTATCAAGCGCTCTTCAATTGCACAGTATGTATGTATGTATGTATGTATGTATGTATGTATGTATGTATGTATGTATGTATGTATGTATGTATGTATGTATGTATGTATGTATGTATGTATGTATGTATGTATGTATGTATGTATGTATTGAATGCATGCGTGCGTGCCTGTGTGTGCGTGTACGCGCGCGCGCGCCTTCGCGCTCCAAAACAATTCTAGAAATACGACGATTTAGGAAAAAGTGCGAAACCTCACCGTATATGAGGATCGCGCTATACTCGATGGAATTTTCATTTCAGCGATACAATTCTCTCTCTCACTCGCTCTTTTCTACCGTTACTTTATTCGGGCAAGTGGGGAGCAATCAATCCACAACACGATGGGCGGCTTCCATGACGCATATACGACGTGCATTGTTTCAGGCAGTGCATTAAATGCTTATTAAACGTCGCATCAAAAGAAGAGACAAAGACACTTTTTTTTTTTTCAAGGCACGTCAGTCGCAGCTGCAGACATCAGGCAATATGAGGTAATAATTAAATGGATGGGTCACGCTACTAAACTCCAAGGGCTCTCTCTTTGATTAATACCTTGAAAGGGTGTGTTGTAACTGCATAATTGAAGGTATGGTCAGGGCTAAAAGCATGCTAATTCGTTAGAAGACCCATGACTACAGACTACTAATTCTGAGAAATTTCTGCCATTAGTATACGGTGAAATATTATGCCTGTTTCAATTAAGCATTTTTTTCGGCAATAGCTTTTCGCAGCTCGCACGCGGTCCGAGATTCTCCGAACTGGTGCAAAAAGGCACATAATCTCTTGCAAATGAGCATGCTTTGCCAATTGCATGGCCAAGCATGCTCTTTTGACGTGGATGCACCCCCGTTGACGCTGAGTACATCACCCCCATCCAAGCGACTAGCGTTGAAGACCATCAGCGACCGCTGTATAGTGGTAGCTGAATTGATGTAACAGCTGGATACAGCGAATGGTGAATGCCACAACCATCATCTCAACTTCTCGAAATTCGACTGTAGACGTCAGTGCGACTCCAAGGAGCACAAATAAATCCGAAAGAGAAATAATTGTTATCTACGGACCAAACCATCAACTGGTGCTCGCGAATATATGTAGTTGACGCGGCGTCGCAGAGGAAGTTCTTGGAGACTTCGGAAGACGACGACCGTCCCGATGTCGCAGATCGCTCTTTTCGTTGCTGGGATCAGTCCTCACACGTCGAGTGCGCATATCCGCGACACTACCGACCGCATTGGTTGCTCTTCAAACGTCGCCTAATTGCACAGTTAAAATCTTTTCACGACCTTGGTTGCCACTGGCTGTCACTGTTGTATTCAAACCTCCCTCGTAACAATGTTACACCGCGTTGTGCTTAGTCCATCAACTCTGGGGTCAGCGGCATTGAATGGGTGGGCCGACGAATACAAATGGGAAAATCGAGCGTGCGCCTTTGAAGATGATTCGCAGTAATTCAAGAAAAAAAATGTCTCTCGGACGTCCTCCATTGCAGCAACTTCTCTCGCTCGAAGGCAGTCCATGCGAGGATGCCAACGATTTGTCACAGTCGTTTAGGGCAGGTACTTAATATTCTGATTTCCGAGTCATAAAAAAAAAACATAAAAACTGAGGCTTGCCCACAAACTTGAACAACGGAGACGGAGTGCGTCCTTGCTTCAGTCCGCGGTAGATTTCCACTGTTTGCATTTCCACTAGTAGAACTCGCTGTCGGGCTAGTTGGTACATGTCTGAATTAAATAGTCAACTTCGCGCCAAAATCACATTCACACAGAAGAAGAAACACAAGGCAGCTAGGACGAGCGCCCGTCCTGTCTTGTGTTTCTTCTTCTGTGTGAATGTGATTTTGGCGCGAAGTTGACTATTTAATTCATTCATTGCATTTCCACCTTTTCCACACAATTCGTACTCCTTTGTCCCTATATACCAATCCCCTCCAAGAATTGCAGTCCGCAAGAACGAGCGACAGCAAATAGTTTCACGAAAAAGAAATGACAGCGGAGGTGTCAGCTTAAGTTGCAAACAGTCCTAGAAAACCCGACGCCAAGTGTTCCTTCTACATTTTATGTTATCTTTTTTTTCGGAAAATTTCTCCTCACTTAAACAAAGGAAAATGAGAGAATGACAGCAGGATCGATATTGCATGCAATTATCTCCGTTCATTGCGTGTGCGTGAGGGAGGCGAGGAGGGAATGTGTGTGCTGAAGAAGGACTGCTTCTGTCCTTTCGACTTCCTTGCAACACAGTTGCGAAACGAAAAAAGGTTTGACTGTCAGCTGACGTTAAATAAAGTAATACCTTCTGACAGTGCTTCTTTAGCGTTCATTTCAAAACAACTCCTGGCGGCGGGTTGCTGAAAAATGGGGGGGGGGGGGGGGGGGGGTGAATTGCGAAAGAAGCAATTCTATTTGCCAATCCAACTTTCTGCCGCTTGAACGCGTGCGTCAAGCGCCCTAACAACAATGTTTTCTTATGCTTTTTGTGTGCCCCAAAGATGTTGCGAGAGCATCAAATCGTATACACGTGCGCTGTTCAACGTCTCAGTGGAAGCATAAGCGTTAGGAATTGGTCCACCTCTCATTGAGTGAAGACGACCTCGCGGACTCTGCTATCATATCGTGTTTGAAGCACATTGGCCGTCTCACTCCCCGCCAATTCGCCGTATTGTAATAAATGAAAAAAAAAAAAAATTCGGCACATCTCGCGTACCGTGGGAATCGATGTTATGCGAAGCATGCGCAGGAAGGTGACTGTGTCGCAGTTTTTCACATTGAGCTAAACGTTGCGGAATGACGCTAGAGAAATGTGCAAATGGTATACGCACACACATATTGCCACGTGCGTTTCTTTATCACTTTTGCTGTATTCGGTTTTCGGCCACAAAGACTGTCAGCAACGCTCAGCGCGAACCGCGCCTCATTGTAGATCGTTTTGTTAAGATTGCGCGCAAGACGCGCACAGTCGAGCTTATTCTAGAATTTGCACGACAGCCAGGGATAACGCTGGAATATTCGACGGCACATGTTTAAATGCCGACGCGCTTCACCGCTTGTCAGTTGATCGACGGTCGACGCTCTGGGGGGCTATTTTGTACGCGTTCTGTCACAGAACGGAGGCGGGACCAAACGGAAGAACGAGAGAAAGCAAGCAGCCAATAGCTAGCTAAGGAATTTGGGAATGTTTTCAGCGCACGAAAAAATAAGAAATTGTTATAGCTGATTATTAATATTGCCTGACATTGTTTTTCAAAGCTTTAAACTGAAGAACGCGATTACTTCAACAATTTATTTGTGTTAGCATCTTGACATGGCGCTAGGTGGTGTCACAGTTTCGAGAGACGGTTGATAGTGGCGCTGGCTACCACGCTGTTCCAACCAATGCTTCTAGTATTTGTCCACCTGTAGTAATATTTGAACAGCGCCAGCACTCGAACCGTTATTCAGACGAAAGTGCCGCCGGAACTCCTCTTTAGTCACGACCTCAACGCATCTTCTATCTCGGGGCTTCGTTTCTGCGTGACTAGAGCAGCCAGGAAACATGAAATGGCATGAAGGGCATGAACGAGAACGGAGACGCCATTTTCGCAAACTGTCGCAAAAGGGAGATGGCTGAATACCAGTCAGCGCGTGAAGCCGCTCTTCCTCCCCTCAGCCCACGCGCATACGTTTCGATCCAATCCAAGTCGTCCGGAGACCATTTTGTATCCATTTTTGTCGATAGAACGGGGAGAGGATGTCGAAGGAACGAGGTCTCCGGGCGTTCTGTGGCTATCACGTGACCGTTCTATGGCATTTACAGGCTATTCTCACGTCTTGGACCGTTAAACAATGCATATTGAATTTGAATTTTAATCGAGTCTCGACCAATCCCGTGCAGCTCATAGAACGCTCCGCCTGCGTTCTGTGACAGAACGCTTACAAAATAGCACCCCCTGTTCGACGCTATCAGGGTATTGCTGTAGTTTGACTTTCAGTTTCCCGGCCATAAGTTCGGCCAAATAAACAGTTTCATCTCGGACGTGCTGACTCGTGTCTTCGTCGACGTCACGACCACGTGACAATATTTGGAAGAGTCGCCCATGTATTATATAACCAGTTGTTTACAGTTGCTTAACGATGCGAACAGCAACATCGGTGTTAACAACATCAAACGCAGTAAGTTGATATGTAGTGTTTATATTCTTCAATACTCGATAGCACGAATTCTAATAGGACAATGAACGAACACAGATGCAGAGGACAGGCGCTACTCGCAACTAAGCTTTATTCAGAAAGGTTTCCCTAGATATATACACAGCCGAGTGACACGCGCAGGCGCACTGCACGTACGTTACAGTCACAGTTGCAGTTGTTACAGTTGTTGCGTTACAGTTGTTATGCGTATATTTATCCGCTATGACGGAGACCGCACGCACCTTTCACGAACCCGTGTGCATGTGTAGAAGGTGTTCATGGCAGTTCTTGAATAAGGTCATCATCACCGTGATCAGTGAGCACCAGCAGCTGGACAGGACTTGCTATCGGATCAGTTCGTGATCGCGGCTACGAACGGTCTAAGTGCAGTGAAGTGCGAGGTATAGTAGAGCTGGTGGAAATAGCGGACGGCTTTTACGAAGAAATGATCTATGATGCCTTCTGTCCTGGACGTGGCATCGAGGTCTTGTGGTGCCCTGTCCACATCTAAGCCGTCTTTCATGCCGTCTAAGGACCAGCCGTTGTTAGGTTTTGATAAATCAATGTTGAAGTCACCGGTAATCATGAGTGACATGGTCCTCTCGGCAGAGTTATTGTAGGAAGCACTGACCCCGGTTTTTGCGTAATCCACGTGGTCGATGTTGTGGACCACGTGGACGAGTCGATGGCAGCCCAGCGTCTTCCAGGGGTGCTCTGTCTTCAGCTCCCTAACTTTCCTTGCGTACGCCGCTGTGGTGTAGTGGTTACGGTGCTCGGCTGCTGACCCGAAGGTCGCGGGTTCAATCCCGGCCGCGGCGGTCGCATTTCGATGGAGGCGAAATGATAGAGGCCCGTGTACTGTGCGATGTCAATGCAGGTCAAGTAATACCAGATGATCAAAATTTCCGGGGCCCTTCACTATGGCGTCTCTCATAATCATATCGTGTTTTTGGGACGCCAAACCCCAACAATTACTATTATTATCACTTTCCTTCCGTATCGTGTATGTTCGCGGTTACAGCGTTGATTGAGACTCTGTTATAGAGAACTGTGGCACATACCCACACAACATGAACTTTAGTATGCGGGTATGTGCCACACGTGACTTAGGGAAAGGGCGTCATGACGTACGCGACAGGAATTTGCGTTATTCATGTCATCACCAGTGAATCGTGTTCGTCATACACTCATCCTATGTTACGCAAATTTTGGTATATTACAACCTATGGAGACGACCGGGAGAGCGCCCAGACGTAGGCGGATAGATAGATAGAAACGCCCAAAGTGCCTGAGGTTCGCTAAGAAATGCTTCGTATTATAAAAAAGAAAATCATTTAACAGGGAATTGCCGATGTCCGTGATTATTTATGCTACAGTTTCTACTTTTCAACTGACATTTACACATAATGACTTCTACCTATCAAACGTTGTCTTAATTTAGCGACATATATCCTGGAAATTGATGCCTCGATTTCGTTGCGCAATAACGAAGTGAGTTTTAAACCAGAGCTATACATGCGATTCGGCAAGCATTATCAAATCATGAATGAAGGTCTACCACTATCCCTCAAGAGGAAGGTATATAACTGCTACATTTAAGGGGGAAAGTTGGGCTAGTTGGTAACGTGAATAATAGGACATGTTTACTAGCGAAAAAAGACGTGGACGAGAAAAAGGAATACAGGACAGCGCTAGCGTTGTCCTGTATTCCTTTTTCTCGTCCACGTCTTTTTTCGCTAGTAAACATGTCCTATTATACAACAGCTGCATCTTACCGGTGCTTACCTACGGAGCAGAAACCTGGAGACTTACAAAGAGGGTTCAACTTAAATTGAGGACGACGCAGCGAGCAATGGAAAGGAAAATGATAGGTGTAACCTTAAGAGACAGGAAGAGAGCAGAGTGGGTCAGAGAACAAACGGGGGTTAAGGATATCATAGTTGAAATCAAGAAGAAGAAATGGATATGGGCCGGGCACGTAGCACGTCGGCAGGATAACCGGTGGTCATTAAGGGTAACTGACTGGATTCCAAGAGATGGCAAACGCGTGAGGTGAGGGGGAGACAGAAAATTAGGTGGGTAGATGAGATTAAGAAGTTTGTAGGTATAACGTGGCAGCAGAAAGCACGGGACCGGGTTGATTGGCGGAACATGGGAGAGGCCTCTGCCCTGCAGTGGGCGTAGACAGGCTGATGATGATAATGATGATAAATGCGAACACTTTCTAGAAAAACAACCCTTGAAATAACAAAGCCCTCTTCTCGAAACCTTGGCTACACGGATTCGCTTGTTCAAAGACTGTCCATCAAATTAAGCATTGTTCGAAGCATTACTGCTATGAACTGCCGTCGCTTCGCACTCCGTGCTTGTTATACATGGCCGTCGTCGTTGTTGAGGAGGCGGTAGCGGTGAAGGAAAAGGCGCAGGCGTTGCATAACTGTACAGGTTTCAGCGAATGCCTGAAGTCAGTGTCGAGAAGGCAAAGAGAAGTTCAAAATAACATTAAAAGGGGAGGGAAGGGACGGGGAACTTAAAGGGATGGCTAACCAATTTTTTTACGGCACCCGTTTTCTTCAGTGCAGCGGAAAGCTTACAAGTCAGAGTGTCTAAGAGTGGAATGGCAACGCGGAAAACAACGTGAGACATTTTTGTCAAAACTTTTCGATCTGCAGCGCCGATGTAGTCGTACACGCAACACAAACAGTGGTAGGTGAGCGATAATAGCGATTTTACACCGGTAAACAAGTGAGGCCCTATTAAGAAAGCCTGTGCTGCAGCGATTCGTGTTTGCTTCTCTGATGTGACGCGCATGCGCCGCGGCGCCACAACGGTTTTCTTTTCCACTAGTTGCCGCGAAGGCAGCGCATCTTCTCAGCGTCAACTCTTTTTCTTTCGTAATAAGTATAGAATAAAGCGGGGATGCCTAGTAATATACTGACCGTAATGTTAAGCACGAATTATGGCGCGCACGAACAGCAGACTACGCATACAGCAATCCGAACGAATCCGTTGTGGAATGCCACCAAGCAGCGCGCCGTGCCGGTTTCCGTGACATCCAAACGCAATTTAAAAATACTAATCATATTCAAATCGCGAAAAGAATGCTCGATTCTGTGACTACAGTTCACGGGCTTTCCACTATATTGCTATCACACGTTCTGGTCAATAGTCAGTCCCTTGAGCAACGTAAAACGTCAATATGCCATTCTGGAAGTGCCAAACAGTTCAACACGTCAAGCTCTTTGTATAGGTTAGTTTAGGTAATAAATAGAGAGATATATAGAGAGAAACGCGCATGCGTGCTCAATAATCGCAATCGCGGCTAAGGGAAAGTATATAAAGAGATATCTATTAGTCGTGTGTATACGGAGTTGGCCATTCTTTCTCCAGGAGTGCGGCTTAAACGACGTCGAAAACCACAGCCGCGAGCTTGAGCTCCGTCCGCCTTCACGAACCTCCATAAAAACGAGCGCTCGGCACAACTAAAAGCCGCACAAACGGCCGCGCGCGAGGCAAGCGGATCAGCATCCAGAAAAACTGGTAGGTATATGGCGCTTCCCATTTCGCATATACGCCACGCGACTCGGCAAACAGAGCGCATATATGATTGTTTCATTCGTTTCGTTAAGGCGGTCATGCTTGGCGTTATTATTTCTGTCACTTTCCCGCCGGCTTTCACCCAGATCCCCTTCTCGAGCCAGGCCGGTTTCTCTCTCTTCTTTGCGGTCGCTGCTGCTTTTCTTCGGCGCCACCCGCAGACCCAAATACGTGACCCGATACGATCGGAGCTCACCGAGAGTGTGCGTATGTAAACGTTAGGGTGGATAAAGGCGAAACTAGTTTGGCGCACCTATCTCGGAAGCTGAGGTCACAGTCACAGGAGGCACGGCGGCGACGCAACCACGACGCTAACCCGGAGAAATTCCGCTCGGCTAGCCGGCCTGTTTGTGCAACCTTTAGGTAGCACGACAAAGGGAGCAGATGGGGCGGCCGATTGCATCGTCGAACACTGCGCTTCGCTCGCGAAGGCCGCAGCGAAACGCGCGGAACCACTGACGGGCTTTCTGCGGGCGTCGCGAATTAAAGACATCCGACACTGCTGCAGAATCGACAACGTCCGAGTCGGTGCCCCAATACGCGCCAAACATTTTGACAAGAAACCGGGCCGTTGCGGCACTGCCTTTCGAGAAACAACGAGCAGGGTCTATTACAATACAAAAAACATATCGCCACAAACAGATTAGGCACGCAGTTTTGTCTGACCTAGCTACAAGGACATCAGCAGCTTGCGACAAGAATGAATATATCAAAATAATGCCCACGGAAAACTTTATTGCTTGAACTAGAAGCTCATCCCGGGTCCAAACGAGCAGGACCAATCCCGCACCATGTGACGGAGGTGCATGTTTCTGCAATGAAACAACATCCTGAGGCCACCGCCACCAGACGAAGGCCATTGTGATGACCAAATTTCAACGTATCCTAATTCCTTGGGTCGAAGCGGCACTAAGAAGAAAAGGAATCTCAGTAGGCCTTTGTTTGCTATGCCATGGGCGCCTGGAAACATGAAAGAAGCGCTGTGGGTCAGAGTCAAAACGGCTATCCAGCTGCCTGGCGGACTCGGCATCTTGCGCGCCAGGGCAGCACCCGCCGGGCCAAGTGAATCAATGCCACCTTGGTAAAGCCTGCCCGCGTACGCGCTACATCTTTTTGCGCCGGGCAGCTAGAGCAGAGCATATATATATATATATATATATATATATATATATATATATATATATATATATATATATCGAACTTTCTTCGATGGCGTAAGCGAAGAGTAGCAAAAGATCGCCCTCTTCCTTTACTAACGAATGGATCCTCCTGCCTTCAGAGCTTTGTTTTATTTCCTGTTTCTTAGTCCTATACCATTTTGTTTTTTTTGCACCTTTTCATCATTTTGCCAATAACATTAATTAAGTTCGCCAACGAAAGCGTCACTTTCGTTTTTTGCTTATGGAAAGTTTGCGACTACCGGAAACTGCTACAACAGGAAGACGACATCGCCCAAAACACTTTGCTGTGTCCGTGATTGTCAACACCATGAGCAGGCTATACCGTAGTTCCCTTGCCAAAGCTCAACGAGCCTTCAGCATACGAAGGTACCGTCAAAGCCAGACGAGGCGACACGCATAGGCCTCGAGCAGCCACAACGAAGGAGGGAAGGAATATGACAAGCTAAGAGTATCATGTCACGCTGTGCAACACCGAAGGTGTCAGCTACTGTGATTGACCCGAGACCGACCAGAAGCGTAGTGCATTCGAAAACGTCCCGCTTTACCACCTCACACATCGAATAAGGCCGAAATTAGCGGATCAAACTTTCGAATGAGCCAGTCGCCGAAAAAAAAGGAAGAAAAAGACGCTTAAAATTTTATTTCGAGGCATTCTCGGTGAAGTGCTCACAGGGTTTCACGAAACCTCACCAGGTCTCGACAGCTTTCGCGTTGTCTCGCCAAGACTCACTCGATCTTCAGTTCGCCAGCAAAAAACAATGTCATGAAACACTCTCGTCAGCCACATCTAAACTACCTCCGTAAGTGTGCGAATCGTTGACCCTTATCTCAGGACGACTACACAGTAAAACGGCATACCTTACCCAAATACCTTCAGCGTAAGAATATACGCCATAATTAGTACAATTCCTTTAATAAAGCAAACTTCTAAAAACTTGTTTCTTGGGGTTTTTAGCTCGGTGGACCTAGTTAGGCAGCCTCACCAGTAATGAACCAGTAATGAACAAAACAAGAGGAATAAATCGACAGGCCTGTTTCTTCGTTACACAGTCCAATGACGCCAACAAACAATGAAGCCAAGGAAAGGGAAAAAGGCCTTATTTGAATGTTTTAACTGAATTGCAGTAATTATGATGGACGAGTGGCCTGTGCATCAGCGGCTTCGCCACCGGCACGGGCTCGTGGTTGGTGTGCTGGACCGAACGCTTCTGACCACTGCCCATTCGCCTGCGTCCTTTGCGTAATTAACCTTAGGAAGTGGTGAATCACGGCTCGGTTTCCTTCACCCTGGATCTTCGAAGTCGCACTCGAACACCCATCATGCCCGACGAGTGGCGATGCCGCTGGTGCACAGGCCAATCTTCTTCACTACAATGACATCAATGGCAATGAATTCAAGTGTTCGATAAACCAACTCGCCGCGGCGGTCACATGCATTATCTGCGGGCTTCATTAGGCTGTCCACCAGCAATGTGCAGTTCTGTACTGCACTGCCTCGAGGACCGGCTCACCTTTACGGCCACGCCAAAAAGCAGTTCGCTGATCAGATGAAGGCACGTCCACATATGCGGTAGAAAGGCAGCGCCACAAATTTCATTCCGTCAACCCATTTATCCCCATTTCGCCACAGACGCATGCACCTTATTGAAACGTTTGCATGGAACCGAAGAAAAAAGCGGTGGACACGAAGACGCGTGCCACGCAGCATGGTCACATGGGATTCGTGTTCGAATAAAGGAGACGTGCAGACGCGCTGTCTCGGCCCTTATGGAGGTCATCCCCAAGGACGAAGCTTGCTCATTCTGCTCAAAAGGCTCTCGCTTTTAGACGCCCCACGCTAGGCACTTGTCGCTGTCTCGTGCTACAACGATTTGCGCAAAGCTTCGCTACATGATAGTTCATCCGTATTTAGATTGCATTTTTTGTGCGCTGCTAGCATCGCTAAATAATCATGACGCGTCTCCCTTCCTTTCCATCTTGCCCACACAGAAATGCGTCCAACAGTTCCTTTTCCAAGACCGTAGAATCACTCGATACGAACGCTCTATCTGACATGGTTTTCATGTAGTCGTCGTGCATTAAACCTTATTTGCTTAGTGCTTACGAGCCAGTCTTTACATTCATCAGTATACCCCCGAGATCAACACGACCGCATGGTGCACGGGAATCACAGAACCGAAGCCCCCAACCATGGGATGCTACTAACGTCGCGCGGGGTGGCTTAACTGTCCGACTCGATGCAGCAACAAGTGGAGCGGTTTCCTTCCGCCGAAAGTGCAAGCAAAGCGTCCGAGACGATCCCGCCGTTATCTGACAAAGGAGTCCGACGCGGCAAGAATGAGGAGCGCCCCAACAAAGAAAGGTGGCCGAGGAGAGGGAGCAATCCGCAGGATGGCACGCGTGGAGCAGCGCGACGCCCTTCCCCTGTTGCGCGCGCCGCGATTCAAGTTCACCAGCGGCGGCCGCGTCCTTCCCGCATCCGAAAGCCGCGGCGGGAATCGCGGCGGGCATCGCGGAAGCGGCGGGCTGACACGCGAACCGCGCGTAGTAAGAGCCGGCAGGGAGCCCGCGATGAATGGCGGCGCCCTTCGGCGCCGAGCGCGTGCCGTCGCCGCAAGCAGCCGCGAGGCGACGACGCACGGCTCATTGCTCGCGAGCACGAACCAGCCGAGCGGTGCTGCTGCCCGAGGGCTGCTGCTGCTGCTGCTGGCCGTGCGCGCGTGGGGGGTGCGAGACGGCGTGGCGGCTAATCGGCGCTATCGAGCGGACGCCCCGCGGCCGACGAAAGAAGGCGGCTGGTGGTTAATAAGCAGGTCGCTAAAACGCCGATGCGCCGCCTTTTTACGGCCACGCGCGGACACACGTCCGGCCAGGGCATAGTGGATGACAGGGCGGCCGCGAGGTTTGCCTCGCTGCAGCGCCAGAGAAGGCGAACACCGCAAGCTGGATGAACGGCGGCAATCGTCGACATGTACTACCTGCTCAGTCTCGACGCCGCTTAAAGAGGCATGACGAGCGAGCATCCCTAACAATGTTTCGTGTTCCCTACACATATTACAGGATATACTGAAACAATGTACGAATAGGGCAGGACCTACCATGTAGTTAAACTACGAGAAACGGGTTAGTTTAAAATACCCTAGGCGCATAAAGCGGCAAACGGAGAAAGACAGTATACGAGCGTGGTTCTAAAGCAGTGCGAGGGCCCCTGGTAACGGCAAGTAACGCTCGTGCGCGTGGAGTCTGCGGTGGCACGGACAGCTAGACGAGTGGAGTAGTCGCGTTCCGCCGCGGCGCCACGAACAGGTCAGGTGCATCGGATTCAATCTCGGGCCTCCTCAGCTATGCGCCAATCTGCATTCGAATGCGTGCGAACGATGGCGACGGGGTGATGACGCGGCCGGCATCTGATCCGGAGCCTGCGGGTGCAGCAGAAAGAACGGGAACCTCGGCGCGCGCGGCCACAATGGCGCCATGCGGAAGCGCAGGCACGTTTCCGGTCGCTTCCAATCACAATGACAAACGCCAATGACAATGACAGCGACGACGAGTCAGCAACGGTTCACGAGGTTCGCGTGTCGTGCCGCACGACGGCCCCCCGCCCCCCCCCCCCCCCCCCTCGTCCCCGCGATTCCGCGTGCACACCCCGCCGTCAACAATGGACGAGCGCACAATGCTTGCGCTGCCAGTGTACGCGCACTGCAGCTGCGACCTTCGCTGCCCCGACCTGCCGATTGCTCGTCGACTGCTGAGCGTGACGCAAATAATCGACGCCGCTTCAGTGCACTTGCAATCCGATTCATCGGTACGACATATCGCCATGAAAGCTGCTCGATATACATCCACTGAAAAATCCTCTCTCCCATTTTCCTCTCTATACTTTATCCCATTATATACGCGATTTTATACTTGCCGGTCAGTCCAGGGAGTTATGGTACGCGGCTAGAAGAATTTCTTTCCTTTCTGTGCTTCTACTAACTACAAGTATTCATTAAGAAACAGAACATTCAGATAAAATACCGAATAAAGAGGCAAAATTTTATTATTAAGAGAGCGGCGGTGGTGGTATATACGATGACATTATCGAGGCGCTCGCATGCAGTGTGCGACAGTGGTTTCGTTTTCGCCACTTTCAGGCCAAACACACGCAGCCTTGGTCAAGCCACTACCTGCGTGGCCTGAACAGCGGAGAAAGTGCTACAACGCAACGTGCCTTTCATTGTGGTTTAACGGCGTGTGCGACGATTTGTGTCACGGTCAAGCGGTAGCACGAATCCACACACACACACGCACGCACGAATGGGCCAGCACACACGAGTGCACCATAACACCCGCGTCAGCGCCGCTCACACAATCATTAAAGAATCGGCTCTAAGAGACATTAAGAACATAAAGAAAATATATCTCGCGCGCTCCAGAGAATCTGTGCTACAGCAAATGTACGTACAAGACGGTGTCATAACCATTACGTTATATCCATCCTTACAACGGGTGCATTTAACCGCTTGTAAGCACACTTCACAGAACGAACGATAGGTGACATCATTCAAGAACAGTAAAACTGACGATGCTTCGCGAGGAGCCGTATAAGATCATACACGTGTTGCCTGCGGGACCGAGTAAAGGAGCAAAACATTATGTATACTTTTTATGGCATGCGATGGAGCAGCGGGGATGTACGTACGCGTTCTGTATGAATACCGGACATTGCTTGCTTACAATTCGGACACCAGTAATGCCCATATGAAACATGCAAATACACGCATAACACGACGAAGGAAACTAAACTTCGCAAAAACAATGTGCTAAGATTTTCATGACGCCAATCAAGCGGTCACCGGGTGAGAGCAGGCATTCGCGGTTATACTTTCGAACACGCATGCCCATGTAAATGATCGCATTTAGTACCGGTGCACATAAGGTAACACGAAGAAAATGTTAGCCTATGATAGTCTGTAATTAGATACTGCCTGTAACTTCCAGTTATATATTCCCCTAAATGAGCGTCTGTTACGTAAGAATGAAATGATATATTGTCACAATGTCACTGCTTTTGTTTGTGAGCCACAGAGAAGCAGCGAAGAACGCATAGCAGGAAAAACAAAGCAGCCGAGTCAAGGGTTGTTCAAAAGCAAAGTCTGAAAATTTGTCGCCCTCACTGAACAGCTCTCGAGGAACAGGGTGGTTGTCCAGCACAAGATGTTCGCCCGCGTGCGCCCAACGCCTTAGGAACGGCTTCACAGAAACAACAATCGCTAGAGCGAAGGGGTGAAGAGGGGTGTGTCCTATGCGTCGAGTCATAACAGTCGAGCACTGCCCGTGCAAATATATGGGCGACCGCTGCATCGACAACAGATGGCGCCGTTCAGTGGGGCCGAAGCCAGCCGTGACGCACACAGACACACGCGCGCAACGATCGTTTCTCCAATCGCTGCCGCAGTTTCTTTCATTCATTGTTTCAGGGTGCCAGTTTTATCGGCATCAGATGAGGCCGTTTCGCAGGATGGAGTCACACGCCAATAAAAACAGCGGTGGCTCGTGAAACGACGTCGACACCGAAATGCGAGTATGCGTGCAGCAGCGAACTGGTATATAGTGTTTCGGTGAAATCAGAACGGCGGGTTGTGACGACTTCAACAGCGCGGACGCCCTTTTCGCGCGACGCCCTCGTTCACAAAGGAGCGAGAGCCGAGAAGCCCTCGACTAACGCCTTAAAAAGGGAGTTAAGTTCGAGACTCACACGAACTTGTTCCTCTCCGATAACTGATAAAAGCAGCTGCCGCATTGTCCCAAAATGCTACTTCAGCTTCCGTGATCCGTTCAACAGCCTTGACTCACAGAAATGGGACCACAATTGACGCGGGCAGAGTATTCACAATCTTCTTTCTGTTCTAAAGTGCCGTTTACAATTGGACGGCCTCACTTGCTCTATTAACATTCCGATCGGCCATAGCATGTGCATAGGAGCACTTTTAGCGTAATCAGCTGCGTGCGTGTGTTTGTGTGTGTGCGGTTGTGGCACCAGCACTACTTCATGTGGAACGCGTATGAGTGACGCACGATGCATTTCAATTAGTGTCGTCCTGTATGGAGGAATACGACTGAAGCGAACACTGACAAAATTCACAGATTACAAAAAAATAAAAAAAATAAATAAACGCCCTAAAAAATTCCCTTCCTTCATTCATTCATAGCGAGGGTCTCGTTCAGGCAGACTTTATGCCTTTAGGCAGTATGCGAGTGCTTATTGGTCAGCTATCCGCTCGTTAAAGGCTCACGTGCTACGTGAGGTCATCTGGCATAAAGAAAGAGTGTTCCACACTCGCCGTCATAGCTACGGCCGGCGCTGACTAACACTCCCAGGTTTGCATGCGCATAAATACCCGATAAGCGCACGAGGGGACGACCGCCGCCGTTCCGTTTGTAAGAGCATCGAGAGCGTAATTCGAAGGTTGCAGGTTCGGTCCCTGCATGCCGGCAGCAAGCTGTCTTTTCGTCCCCTTTACTTTCTTCACATCTATATCACAATTACTACAATACACTTAAACCAGTACAATTAGGTGCTGTGTAATACCTGCATGATACCCGTTCGATTAGTCGTATAACTTTTTTTTTAATGAAGGGAGGGACTTTCTGAGGGCTCGTTTTCTTTGCATGACACAATCTTTGTATGTGCGGCATGGGGCCCATAGAAAAAAAAAAAACCACATACGAATATCGGCACTAGAGTACCAGATTTCGCATTTTCTCAACGAACATCCTTTCGTAGCTGCTCTGATCGAGGAGATCGGCTCATATTGCATTTTCAAACGAAAGGCACCCTTATACTTATTATCTACTTTAACAAACTTTGTCTTGAATTGTTTGAAGTATTTGCTGTTCGTGCTGTTTAAAGGGACACTAAAGAGAAAAACGATTTTTCTCGCATTAGTAAAGTAGTCTTCCACGATACCAAAAACACCACGCTTACTGCGAGAAGACGCTTAATAAGCGAGAAAACGCGCAAAAAGAAAATACAGGTGGCGACGCCACCTTGGAATTCCCGCATCATTTGCCGTGACGTCACATATTTTTGACGGCGCCTACTTGGGCCTACGTAGTTCCTAATCGGTTAAATCGAAGTACATTGTCCTCTGAGGGGGCCAGAGACTTGACATAACGAGTTTGTGGAAATTTCATCGAGCCAGTGGCGCCAAAATACGTTAAATGCTCTTTGAAACCTTTTACGTCACGAATAGTTCGGCGCGAAACTTAAAAATGAAACTTTGAACTTGGTTTTCTCCTCTAATAATAAACCTATAGTGGTGAAATAAACTACACAAGAGTTCTCCGAGCACACTTTATCAATCTAAACCAATTCATTGTTTCTCTTTAGTGTCCCTTTAAATTTCGTGCCAATTACAAATCACATCAATTTCTTGGTGTCATATGCCTGGGTTCATCTTGCCATCTGTTTGGTTTCTCTTGTCTGGATGTGACTTACATGTAACAACTCTTGTATTTTTTTTGTACATACATATTTCACACTGTTAAGCTTTTGTGAATGATAACTAGAGACCGGACTTTAGGCAAATGTCTATATTTGTTTCTTGCGTTCCTATCGCCCCATTTTGATATATGAGCATGAATTAGAAGTTCAGAAGAGCCTTTATGGTGTTTTTATAGTGTCTATAAATGCTTATTTTTAGGAGCTTGCTCGCCAAGCTTCTTATGCTCGCGCCTTGTCCATCGCGCCGTATCCGCTAGTTCTCATTGCTCCCGCTAGAGGCGCAGCTGTGCTCTCTCCGGTGATTCAAGCGCGCTCACTAGATGGCGCGCCGCCGTTCAGGCGGCGCCGCACACTCCGCTGCACACTGGGCGCGTGCTGTCGTTAGATAGGTGACCGCTAGAGGGCCGCGCCCATATACAGCGCTTGTTCTCGGCACGCTTCCTTTGTCTTCGCCGCTCACTCAGTGCACTTCACTACCGCTATTCAGCATGAACACCCAAGAACCATTCTGTATATATATATATATATATATATATATATATATATATATATATATATATATATATATATATATATATATAACAACGTGGTCACGTCTTTATATGACGATAGAGGAATCTGCAGGAAGGATTCACGTGTTACCCGATCATATCCGAGCAAGAAGCTCCTCTGACATCATTCGCTTCGTGGATATGGCGTGACTTTTTTTTTTTTTTGGCGTTTGTGTCTCAATGCCTATAAGTGGTTATAAACGTCTATTGAAAAAAAGTGCCTACATGACCAATATTTAACATCAAATTTCGCTTTCGAGTGCAGTTTGAGACCATTACTCATCTTACCGGGCAACACTGACTGTTCGGAACTCTATGAGGTTCAAACTAGTCATCTAGGTCAACCAGCTTCCGGAAAACAACTGCCAGCAGCAGTGAAATAGGAAACTACGGAGAGCCGTCAGGGGAAAGGAGAGTGAATATAGCAAAAGAAAGAAAAATGTGATGTCTACGCGGCTTTTGCTTTGTTTGTAATTTACTTCTTAAGGTGTTGCTGACTGGGAAGAAAATGACCCTATACGCGATTAGACCCGGCCAATACGAGGCATCCCTTCCTTCCGGTCCTTTAGCGGTCTGACTATCTGCTCCTGTGCTACACTCTAAACCACTTTGTTTTCAAGCAAGCAAAACACCCTTTTGACTAGCCAGAATGTGCAAAAATGAGGGTGTAAGGGTGTTTTCTTTCGCCAAATAGCCTTTTGGTTTGCGTGAGGCGTGTTGTTTTACCTAAAACAACCTTTAGGAGCTAAGGGTGTTATGGGTTATCCAAACACCTGGGGCCCATACAACAGCCTGCCAGATGATAGCTTGGACTCGCTGATTAAACTGCCATTAGATATTAGGCGAGTTTAGATCAAAAGATCCGTCTTTTTGAGAACTATCTACAAGCACACCATAAATTTACGCCTATTCAGTGAATGTTTCATGTTCGATTATACGGAACAGGAATGTCCACACCGGCACTGAACAGCGGCTCAAGATAATACGGCTAAACACACCGGACGGTCGGTGTATAAAGCTGTGTAGCGCGAGCGCTCCTCCATGGGGTATTTTACAATGCGCTATGTTGTGTGTAGGGTTGGGTGCGTACGTGCACCTTCAATGCTCATGTCATCTGTAATTTGATGTTCCCTGACTGGTAGACTTTATTTTTCAGGTTTTTTTTTTTTTTAGTGATAAGAGTGTTTAGGTTATGGGCAACCCCCCATGACACGGATGTTTTGATTAGTGAAAACGCCTTTTTCCTAAGGTGTAAGGGTGTTAGTTATAAACAAGGTAAAACCCTCTTAATGGTGTAAACTGGTTTTCTGTTTGCCCTTCTCAGCCATACCGAAAAGAAAGAGACTCGGGGGTGTGTTGATTCGACAGTGGACACATTGACTCGCCATGCTACAGAACAAAAGGAGAGATTGTATTCTGCGAACTGTGCAGGAAAAAGGACAATTGCACGACTGTGTTCCACTGTTGGCGCCTTTGTGCCAGCATAAACAATAACTTTTTTTTTTGCTTTCCTGTCGTAGACAGAGGTGCCGTACGTCTTTGTTTTTAAATTATTTGCATTTATGTAAAAATTTATTGTGTCTACATTTACTACGTTGGAGGCCTAAAACGTGTTTTACCACCCTTTTTTTTTGGGTGGGGGGGGGGGGGGCTAAAACGTGCTTTTTTGGTGCCTAAAAATCCGGCCTCTAATGGTATAACAATGAGCAATGCGTAATTTTGGCGGGATTTTGGGTTTTCGGGGGACAGGCGCCTTCTCAGTGTTTATTTACCTTTTCGCCAGTCCCCTAGGCAACTGGACATTTTTGTGCCTGAAATAAACTTTAGCTTCATTTACGTACAAGATGTCTCAATAAACCTGTCGACGGAGAAAAATACGTGAGAAAGGAATCACCGACGGTAAACTCCGTTGAAGCAAATTAGCACTGAACTTTGAACACTAAGTTGCGCCAACGGTCAGTGGCGTAGTGGCGTAGGCAGAAATTTGATTCAGGGCGGAGGGGGGGGGGGTACGTTCTCGATCTGAAGAGAGTGCAGGGCAGGCAAGTGTGGTCCAGTGTCATTTTGTGCTCTGTGGCCCGTGGCGGAAAGAAACTTCGGAAGGGGGCAGAAGAAACTTCGTGCCCGGTGTGCCACCCCCCGGCCATACACTATATATGAGCTTGCTAACAACGCAGATGCTACTATTGTACGTTTAATAATAATAATAATAATAATAATAATAATAATAATAATAATAATAATAATAATAATAATAATAATAATAATCCGTCGAAGACTGATACATATGATTCTTGCTTTGGGAGACATTCTTCCCAGACCACCCTGTGCACCCTCCAGAACGATCTTGCCAAGGCTGCGTCCGCAATATGCGGCTTTTCAGCCTAAAATCCATGCATTCTTCGGGGCACTGTCATTCTATAGGAAACATGCATTTAATGTGGCCGCTTCGGCACGAACATCTGCAAACCTCTTGCAGTAAAGAATAACAAATGAGAATGGGACACAGAGCGCCGCAATCGCTCGAACGGTTCACGCTTTATGCGAAAATTTCAGAAGCGTAAAGTTCACATCCCCCCCCCCTCCCTACCCCCTCTCCGCTCCTGGACAATACACGTGGAGAGCAATTCTTCGGCAAACAGCATGCCGTGCAACAGAAATAGAATATGCGGCAACCGCCTTTGTGTGCGCACAAACACTAATATGACAACCACATTCTGCAAATGCACGGGGTACAAACCGTTCTCGTCCTTTCGACATCGCTCTGTATTCTTGAGGAGCATCAGGAGGAATTTTCTGTTTTGGAACGCAAACAAAAAGAAATGATCCACCTTGAGCAACATTTTGCGGAAAATACATTCTAGCCACGTCATCGATAGGTTTCTCGAGAAGCGTATTTTAGTTGCTATCGTGCGCTATATCGGTTGGAATCGAAATCGATTATGACTACCCATTCACTATATATATAGTGAATGGGTAGTCATAATCTTTTCTGCATATATGCACAAAAAAAGTAAAATATTCACAGTGTGTAGTCATTTCCGAAGTGCATGCTTCAGCAAATTCAAAGATAATGCAATACGAAGGTTTGTTGGCAGCCTTCAACGCTTACATAGGCATGCTGTTCGTCTGCGTGCTCTTCGCATTGTTTTGGCGCGAATCCTAGCGTAGGCGTAGCGTGATGGAGGGGTGAGGGGGATTGTTGTTTGAACCCCACATCCCTCCGCAATCTTGCAGTGGGTATGCACACACACACACACGCACGCACGCACGCACACGCACGCACGCACACACACACACACACACACACACACACACACACACACACACACACACACACACACACACACACACACACACACACACACACACACACACACACACACACACACACACACACACACAGTGGAAACAGGACCCCCCACCCCCCAAATAAAATCCCGCCTGCGCCCTGCATGCATAGAATGCACGCGTATTACGCGGCGCCCAGTTGGCCGTCTAGCCTTTAAGATAGGCACAGTGCTAGAGAGGTTTTCGCCGTGATTGGTTAGCTTCGCACCGCGGTTGTAAACGTGACTACAACGAAAAGTGACGTCATCACGTGTACCGGCCAATAAAAAGTCGCAAATCAATGTTCATTGCTGAGAAGTGGTCGATTACGATTGGCATTTCTTCAGCCTCGCTGCTGCAGTGTTCCTTCTAACGCGAGTAACGGGCGTGTTCAGGCGCGATTGCGTTGCAGCACACGTATCCGTGAAATTTCGCGCGTCAATGATGGGGAGCGGCGGCGCAAAGTACCGCGCGAGGACGCGCAGTTCGGGCCAGCGCCAGGCCGCGCCTCGCGCACGCACACCTCCGACAACCTTCCGTCGCTCTCAATCCATCCTGGCTCGTCGACGAGAACAAAAACCGAGCCCGAGCAAACAAGCACAAAACGCGCAGCCTCCCGTCCACATTCGCAACGCATAAATTTTTCCGCGGGCGCGCCATTAAAGGTACGCACGCACAAACGCACACATACGAGCGCCCCAGAAGACGAAATGCCAGCCTCCTTCCCCTCGGCCCGCGCAGCGCTCGACGCTTGAAAATTCGGATCGAAGATATCTTTTCAAATTTATGGCTCCCTGCGAATCCATTTCGTTTTCGCCCCTTCCCTCTGTCTCTCCTCCGTCCTCGATTCTCCTCCGCTCTTCTCCCTCGCGGGCGTTGCCCTGGCAACCGAAGAGAAATGTATGCGAGGGATTCTGATAGAAGTGTAATTGCATTGCGTCAATCCCTTTCGCTCGCCTCCTTTCGGAGGCCTCCTCCTCGCCCGACTATTACGCGACGGACGGCCTCCTCCTCACTCGCTCACCTACTTGGGGACGCCCTCGCTCGCGCGCCCCACTTCTCCGCCCACCGCGTGAGGGCGCCACGAGGCGGCCCCCCTCTCCCCCCCTCCCCCCCCAGATCTCTTCCGACTCTGCCACCCCCTTCTGCCTCCCTACATGACTCCACTCACATTGTTCCCTTCGCTGGTAAAGCTGGCCCCCTCTCCTCCCGCCCGGGGAACGGCGCAGAAGATCTAGTAAGGCCGACATCGTCCGTGGCGAGAACATTACAAAAGAGCAAGCATTCCAACTGCTTTTGACTTGGAAGACTGCAATGCAGTTGGCCCCGTACTTTAGCAAATGGCCGCAATGTCTCCCGACCGATTGCAAAGCGCCTACCTCCCTCTTCCCCGCTCAGAAATCTCCCTCCATACGGACAAAAGAACAATCCGCCAGGCCGCCGCCCACGGATGAGACAATGTGCATCATTTCAGACGAATGAGCTCGCCCTGATAGTCAATTTATCGAATTCACATTTACCATCCAGTATAACCCGAATATTCTTTGTGCCGCCGGTGCCAACCAACAAGGTGGTTGGTAAATGCGAATGTTATACCACGCTCTATTACGAGTCCAACGCTTTCTGCAGCTGAACAATGTGCACGCCGACGAAGTAGTCAGAGCTATGCAGACGGGCGGCAGAACGCTAGCCTTACGCGAACAGTAAGGTTATGGATTCTCTCTAGTTAGGCCGAGTACGAAACGACGACAAACGACAGAGACGCATCACGTTATACCTGAAGGACCGCTCGTTCGCGAAAGAAACAAAGGCAGCAGTAGGTGGGTCGGATGCTTTAGCAAGTTAGTATTATCGTCCTCCTGCGATTATGCTTTGTTTACATTAAACAGACGCTCAAGCCGACGTAACAGAGCACACACCGGCAATAAGGCACACGGAAACATAAGCTCTAAATTGGGACCAAGGATCAAATGTCCTGGTTTAAGAAATCAGCTGAATTCAATTGGGCTTAGGTAAGCTCGTGCCCAAGCGCGCGAAACTCACCCGTTGCAATCGCTCTGGAAAACGAGTGTGACAACTTAGCTGACATTGCATCTAGTGGGTAAATCAGGCGGCCCCATCTGTTGAATCATTTCCAATGACACAGCAGTGACTTGAGAGCCAATGAAAGACCACGTTGTGTCCTTTTACAACTGCCCAAAGGTAATTTCAGGAATGGTGAAACTCCTCTACGATGACCAAAACATAGCGGCAACGGTACGCTCGAGGCGTCCGCAATCGTTTCTGGCGCATGCAGCACGCAAAAGCACAACCCTCGAGATTCGTTTCTGACAGTTATATGGGGCGATTTCTGGTTCACTGCTGGTGTTGGACTCGAAACCCACATATGTACGACAAGGAAGAAGAAACGTTGGCTCCAGCGATACCCCCGGTTCAAGGATCTTTCATCACATATGCCCGATGCAATTACAGAAAATGGGCATCGAAGACCATGCTTTCGTGCTATGCAGGAAGGAGCGAAGGCGGCAGAAACGATCCAAGAGCCTTAAACGCGTTACACGCAGACACACACTTTTCGTGACTTGGTATAGGAATTATTCGGCGCAGTACGGAACATTACTGTTCTTCCAAGGCGCAGGTGCCAGAACTTTGCGCATTTACACAGCTTGGACGCAAGCTGTGGAAGTGCTTCGTCAGCCGCTGCTGATCAACGAACTGCCCCGGCAAAGGATCAGCGCCGCCAACGCCCAAATCCTGCTGCGCTATAATTTCGCATTAGGCAGTATCGTAATCGCCGGTGATATTAGCAGCCGAGCTGTTTAAGCTCGAGGTATCTCCGCGTAGCGTATACAGACAAAAAAACTCGGCGCATATTTGCCACGGAAAGCGGGTATGTGCCAAGCAGGTCCTAGCATAGCACAGCCATTTATAGTATCAAGTCTAGAAGGTGTTGATAGTATAGTATAGTAAGGGGGTGGGAAAGAGAAGCGAGGGTGAGGTGGAGGGGAGGGGGTAAATCATTGTATAGACTTCTATAGTATAGTACAGCAAGGGCATGCGAAAGGGAAGTGTGGGTGAGGAGGAGCGATGTGAGGGCGAGGAGGGAAAGCGGGAGGAGAGAGGGTGAAGCATATAGCATAGTGGGAAAGGGAAGTGAGTGTGAGAAGGAGAGATGCGAGGTTAAGGAGGAGAGAAAGAGGGAAGGGAGGGGGTAAGGCATTGCATAGCCATGTATAGCATGGTAGAGAAAGGGGTTGGGAAAGAGAAGTGAGCGGCGTCCTTCATAATCGTATCGTGGTTTTGGGACGCAAAACCCCGCATACACAAAAATATTAACACTATTCTCGTCTCCTTTACTTTTCTTTCTTTTTCTTTAACAACCGTCAGCAAAAGTCAAAAGTCGTGAATTAGCTCAGCTCAAATGTCGGCAAAGCATGTTCAGGGAAGCCGCAACGGCACCAGGCTCGGAGCCAAAAACACTGTATACATAACGGCAGTAACAATACTGTCCCTAACAGTTCTTGTATTAAATGAGGTTAGCCCATAATCTGTTAGTCCTTTCGGATTTATATCTAATAGCGAGTGGGGTGCACGAGGCTTCAGAACAAATGCTGCGAGGACACTGCGCGGTTTGCTGCAGATTGTCAGAGATAATAAAAACAATGCTGCCCTGTTTGTGTAACACGCACAAACGAGCGGTATTTTATCTGTTTCGGTTACGGAATGCGGGTGCCCGCGCGCACAGCTGAGCCCTGAAGGTTGCCAAGAAAGAGCTACACGAGCGCATGCGTTTTGTGAGCGCGGCGTTCAAAACGCGGGAATTTTAATAAGTGCACACCTCAAGCACGGAAATCTGCTCACCTGATCGCGCTTTCGAATGGCTCACGGTACAACTAGCGCTAGGCGGGAAGGGCCGCGGGGAACCTTGACACCGCGTACCCAGCTAGCTATCTGAACAGCGGATCTCTCTCTCTCTCTCTCTCTTCGCAGCGTCCCACGAGAGAGCGCTCAGCCAGAGGCCGCCGAGTGTAACGACATCCGAGAAGGCCATTGCGTTCCTACGCGGCAACGGGCACACTTGTATGCCCATGCCATGCAGGCCATAGGTATAGGTAATTCTGAACAAGCGAAAAAAAAAAAGCAAGATGAAAGCAAGCAAGCAGATCCAAATCCATGTCGCATTTAACTATGCCGATGCCTGTACCACGACAGTTCGATATCTGCATAGTTAGTGATCCTAGTGACAGGAAAGCTAAACCATGTCGCAAAAGAAACGCGAGCGATACGTGGTGCGAGATTGTGTTTGCACGTCGTTCAAGTACATGCCTCCCTTCAAACTTCTGGTGGGCTTTCACTGCCAGGCTGACACCTCGACGAGAAATGAGCAATAACGAACAAATCGAAGCTGTTGGGTGCGAGACAGACCTGCAGCGAAGGCAGACAACAACGGAGCCCTGTGTCTTCTTCGCGATGTTTCTTTCAAGCTCTAAATGTTCCCTTACGGAGACCATTAATTAAATGATTAAGCAATTTGCCGACTTATCGTCGACATCCGATGCCTCCCTCATAAACGAAGATCATCAGGGGAGAGGGTAGGGAAGGCTAAAATGAGACAAAAATTTACTTTTCAAACGATAATTGCTTAATCATAATTCATAATACGGGATGGGGTTTCCATGAAAAATTCAAATGCTAGCCCAGGTTAGCCTTGTAGCCATTAAAGCAGAGTACAAGACAAAGGATGCTCGAGGCTGCCAAGCCTGTGTAGTTACAGTGCTTTCCCCTCGGATTCAGCATCCCCGATATTTATGGCCATGCCTGTACGACATCGTATGTGCAAATGTTCACGAGACACACTCGCAAGGTGAATCGCGACTATACCGCATCACGTGTACATACAAGATGTGAAAACACCTGTAATGCGCATGAACGCACGCACGCAGGCGCTTAACTGCTTCGATACTTGAGTTGCCGAGGTATACTACGTACAGTGAAGCAGCAGACATCGAAGAAGTCGACATCGCACGACGACAGAGCGTGTGACAACGTCGAAGATGAAACGCAGTGGTGCAGCAAATAGGTCGGTTAAGGTTGATTTCGGAAGACCACGCCTCGTCGAACGTTAGTCGCACGGTTGAAGAAGACAAAAGGGACGGGCCGAGTTTCCCACAAAAATACGAGACGCGATCTCTCTCCGAGAAAAGTGGCCGGCAGCGGCCTATCACACTGCGGTCACTCAATCAATTCCAGTGTGGCAGGCTTGAATCCAACCTTGAGCAAGTGCGGCAGCGATGGAAAGAAAAAGAGTCGTGTCTCGATTACGAGACAAGCTCAGCAGCCAAGCACGCAGCAAACGATAAGAGCGGGCGTGGAAGAAAAAAAAAAAGGCACAAAGGGGAAGACGAAGGCTCAGGGGACAATTCCGTAATCGACTGAACTAACCGTTCAAATTGCGCGGAAAGAACAGATGAGAGGGTCAGAGAGCCAAAAAAAAAAAAGGAGGGGGGGGGGGGAGTTTCCGTGGCGGCAACAAAGTTTTGATTGCGGCAGAAAGGAGAGCCACAATCGTCTGCAGCCTATGTCGCTGACGAAATACGAGCGAATCGAGTGACAACGAAAAAAAACAAGAAGCAAGTCGCCGGAGAGAAGGCACAAGAAAAAGGAGCTCCGAGTAACGCAAGAGATTAGCCTAGCAACTGGAGCGTTCCTCTGGATGCGGACTAACTGCGAGGAAACAAGGTAAAACACGCAACGAATGCGGTGGTCGAGAGGGAGCGAAATAGCGCCACAGAACCCGAGAGGGGAAGCGCCGGATAAAAGAGCTCGGCGACAGGAAGCTGCCAATGGGAAGTTGAAGGAAAAGCAGGAGGCGGCACAAGTCCACTGTTCCTCCCGCATTCCTCAAGCGTCTTTACTTCCATCGGCTATATATTCCATATACTTCTTCGCCCCGCAGTGCTTTTTCCTATCTCGGCTGTATAGTCGGTCTGCCTGGTAAATACCAGGGGTCCTTTTGTTCCTCGAATCAGCACTGTGGGGCCCTGCTTCTTGAAGATGATTGAAAAGAGAGCACTGTGCGCGCTTGTATGTCAACGGCGACAAAAAAAAAACAAAAACATACAAGGAAGCCATCCACGCGGACGAAAAAGTCGTGAGATTCAAGCAGCTTTGCAGCGAAATTGTACGACACGTTAGAAAAGTTATGGATACATGGCTGCGCCGAGAAGAAAAGCGTTCACTTAATGCGTTTACTTCGCATTTTCGAAAATAACTGTTCCAAACTGATGTACTGCCTACTCCGGGTTTGCTTCTCTCGTACAGTGGATGCAGGGCAACTGTTGAGTGTACGTACATACCTCCCACTTCACGCTTAAAGGACACTACAGAGAAAAACAATTTTTCTAATTAAAGTACATTACCCCTTCTCATAATACGAAGTACACCAGTCTTTCTTTCCACAAGACGCGAGTTCTCAATGAATAGTTTATCGGCCCAAACTAATTTAGTGTTTCATTTTGCGTCCCTTTAACTACTAAACCATAATGCTCACAGCGAAGGGATCCTTTCCAGTGTTCACGAAGCCGCATATGCACTAGATCAGTGGTTAATACACTCGTTAGTAAATCGTGATTTAGCGAATGCAGCCTGTCAGCTCCCACGAAACAAAGGATTTGTGGCTTCACGAGGCCAACAAAGCAGTGAACAAACGGTACGTCGCGTTAGGAGGAGCAGAAGTCGAGGTGAACAATTAAAAGACTGCGTCTGAATTGTTGCGTTTTCTTTTTGCACAGGATTGCAAGCTTTGTCACAAATAGTCGAAAACAGTTTTGTGTAGTGCCAAATGAGAACTGAATTCATCTCCAAAGTGGCTCGACGGTATTGTTTCTATAGTGAGCCTGTATGGCAGACATTATGCGCGAGCATTACACGTCTGCCAGGCGAGCGTACTAAAGTGTCTCAACCTCAACGCATTTTGTAGATTTGCCTTATAGGTACTTTCGTTTGCTGAGTACTGTAGAATACTTTCGCCTTATATAACTACGTCACGTCCGATAGGTATTCTTATCGGACATGTCTACTTTCCTCGATTGTATTGTAATTCTTAAACTTCTGTTCTCATGCAGACTGGTCGTCACCATGATCGCGAGCAGATTGAACGCGCATGCGTTTTTTTTTTCTGCCTACGAGATAATGTATAAAATTGATTATATTTATCTTATGTCGTTTTTTATTGTATCCTAAAATATACCTCGTTCGATATAATTGCACTTGCACTTATTCTTCTTACATCCCCACCGACCCCTTACTTAGGTATACAGATCATATAAACACGCATAACAATACCGTATGTGCGAAAGGTGGCTGTCTGCGCGCGCGGGTTCTGTACGGAGCATTCTTCGGTTCAAGATGACGCTGGCGCCAGCGCGCACTCGGATGTCGGAAACCCGAGCATAGGAATTACTGCCAGCACCTCCGTCTGGCGCTAAGCGCATGGGCCCCTTCTCTCCAGCATTCACTTCCCGCGTGCCTATATACGTTCCAGCGGAGAGCACGTGCAGGGCCCACCTCCCAGGCGCCAAGCTGCATTCCAGTGTGGCGTGTGTGCATGAGCCGCCGAGATATGAACAGCGAATTTCTCGCCGCGGGAACACTCAGATTATAGCTATAAAAAGCACTGGGCATGTCCTGCCAAGATACGGCGACTTGTGGTCTGGTATGCGTAATGCCGGTATCGACGACATTTCAATACACGGACTACAGTCGCAATCAATCGCGAACATGCCGCTGTAACCATGGCTTGGATCCAGCTCCACGAGGACTAAACTTGTCACGTTTATTACGTAATGAAAGACTACGGAAATACAGGCGTGCGGAGGGTCAACGCGGAAAGTCCTTTTTGCCCTTTCGGAAACAACACTAGCCCGGAAATGCCACCTTCAAATAACGGGGTGAAAATGGCTCGCCAGGGAGGTCGGGGATGAGCGCGAGCCGGACGGACCGTGGTCCTCGCGTGTGCGCTTCGCGGTTGTCGCCCGCGCGGGCAGCGATAAAAGGGGCCGCGCGTCCATTCTTCACGTCGAGGGGGGCAGCCGGGCAAACAAAACGCCACCGCAGCGCGCGGTAAACGTAGCGCAAAGGAAAACAACACCGGCGCGCACCTTCGCGCCTGCCTCCCCACTTCCCTGTCCGCGACGCCATCCCTTTCAAACGTTAATGCGTTCGCCTTGTTCGCCGCCCCGGCCTCCTCCTCAGATCCCCTCGGCCTCGCCACTTTTAGGACCCTTTTGAATTTACTTGTTCGCAGATATTCCGAACCTTACCGTCATTCTCTCGAGCCTGTTTTGCTTCGCCGAGCGTCACATCCCTCGTATTCGCCATTTTGCCCTGTGCGTATGTACTGTACGTGTGTGCGCACCGGCAGCTCCGTTCCACCATTTCCGTTCGTAAACAGCCGAATTTACGATTCAGCCGTTCCTTCCAACACCTTCTCCCTCTCCTCAGCCCCGCGCCTCCCTTTCACGCAAGGAAGGCGGGGCGCGGTAACAAAGTGCGTCTTCTCTCACCTCCAGCGGCGAATGCAGGAGGGAACGCTCTCCTCAGCGTAGTGAATACGTAAACGCGCCTCTTAGATCGCAACGAATGCGCGGCACAGTGTCGGGGAGGAGAATGATCGACAGAAGGCAGCAGAAAACGCGCACAGCGCTCACGAAGGCAAGGCTGACGCGAAAGAAACGCACGAAGGGGCCCGGGAAAGAGAGGCCGCCAGATAAGTGAAACAGGCGCGCAGAAATATTGTACAAAGTGGACCGGGCGATATTTCAAATTCTGCCCGAGACGACAAGGAAAAGCAAAGCTACCAAGGCGTTACTCACGCTTCACTTCGCTTATCCGACAAGTACTTTGAATCGTCCTGGGTTCCTCTCTTTCTTGCCATCAACGTATATGGAAATTTGGAGAGCCGAACTGTAGACACTGTTAGTAGAGGCGCCACAGAATTACAACCGCAGCGAACTTGGTCTCACCGCGACTTATTTAGCACAGCTTTACGATGAAGAGTTATTGACGAGCAGGCTTTTAGGCCAGGTGCGGGCGGGAACATTCATAGCTAGAGAAAACTGTGCACAATCTCGCATCGGCGAGCTTGGCTAAGAGTTCCCAGCAGGAAGAAACAACGTGGCGAATACATCACCCGACACGTACTGAGTGACAAAAACGCGCTGCATATTTTGTCAATCAATAACGCCTGAAGCTAGAGAGAGAGAGAGAGAGTAATGGGGGGCGAGATGCGGTATCATCATTGATCGGTTTTACGATAGTAATTAATTGAATATTTATACAACAGCGTGATCGTGGGAGGGGTGGAAGCGCGAAACTAATTTGTTTCCCTCACGTCAGAAAAGCATCGTCTTGAAATTCAGTGCTATAATACCGTCGAATAATATATGTATTCCAGGTGGAGAAAAAAGAACGCATAGAAAATACACGGAAGTCAAAACAGTCGGTTAAATTTCATCAGCAGCATCGCACACACTATACATGTCGTTGTAGTCCTGATTGTGGCAGGCGTACGGTTCGCGTATGCGACACAAGCGAGGCAGAGGAGACGCCTTCGAGCGACCTCGCTGATCTAGTGCCACATACGGAAGAGACGAAGCCAACGGTTAAAGAGACCAGCGCCTGGAGAAGCCTCGTGAGCGCATGGACAACACGTTATCGCCTGTACAGGAAGAAAACTGTTCATGATGAGGAGTGATAATCTCGTTAGCTGCAGTGCTGTAACAGGAACTGCTATTCGCAATGCCCACAAACTATTGGCTATAGGTGGCGCGCCGTGCGATTCAAAATGGCGCCAGGAGGAGGGTCAACCCGTTTGTTCGCATAGGAGCAGATAGTACGTGCGGACGTACAGCCCGTGCCACTTTCACCGGATGAAGTCATGAGCTTCAATGAAATGGTTAGACCAAAATACTTTCCCAAACCATGGAAAGTGCTAAGTGCTCGCCACCTATTATTTGCTGCGGTGTGCAAGGTTATATTTCAGCGCCGTTACCGTGCATCAACAATGCTTTGCGAAATCTTGTGTGTGCTACAGAAAACTGCATGAACTAGAATTGACGTATGAACTGAAGGGCACTCCGAGGTAGTACGTACCGAGCCTGCCATGGCGGATTTGCCGCAGTAGTAGGCCGCTAGCGAGTAGCGCACTCGCTGCTGCACGGGACCGCATGTTTAACGTCGTGATGGTAGGCAAACATATATTACGCCGTTGTCATTACTTGCGCAATCAGGAAGACGGAATTACTTCAACGCAACGGAAGCGTTCAACATCCCATTCAGTAGCGCTTGTGTCACAGCCACGCCCAGACTCTTTTGCAGGTTCGATCAGCACGATCGAAACATGAATATCGAAAAGAATGCACACATATGTTTTTCGCAACGTCGAATTGCGAGAAATTCGTCGAACAACAATGCCGTTTGGAAGATAACGGTGAAGTATTGGAGAAGTTAGCCGAGAGGCGTAGATTGTGGCCTTGACTGTACGTTTCATCGCTCTAACCACATCGCTTCGCTGGTCGAGCTCGAGCGTGTTGGCGGCATGCGGCGCTCCATAATATCCACAATAATTGCGCTACATGCAATGCACAAGAAGAACTATGCTTTTATTTTGATCTCGCTCAAGGATATTATACATTAAATACAATCAAAGTGACTTACGAGCGTGAAAGAACATTAAAAGGGACGTGAAATGCAACTCGCTCCTCGTGAGTTGGCAGCTGATCGTTCATCGTCGCGGTCACTCTCGGTGCTTGCTCAGCCTTCTACGTCCTGTGAAAAATCCTCGTCGTGAAGATGGTTTCTTTCAACATCACTGCTGAAAGCAATCTGAAGAATATCCTCCGCCAAACGAGTTAGACCACTCCGCGTCACCATGTTTACAATTAGAGACGTCTGGGGGTCTAGGCGCGGACAACATTTTTTTTTATCTCAAACCAGTCACCAAGCAAATCGCTTGCAGTGTGCTGCCACCTATCAACAAACGTACAAAAACAAGCGGCGAAGCGCTGGCCATGAAACCAACGCACTAGAGAACGCGACGGCGCTGCGACGGCGTTCAGAGCGTTCGCTCCACGAAAGGCGTGCAGCGGACGCGTCCTCGAATGACTGAAGCGTCGCTCGCACGATTCATAACACCGCTTTGCCGACAAAGGAAAGAGGCCCTATTTTAATGTATCGCTAACTTGAGATTGCTGAGTTACAGAAGAGCTCATCGCGGGCCCGCCCGACCACCCGCGTATAATGTGATGGGATTCATGCACTACAACACTGACGAATGCTGTATAAGTAAAACGGGGTGAATTTCCACTGAAAATGTAAGATGATAACATTTAACTAACCTACGTGACTACAGAAAACCTCGCGAAGCTGACGTGTGTACGCTGTGGGCTATCATTGAACGCGCGAGTTGCCATGTATTTTCACGAAAACTTCGCGTCTCGCGAAGTCAGAATCATATTTCTCGTGTCACAGAGGACTCGGTTTGTTCACTGATGCAGGAAACATGCAAAGTCGTAGAGCTCCTTTCTTGCCAACGCGTTAACACTGAGACTAGCCCAGCCGAACAAGGGAGCGACTGCGTAGTGCTGCCATTTTTTCGTCTACTAACCCTCCTCGAGAGGACACTCCATAATTCCGCTTGGCGGCGCGACAGTCTACGGGCGTTGCGAATACTCAAGAGATGTTTAACTTTCTTTTGTAGGGTTAGCGGTTTCGCGTGCGCGCACAAGAGCCGTGTTGCGCATGCGCGAGCAGCAGTGATGTCACACAGCTGGCGCACCGGAGCCGCCACCTCCGTGCACTCCGCCGCCGCCGCGCGCGACTCGCCGGTCTGCGCATTCCAGAGGAGTGAGGTCATAGCCGCGGCAGACGGCGCGCGCGCAGCTGTGTGCCTTTGCTGTGCAGTCGCCGTCTGACACTGCGCTGGAGCCGCTTGAAAGCGCCTCTCTGGCTGGTGTTTGCCAGTGTGCTATAGCCATGGAGAGGGAGAGCGCAAATGCTGCTCACCGGCGCAGAAGAGCGGAGAAGCTTAACTCATCGGATCCCGAAGTATAGTTGCCTAGCAATTAGCGGTTAGGAGTAGAAACAACGAACGGCACAAGGCTAAACGTGCTGCGGAGACACTGGAGCAAAGGGAAGAACGTCTAGCAAAGCGGCGTCGCCAGGAGGCTGAGCGACGTGCCCGACCATCTCTGCAGCAGCAACAACAAGACGCCGACGATGACGTCAAGGCTCGCCGATCGACTGACTATATACGGTGAAACTTAGCGAAAGCGCCAGTGCGACTCGGACCTTCGAGACAGACTTCGTAAACAATCCGTTTGGATATGTGTGCGACGTGTGTGAAAGACTGTGGCACATGAAAGACTTGACGCCGCTAAGTAGTGCCATGCGTGAAACGTTGAGTTTAGCGGCGGAGCCTGAGTGGGGTGAAACCGTGGCGCGGGTTATAGAATAATCAGCTGAAACTTAGCTCACGCTACGTATATCCTGGCATAGCCGAGCTAAGCCACTACAATTTTTTTTTTTCAATTCTATACAAAGCCAAACTTTTCTCCATCATTGAGAATAATGTAGAGTAAGTCTGGCCGTTGCCCGAGGGGAAAAAATAAGCAAGAAAAGAGAGATATTGACGAAAGGTTGAGAACGGGGAGTGAGGAACGAGCGAGCTCCGCGCAGACAAAGCGCTCAAGCGGCGCACACCGAATCGCGCACGCACGTATGCCGGTTGCACGGGCTTTGTACGACTACGAAACCGAGCACCAAAATCGGCCGGGCCTACAGCTCGGGAATCACGCTGACGCTGTGTAGACGCCATGCAGGCCGGTGGAAAGTATCATTACGGTCATTACGCCACGTCTGTGTCGTGCATTTCCACGTCGCAAGACGGGAAAAGTAAGGCGATTTGAAGCAATTAAAATTGGGGACTCGACAGAACCGCTAGGGCGTGTGACTGCTGGGAATATAAGGGCAAAAGGAGAGGGGAGCCGAAGTAGTGCGGTTATGCAAAGCAGGGGCAAGAAATAAACAGAGCGAAACGCGAGAGAGTCCTGACGAGGAACGTGCCCCGAAGTAGACGCTTCAATCGACACCATCGAAGGCGGCGGGGCGAGAGAGAGAGAGAGAAATAAGACCCGTTGGACGAGGGAGCCACGCGACGACGCCCGGAGAACGCACGCAGGCACTTGACAGTGGCGTCGTTGTCCCCACGAGCTCGCGGCGCGATTCGAGGCGGAAAAAGAAATGCGGAGAGGGCTCAGCGGGGCGGAGAGGACGGCGCGGCCTTTCCGACACGACGATTATGATCCCTCACAATTACCGGCTCCCTCCTGTTGCTGTTCGTTCATCTTTCTCGTCTCCTCGCAACATCCAGTGTTTGATTAGGGGACGGGCCCGCAGAAATGCATACGTGAACCATAAAAAAGGACGCCAGCGCTGACAAACGCGGCAGCAGGCCGGAGACATGTATACATAGAGTGATTCGACCCACTCCGCGGACCCCGGAGCGCCACGACAAGGCCTCGGGCTGCTCCCTCGCGCGGAGGGGGCTGTAGGGGTGTAAGCAAGGGAGGGGGCTTCGTCTCTTTACGGCATCCGCGTGCGCTCAACCCACGACAGTCGATAAAACGGGGCAGCATTTTCAGTGGCACTACAGCGACAATGCGGACTCTGTCGAATGAGACGCGGCTCTCCCCCTCCTCCTGGCGCTGTGATTCTTCAGCTCTCCCCGCTCGCCGGGGAACGTATTACATTTGTGACCATGCATTGAAGCGCAAGGTGAGGACATAAAAGCGAAGGCAAGAGAGAGGAAGGAAAGCGCAGTAAATGGAAAGAAGAGGGGAATAAAAGCAAGTGATATGGTGCGGGCATTACATGAGGGGCGAAACGGGACCTTGTCGAGCAGCAGCTTCGAAATACAAGTTTGAAAGCGAGGCCTCCCCGTCCCTCCTTCAGCAAGGGAGAGAAAAAAAAAAATATATATACGAGTCGGATAAAATTGTCGATTCTTCCACCTCACTCGCCTCCACGTCTAGGTACAACGATGAATGACTCAGCGTAAATAGAGAAGCATCGTGAGAGCTGCTTCTATTATTAATAAGAATAATAAAAAACTTACCAAAATAAAAGAATGCCGAAACACGCAATAGTGGCACATTGTGCGAGAGCGGAGAGGAGAGGGGGAACAGAGGCGAAGCCTAAGGGATAAAATGTCCCCGGAATGAGCGGCAGTGACAGGTTGTATTTCTGAGATCTGAGGGGGGAATTCGGAGTGAACAGACAACGCACGCACATCAGAAACGTGAGTACGGAAAGCAGAACACAGAGCGAACGCCTCGTGTACTAAGCGAGACCAGTGACGGTGCCGGCGCAGCATGCAGTGCCACTGACAGACCGACGCCCGATGCACGGCCGCAGATCCAGTTGCATCACAACGACCTGGCAAGGTGAACGCCACCGCCCTTCTGGATGGGGCACAACGCTAGCGAGGGAGCCCAGTCGTCCGCACACAGCCCTCAATGCGCGTCATCGGAGAGTACATGTCGGTCTCTCAGATAGGTACACTGGCACACATACCGCATATGTATAGCAGCCGTTCAAGCCACACCGCTCCAAGTGCCACGCCGTCGATGGCAATGAATCAGCACGACCACGCCCGCTCTGGCTTAAAGAATTTTCAGAAGTTCAAATTCCGTTATTGTACTTTCCGCATGCACATTAACACTCGATTAACCTTGCGAGATCATGCACAGAACCGGTTGCGAAGCCGTATAACAGCAAGTAAGCTGTCATAACTTTCCACTTAAGTTGTCGGTGACGCGCATATATATATATTAGGTTCTTGATACATCATATACACGGATACGATAAGTCTCGGAAGATTGCATCGACGGGGACATATAATTGTTCCCCCCCCCCCTCAAAATATGCTATAAGATTTTATCATTTCCTTTTTTTTTTTCAACCGGCAAGTAATGCACAACACCTATTCTACAAAACGTCATAAATGCTTGAACGCTCTTGCCGACGGCGACTTCAGTGAGAGAAACGTTATATAAGAACGACTGAGCCGGTCACCGAAAACTTCTGGGATACATTTACATTGCCGCGCTATTTGGGCACATGTACGCAGGGAGTCAGGGAGATCGAATTGCTGGCACGAGTCAGAATGGCCGCTCAAGTAGTCCACAAAATAGGCTGCTTCGATATCAAACCGGGCTTTGGTATCGGCGGCGTTGTTATCGAGGCACACTACCGCACAAACCAGCATACATCACTGACGTTTCACGTCCCGGAGAACCATGTGACCAGAAAGCTGCACCGCATCTTTCAGTTGAGCCTGCGCTTACTACCGCTGCTTTTCAGACGACCCCGTCTGATTTACGCCGACATTTATATGTCTCTCCTTCTTTTAATGCATGAAGACACCACGAACGTGGAGAGGAGGTACAACGTCTCATTACGCCACAGAACCGCCAGCACGCGAATGATGTCTGCAACAACTTCGGAACGACACTGGCAGCGCGTCGTGTCATATCTATGAAACATGGCCCCGTACTCGTTTCCGGCTCGCAGGCGTGGCAGCGGAGTGCGTGAGTTTTACGTTGGAGATCAGACTCGTAACGAATGCGAAGGAACCAATATGGGAACAACCCGATCGCCACTATATAGTGGCTGTCGACTAGGATAATTTATCACTACTCATAAGTTCACAATTGGGATATATATTCCAAATGTGAACTCATCAATTAAGCAATTGTAGGCAATCATAAAAAACGTCTAACTACGGTGCCACCTGCAGCAGTGCGTGCTAACTTTTTTCCCGGCTGACAAATAGAAGCTGCGAGACTAAACAAAACAAAACAACAAAAAACAAAAAAACAAGACTTTAAAATTGAGCGTTTTTATTAGTGTGTCTTTAAGTGACATGCATGAGACAACCCAGGTAATCTTTAGAAATTTAGTGCCGTCATTACGTAAGACAGATACCTTATGTGGCCCCAGACTGTGGTTTATAAGTCGGCTTGCTGGGGCTTGAATTGTTTGTAGCGTAAGGCAGAGGAGTCAGCTACAGCGCGGGGGAAGGTGTGTGTGTGTGGGGGGGGGGGGGCTCTACCCCAAGCTTTCTACATGTTGAACAATGGCTGGAGAACAAAAACAAAATGATAAACACTCGCCGAAGGCACAGACCTCTTGTGTTTTCCAGTGCCTTCCGCGAGTGTTCTTTTTCTGTACCGCTTATGCAGCGCAATGTTCTCCAACCTTTGCTCAACATGTGCCAACTAGCTCAAAGGAGTTCTTTACTGTCTACATACCTTAGCAGCCCTAATTAGCGGCTGTATTTCGTTCTCGACATATAGTATAATACTGGAATGGACCTCAACACAAACGCAGCTCCAAATTTTGATCACAGCGACCGATAGATTTTGTGTGCCTCACTCCCGCAACGCACAATTGGTCCAGTTCACTTCCGCTCCTTTGAACGAAACGGAAAGGCACAAAGTAACAGAGGTGAGAAAGTAAACGGGGAAGACAGAACGAAATGAGAACCAGAGAGCGCACCTGCTGCCAGCGCTTGGAACTAACCGCGGCCAGTAGTCCCACTGTTTTCGCTGAAATTAGGCCACCGCCGGACAGCTCGGCAGGGAGATGTCAGGTCGCCCGTTGAACCGCCCTCTCCCTTCTGCGCGACCGGTAGTGCTCAATCTAGCGCAGACGAAAGTGCTCGTCCATCAAGATCAGAGCGCGGATCGGGAAGGGTCAAGCCAAGCGGTTCTCACGCGCCGGCTCCGCAATTTTCCCAGTACGATTCAAGCAATGCGAATGGACGGCCCCGAGCGCGTAAAGACGAGCCGCCCTGTCTTATGTATATACCTCTCGGCTGCTTGCTCTATATTATCGTGCTTTTTGTACCACGAGGCGCCCGGCGTAATGGAACTCACTAAAGTAAATGTTGTTACATGGAAATACTATCGCAACGAGGACGCCTGTGCTTCAGCATAAATTGGCGCAGAGGCCTTTCTTTGTTAGACCGCCACCTGTTATCCTCCGAGTGGCTGTCTAGAGTTCCGGAAAAAAAAGTCACAGTTTCGCCGCAAAGGCGAAGCAATGAATGCGATAGCAAGAAACTAATGCTATATGAAGTGAGGCTCGCCAATGGATACTCTCAGTTTGAACAGCGCTCCTGTTGCAAAGGCTGGCGAAGCAGCGAAGGAAACTAGCGTGCTTCAAGTGTCGAGCTGTGACACTTGATAGTTCGCGCTCATCTTGTGTTTGTTCATTTAGCGGCGTCCCTTGAGCTCGAGTGAACTTTCGTACGCTCCGTAACATGAGCGCGGACATCAAGGTGAAAGCTCGAAACATCCCTCTTCCCCTCACCACGAGAAAACCGCGCGAGCAGACAGCGGAAGGGCAAGGTTCTCCCTGCGCAAATATAAGAAGCGAGCGAGCTCGCCGACGACTTTTAAATGCGCCCGTCGCGCTCCTCGCGCCATCTCGCTGGTAATGAAGAAACGCTTATAAGCGCCTGCCGTCTCTGAGTCCTGACAGCGGTAAAGGGTGTGTATATAACGCCCGCCGTTAGCTACCTGAAGGATCTGCGCTTTCTGGCGTAGTGGTTAGCGCCACGCGCTGCGGAACGAGAGGTCGCTGGTTCGATTCCGCGCTTCGGAAGCATTTTTCTGAATTATTTTTCTTTGGGACTTTGATATATATATATATATATATATATATATATATATATATATATATATATATGCGGTGCATGACGGCGGCGACGGCAAAATCCAGCCGAGGCTGTCCATATAATGCTATCGCAACAAAACAAAAAAGTACGAGCGCCAGTATGAGTGTTTCAGGTTCATCGTGTAACATTGCAATCTTCGCCATGTCTCTCTCTCGCATTCGTCGACTCTCATCGGTCATGCACAAACGTTTTACTCCAACTACTATATATGAAGCACTGCGCATCACGTAAACGCATTGTTGGCGGTATTGCCCAGCATACTTGAAGCTTGGCCAAGCAGAAGATACACCAACCGATTGTTGGCCAACCTCCCACTGTCGGTATACGTGCCATGTTTTGAAAGCTCATCTTCAGAAGCTATGGCGCTACAGAAACAATTGACGACGAGCTATCCTTTAAGTTGTCATATGTCATTCTCATCGTCGACAGCGGACGGCGTGATGTTTTTGTTACCTAAGTGAACCCAGCGCTGACGCCTGCCTTACGCGTTATTGTGAGCAGAGAATATTGGCTTACAAGCTGGAGAACACCCAGAAGTTGGAGGAAGAAAAGCTGCGCTCGCGTACAGGAAAAGAAATGTTCCCGTTTTATAGCGCCGACCACGCGTTTACTCTGTTCTCATAGCAGAAACGCTCATGTTCTTCGCTTGTGCGCGGTCACTTTCTTGATTGCGCGGTAATCATGTATGAAAGTCAACCAACCGGACCATCTGTCCCACCTTGCCATTACGTTCTCTTCAAGTCAAAGCCTTCTATATTTAAAATAGTGCCTATGGAACGTTCGTAATTACGCCGCGCCTCATGACACCTCCGCGTGTTGTACACAAGTAGTTCAGCTGCTCTTGCAGTGGCTGTTACGCAAGGGTCATATCTCGGAACTATGGAGATCATTGCCAACGCACGGCTTATTGTTCGACAGCGCGCGTAAAGGCTTCGTCTTGCGCAATACAGCAAAATTGTCGGTAAATATCGCGCGTAATGCTGCATCACTTACTCTCTGCTTAGGGCTATAGCGAGTGCACAGACTCACGCAAACAATACCAACGAACGCACGGGTACAAGTTACAAAACGCCTTACGAAAGCAGGTCACCGCGAACGATAACGGCCAAAATACACATGGGAAGTACTTGTGCGATGCAAAGTGCCAATCGGTGCCCGTTACGTAGCGCTTAGAGCCTCGTTCGTCCGATAGACGCAACCAATTAAATGCTTTGTGAGTCTTTTCCCCTGTCCTCCGCTATTGCAAAAGACGTACCATGGCAGTGGAATAACATGTATCGGTGCAGGCGCTGCACTGCCCAGCAATACATGGACTACATGCTGATTGGTGTTGCAAGGTGATGAATATCTTAAGCAGGGCTGGGCAAAGATACTTTGAAATTGCATCGCGATACGATACAAGATACTCGGGCAAGAAGTATTTGAGATACAGATACAAGATACTCGCGGAATAATTGTATCCGATACGATACTTCCCAATTGTATCTTAAGATACTTCGATACATTTGCAAATTTGGTGTTATAGATCTATATAATGAAGCAGCAAGGTCTATGTAGAAATGCGTTTACTTGAAAATTTCTTAACTGCGACCAGCTTTGTATCACAAGATACAAACTTTCTTGCTCAAGGCGTATCAGTTTCATTTCTAAACGACTTATTGGGATTTGTCTGGCTGCTTAACATGACAGCTCTTTAACTGCTGCGCTGCTGTTTTTGCTTGACACTTCTGTAGTTTATTGGTGTCGCTGCCCTACTTAGCGACCAGCTAGCTGGTTATCATCTACTTGCAAGTGCCTCCGCACGATGGCGCAAATACCGCTGTGCAGTCTTACCTTGTCCGCAAGCGTATTGTTTTCGTAATACCGCATCCACCGATAGGTGTACAGCAGCAACAACGTTGGTAGCGATATTGTTTGTGACGCGTAGTGTAAAGACGATGAACTAAATAGTCGGCGCTCACAATTAATTGAGGACATAAAACTGCAGTGATTTTTCATATTTTACTCATCTGCTGGCGTAAAGCGTTCGTTAGCAACATATTCACTAACGTGCAATATTGTACCATTTGTACTCCGAGAGACCCTGAGCCGCCAAGAAACGTCTCAGACGTATTCTAGCGGTATAAAACGCCGCAGGTTATCACTGCTATTCGCACTATTGCCACTTCTGGCTCTGCTTACCTGCGGATTTGTAACGATAAGAATACCTTAAGGTGACCTAAAAAAAGGAAAACGAATATATCCAAGTCAAATAGCAAGGTGGTTCCGTAAAGTGAATAAGCATACAGGGTGTTTCACGTAAGTGGAACCCAATATTAAAAAAAAAAAAAAAAACAAGTGGATAACCGCCGCTGAATGAAACCAAAGGTATTTGGTTTGCCGTCATGTGGCACTCGTTAGGGTGTGTTTTGTACTAAGCTTAACTGGTTAATTAAATAAGGTAAATTATGCGACATTGCGACATTTTTAATATTCACTTTAGGGCTAACTACGCTTCGACACATCGTAGAGCGAATTTAAAAAACAACCGACCCATTTTTTTTTTTTTTTTGGCAGCGTACATGCTGCGTGGTGAATATTTTGGGGCTTTTAGAGAAAGCCCGCGAAATATGAAATAAAACCGCATTCGCAGACAGTTAAAAAATAAGAATAAAGCAGAGAACGTATTTTCGGAGCAGGTTACAAAAGACATATTACAATAAACAGACGAGCGAAAAACTATGCAGAGGACTAGGTAATGTATTGGGATGCAAAACGGAAGACAGCAAAGAAAGCACTTGTGCTAACAATCAAATTATCATTAAAAGAGCTTCTCGAATAATTTAGCAGGAAGAACAAAGATACAGTACGTCAAAGTATTTCCTGTTACGTGAATGCTTCTTCTATTGCATGTAACGTCAGCACCGATAGTGGGACGGTTGTTAGAATCTCCTTTGCATGTAAGTCCATCTGATCGTACTATGCAAGTCAAGCTTGCATCCACAAGATCTTTCAAATCGCTGATGTGTGAAAGGCGCGAGACGCGAAGCAGCCCCATTCTTGCATTCTTGAGACATTGCAACGAAGCATCACGCAAGACAAACTTCGATAGCGAGAGTATAGCGGCATCAGAATTTGTGCGAAAGAGACTGCACGCACTGGAGTACGCAGCAGAGTGCAGAATCTACGAACAAGTGTCATGACATCAACACAACTAAAACGAAAGGAAACATCTAGAAAAAAGGTAGGCTGCGCGCAGACGTTCGCGCTTGTTTTTGTCGCTATGGCTCAAGCGCCATCACGTGACTCTGCTCCACCAATAGGGACGCTTAAACATCATCGCCTGTGCTCGCTGGAGCGCTCTGGCGGAAATATAGAAAGATGTTACTGTCGTCAGTTTTATTGAGGTGGCTTAGTGGCAGCAATATCGGCTTGAGAACCGGAATTCCGGTCGACGTTCATTGTTTCGCACGGTGGTGTTTCTATTAGCAGTATCTTGTATCTTAAGATACACGATACAATATTGAATGTATCGGAAATACAGATACAGATACTTGTTTTTGCAAGACGTATCGCGATACAGATACAAGATACCAAAAGAGTATCTAAGATAGTATCGAAGATACATGTATCTTCGATACTGTCCAGCACTGATCTTAAGTTACGTAGACGGCGAAAAAGTCGACAGAAAAAAAAAATAGCGTAGCTTGCATTAATTCGCGCAAGGCTGGTTCACAGCAGAGCTGGTGGGCGCCTATAGGTGGTCCTGGCTTGGCTGGGCTTTTGCCCTCCCTTCTTTCCCACCCCTTGTGCTATACTGTACACGGGTATGCGTGCTTTCTTTTTTTTTTTTTGCTGTCTTTTTTGTATTTGTTTCTTTCTATCTCTTTCCCTATCTATTTCTTTCACAGTCTTTCCACCTATTTCCCTCTTTCTTCCCTGTCTTTCTATCTATTTTTCCCTTTCTCTATCTTTCTATCTTTGTCTCTCCTTATTGCTTTTCTTTATTTATATTTTTCTCTTTCTCTTTTTTTCTGTCTCCCTATTTCTCTGTAGTCGTTACCTCGCCTTCCATCTTTGTCGTCCCTTTCTTTCTATCTATTTCTCTTTCTTTCTATATCTTTATTTTTCTCTCTCTCTGTACTTGTTCTCCTCTCCTCCTTACCCTCTTCCTCACCCTCACTTCCTACCCCCTTGCTATACTACACTATACAAGGCTATGCTATGCTCTGATGGCGTGCCTGGATAGCCGAGTGGTTAAAACGCTCGCCTTCGGATCGTGGGTACGCGGGTTTGAATCTAGCCTCGCCAAGAAATTTTTTCCCCTGGAATTTCTCTTTTTCTCTATCTTTCTTTCTCTTTCTCTCTGTGCTCGTTCTCTCGCCCATCAGGGTTATTGCATCCCGCGCCGGAGAAATCGGCGCACGTGTTCTGGGAGCGAAGCAGAAGAGGAAGAAGAGGACGAAGAGAGCGCGTGCCGATTCATGATGATGATAATTTCTGTTCACTCTGCACGAACTAACGGTGGGCTCAAACAGGTCCGCTGTTAAAAAAAAAAAAAGAGAAGCTCAAAAGAGCAAGAAACAAAGTGTTGACAAAGTGACTTTAGACTACGACAACGACTCGGTTTATTCCACGCCACATCAGTATAACCGGCATGAAAAATAGCTTTCGACAGTTAATAACGAAACTGAGGACCTAGTCCGCGGCTATTTCGTGGGCGTGAGCCTTCTTGCCCAACGACATTTCGCGGGACCAGAGGTGCTGCACGTGATTAATGACGAGGGACGCTCCGAATTTATAGCGCTTCTAGCCTCTACCTCACTGCGTCGCCTTGCCCCCCCCCCCCCTTTTTCTAAAAAAAGAACTTGTTTTCTTTACATTACTGCACGTATGCGCTACGGGCAGAACGACGTCGCGGTGACCGCCTCTCTCTCGGGTACTTACGTCAGGCCGCCACATGCACCGCGAGTGCGAAACCACCTGCGGGGCAGATGAAAAATTGTCGCGAGAGGCGGCAGGCACATGGCTGTCACAGACGCTTCCCCGTTTTTCCTTCACTTCTTGATTTTTGAAACATGGCAGAAATTATACGTGAGCTTTATTTCTATATCTGTCAGCGAAAAATAATATTTTTCGCCACTGCAGGTGTATACCCACAGAAAAAAAGAAAAAGTACCTGTCTGCTTCTTTATTGGGGCTTTTTATACATATGTTTACTGGGAAGCCCAGCATGATATCGCAAATTAAAAAAAAAACGATAACGCTATTTGATTCGGCATCATTATAAGTTTAACTAGAGCATACAAAATAGTGCCGTCGTTCCTGAGGATTTCCGGACACGTTTCTTGAAACACCCGGTATAGGCTTTAGCGAAGAGAGAAAATGTCAGACCGATATCCAATATGTGACAATGCAGATGACGCAGAAAACATGATTAGCTCAAGCAGGCTATGTTTGAGGTGAACCATGTGGCTACTGCGCAAGACTGCTTAAAAAAGAGTGGCTGGGTGTGACGTGTGGTTTGTACAAGCAGTAATCAGTGTATGAAAGTGAGCTGATGATGTCTATCAGGACCTGATCATTTTTAAGGAATAATCTACGTGACAGATTTCGAAGAGCGACAGGTTACGCAACAGACATACAGGTGCGGCGCGGCAAGGACCAACTTGCCGCGTCACACAAACATTTAGGAGTGAACGACAAACGCGGTATGGGTTGCCTTGCTTCGGCGCTCGGGAATAAGAGAGGGCGCGTCATAGAATGAAAGAGGCGCACACGCAAGTACACACACACACACACACACACACACACACACACACACACACACACACACACACACACACACACACACACACACACACACACACACACACACACGCACACACACACACACAAACACACACACACACAAACACACGCTCGCTCGCTCGCTCGCTCACTCACTCACTCACTCACTCACTCACTCACTCACTCACTCACTCACTCACTCACTCACTCAGGGAATGGTGTCGAGCGCGTTCTTCGGCCATTGTTTTCGAAAATCGCAATGTCTGG